>NC_052320.1:19192795-19510712 GCF_016432855.1 Salvelinus namaycush
AATATTCTTTAAAATCCTTCATTCTATTACCAAGATATTATCATATCAAGTTATCAAGATATTGGATTGCATTCAATCAAATAAATAGAGTACCTAAACAGTTATATTTATTTTTATAAGGAGCATGTAGGCTGGGCTGGCCTGCTACACCTGAACAGATTCTAGGGCAGAAGGTGCATCTCTCAAGGTGCTGATCCAGGATCAGCATTTCCAATCAATATCATCAGGACTTAAATATCAAAACTGGCACAGGCCAGTTCTCCGGGCCACCTCCAAGCTCCAGCTTAGCCCTGCTGCACCAGCCTGCGGTAGTGCGGCATGACCTTGCTGTCAGGGAGGTAGAGCCCCATTTCCAAGGCAACCAGGACAGGGAATTCCAATGGAATCAACTCCCGGCTGTTTATACGAAAACGCTCCTCCAGCTTCTGCTCAACCATGGAGAGAGAAAGAGAAGGGGGGCTAAGAACGAGAAGACAACCTCCTACAATACTGCCCAATGCTCTGATCACCATAACAATTCAATTCATTCAAGTGATCCTGACGTGAGCAAAATTATCCATACATTTTAAACACACAAGGTACTGTATTTTCAATTCTTAAAAAATGTATGCAATGCTTAAATGGGTAGGTTGAATAATATAATTGCATGTTAGGAGTGCTACTTGATTGTAAGTTGCTCTGGATAAGAGCGTCTGCTAAATGACCAATATGTACAGTTTAAGTCGGAAGTTTACATACACCTTAGCCAAATACATTTAAACTCAGTTTCACAATTCCTGACATTTAATCATAGTCAAAATTCCCTGTCTTAGGTCAGTTAAGATCACCACTTTATTTTAAGAATGTGAATTATCAGAATAGTAGAGAGAATGATTTATTTCAGCTTTGATTTCTTTCATCACATTACCAGTGGGTCAGAAGTTTACATACACTCAATTTGTTATTTGGTAGCATTGCCTTTAAATTGTTTAACTTGGGTCAAACGTTTTGGGTAGCCTTCCAAAAGCTTCCCACAATAAGTTGGGTGAATTTTGGCCCATTCCTCCTGATAGAGCTGGTGTAGCTGAGTCAGGTTTGTAGGCCTCCTTGCGCGCACACGCTTTTTCAGTTCTGCCCACAAATTCTCTATAGGATTGAGGTCAGGGCTTGGTGATGGCCACTCCAATACCTTGACTTTGTTGTCCTTAAGCCATTTTGCCACAACTTTGGAAGTATGCTTGGGGTCATTGTCCTTTTGGAAGACCCATTTGCGACCAAGCTTTAACTTTCTGACTGATGTCTTGAGATGTTGCTTCAATATATCCACACAATTTTCCTTCCTCATGAAGCCATCTATTTTGTGAAGCGTACCAGTCCCACCTGCAGCAAAGCACCCCCACAACATGATGCTGCCACCCCCGTGCTTCACGGTTGGGATGGTGTTCTTCGGCATGCAATCCTCCCCCTTTTTCCTCCAAACATAACGAGGGTCAATATAGCCAAACAATTCTATTTTTGTTTCATCAGACCAGAGGGCATTTCTCCAAAAAGTACAATCTTTGTCCCCATGTTCAGTTGCAAACCGTAGTCAGGCTTTTTTAATGGCGGTTTTGGAGCAATGGCTTCTTCCTTGCTGAGCGGCCTTTCAGGTTATGTCGATATAGGACTCGTTTCACTGTGGCTATAGATACTTTTGTACCCGTTTCCTCCAGCATCTTCACAAGGTCCTTTGCTGTTATTCTGGGATTGATTTGCACTTTTCGCACCAAAGTACGTTCATCTCTAGGAGACAGAACGCGTCTCCTTCCTGAGTGGTATGACGACTGCGTGGTCTCATGGTGTTAATACAGATGAACGTGGTACCTTCAGGTGTTTGGAAATTGCACCCAAGGATCAACCAGACTTGTGGAGGTCTACAATTTTTTCTCTGAGGTCTTGGCTGATTTCTTTTAATTTTCCCATGATGTCAAGCAAAGAGGCACTGAGTTTGAAGGTAGGCCTTGAAATACATCCACAGGTACACCTCCAATTATCTCAAATGATGTCAATTAACCTATCAGAAGCTTCTAAAGCCATGACATAATTTTCTGTAATTTTCCAAGCTGTTTAAAGGCACAGTCAACTTAGTGTATGTAAACTTCTGACCCACTGGAATTGTGATACAGTGAATTATAAGTGAAATAATCTGTCTAAACAATTGTTGGAAAAATTACTTGTGTCATGCACAAAGTAGATGTCCTAACTGACGTGCCAAAACTATAGTTTGTTAACAAGACATTTGTGGAGTAGTTGAAAAACTAGTTAATGACTCCAACCTAAGTGTATGTAAACTTCCGACTTCAACTGTACATGTAAAAAAACGACTTCACTTACGTCAATCAGCTGTCGGACCTCCTGCTTCTTCAGGTCACTGCTGATCTTGGCTGCCAGTAGGACGCAGGCTGCAGACACCAACTTCCTATTCTGCTTGTTCAGGCGGCCCTGCAGCACCAGTTTCTCAAAGTACACAAATGCCATAGCCACTGTGACCGGCTGCAAACTGCACTCCTCTCCCACCGCGCGTATCTCCCACTTCAGGCTGTCAAACAGGAGGGAGGTTACACATGGGTGTGTATGGTAGGCAGATATGCAGGATTTGCATATGTAAATGCATGATTTGGAGACAAAGATACAAATGTGACTTTGAGATTGAAACAGACAGTAGACAAAAATGCACAACGTGTTCATGCACCGTGCACCTTCTTATCTTGCTGAGGGTCAGTTTAATATAGGGGAACTTCTCCTTGAACGTCTCATTCATGTCTTTCTTCAGGTCCGACGGCTTCACATACTCAATAACAGTCGTCTGGAAGACAGGGAACAAGATAAATATGAGAACTTTGCTTTCATCCTATTCATAGAGATTGCATTATGATGCTGTTTACGATGTGCAGTAAAGTTTACTTGTCATAAAATCCCTTACGATATGGATTGTTTTAAGTTCATAATGGTGCTACTGAACAAAATCAGAGCATTCTAGACTGCAGTGTGTCGTGTGATGTATTGTCTAGTCACAAAGTAATGTGGTGAGGTGTATGTAACATGTATAATGTTATATGAATGCTTACCACATATGATGAGAATATAAGAACTCTCTTGTGTCTCCCGCAAGGCCACTGAGGGTCACTGAGTAGGTAGGGATCATAGTCTGCCAGGTCTTCTATATCTGTAAAAATGATATTAAATGAGAAGACAGTAATACTTGCAAAAACAATTTGCTAAAGAGAGAGTACATGTAACCTGTATTCTAGTGAAGTGGAGCGTACTCAGGTCCTGTCCTATGGTGCTGTTGAGTCGAGACGGGGTGGTGTAGTTCTTCTGGCCATTGCATTGGTTACATGACAGGGGGGTCTGTGTTGTGCTGGGCTCTAGTGCTCCACTGCTCTTCGGTCTGACCAGGGCATTAGTGGGGAAAAGGAACTGGGCGTACGATACCGTCTGATGAGGAAAGAGAGACGTTTACGAACAAAGCACAGACAGTGTGCAGTTACTCTCCAGTGGAACCTTACCTTTCCATATGCACCCAGCTCCACCCCCAGGCCCTCCAGGCCAGGGAACAGGTCAGATGCCACCCCAGAGGACAGCTGTAGTTTGTGCGCCTCCAACTTTGGGTCACTGGGTGTGCAGAAAGAGAATCTACTCATGTCACCATCATGCATCATAAAATGTATGAATGCATGACTAAGTCACTTGGATAAAAGTGTCTGCTAAATGGCATACATTATATAATTATTATGCAGCTCCACATTAAAACCTGTGATCATCATAACACAAAACCTTTCCTGATGGCGATTCAGGACACACGAGAGGATGGCTGGGTCATATAGTGAGACAGAGGGATAGAGGTGGGCTCTAGTTGGTTAGGGCTATGTGTCTGTACCTGAGGTGAATACGCTCTCCATAGGGCAGCACTGAGAAAGCAGCACATAGAGACCGCTTGGCACAAATCATCATGATCCTGCAGGACACAGATAGCAAGTACAGGCACACAGAACATCCGCAGTGTCAGTCTACACAAACAACAGCTACAGTCACATACTACTAAACGGGTCGGGTCGCCCAAAAAGGTACATACTGTATGGCAGCCCTAACCATATCACTTAAATACATTTTTAAAGGGTTAATGACCTTAGATTTGAGTATCTGGCCTACGGTTAAGAAAATCCTGAATAACCAAAAATGTCTCATTGGTGTTACTACTCCTACTGGTGGCACGTTATCCTAATGTAAAAAGAAAAAGCATATTAGTTGATTTAGAATGGAAAGCCTTTAATTACATTTTTTAATGTAGTGCCCAAATGCCACCGCAATTCAAGAACGACCCAAACTACAGTTAACTACAGCATTAGTAATGCACTTATTAGTACAATGTGTACAGTGCTTTCGGAAAGTATTCAGACCCCTTGACTTTTCAAAACAATGTTACGTTACAGCCTTATTATTAAATGGATTAAATAAAACAATTTCCTCAGCAATCTACACACAATACCCCATAATGACAAAGCGAAAACAGGTTTAGAAATATTTGCAAATTTATTAAAACCAAAAAACAGAAATACCTTACATAAGTATTCAGACCCTACATAAGTATTCAGACCCTACTATGAGACTCGAAAATGAGCTCAGGTGCCTCCTGTTTCCATTGATCATCGATGAGATGTTTTTCATGGTCTGAGAGTCCTTCAGGTGCCTTTTGGCAAACTCCAAGCGAACTGTCATATGTCTTTTACTGAGGAGTGGCTTTTGTCTGGTAACTCTACCATAAAGACCTGATTGGTGGAGTGCTGCAGAGATGTTTGTCCTTCTGGAAGATTCTCCCTTCTCCACAGAGGAACTCTGGAGGTCTGTCAGAGTGACCATGCGGTTCTTGGTCACCTCACTGACCAAGGCCCTTCTCCCCCGATTGCTTAGTTTGGCCGGGCGGCCAGCTCTAGGAAGAGTCTTGGTGGTTCTAAACTTCTTCCATTTAAGAATGATGGAGGCCACGGTTCTTGGGGCCATTCAATGCTGTAGAATTGTTTTGTTACCCTTCCCCAGATCTGTCCCCTGACAAAATCCTGTCTCGGAGTTCTACGAACAATTCCTTTGACCTCATAGCATGTTTTTTGCTCTGACATGCACTGTCAACTGTGGGACCTTATATTGACAGCTGTGTGCCTTTCCAAATCATGTCCATCAATTGAATTTACCACAGGTGGACTCCAATCAAGTTGTAAAAACATCTCAAGGATGATCAATGGAAACAATGCACCTGATCTCAATATCAAGTCTCATGGTAAAAAATTATGTATAGCAACCCCAGGTGTAAAATAGTAAATAACGGCTACTTCTCAGAGAGTTTTGAATTGTCAAGAGGAGTTAAACAAGGGTGTCCGCTGTCACCATATCTATTCGTTATGGCCATTGAAACGCTAGCTATTAAAATCAGATCCAATAACATTAGAGGATTAGAAATCCAAGGCTTAAAAACAAAGGTGTCCATGTATGCCGATGACTCAAGTTTTATGTTAAGTCCGCAAGCTAGATCCCTGCAATGTCTCATTAAAGATAACTTTTCTGTACTCTCTGGACTAAAACCTAATTATGATAAGTGTACAATATTACATATCGGACTCTTCAAAAATACAACTTTTACATTACCTTGCAGCTTACCTATAAAATGGGCTGATGGTGAAGTAGACATACTCGGTATTCATATCACAAAATATATAAATAAGCTCTCCAAAATGAATTTCAATAGAAAACTTGTAAAAATAGACAAGATCCTGCAACCATGGAGAGGTAAATACCGGTCTATTTATGGAAAAATTGCCCTGATTAACTCCTTAGTCATATCTCAGTTTACTCACTTAATTATGGCGCTGCCTACTCCTGATGATTCGTTTTTCAAATCATATGAGCAAAAAATATTTTGCTTTATCTGGGACGCTAAACCAGACAAAATAAAATTAGCATACCTATATAATGAATAGGGTGGGTTGAGATTATTAAATATAAAAGCACTAAACTCTCTAAAAGCTTCACTCATTCAAAAGTTTTATTTGAACCCTAAATGGTTCTCAAGTAGATTAATAAGAGAAGCTCATCCATTGTTTAAAAACTGCCTTTTTGCCTTTGTGCAGATTGCCATGTCTCATTTTCGATTAATTGAAAATGATACTTTTTTTTAAAGTATCTGTCTTTTTCAAACAAGCATTGCAGAACTGGCTACAATTTCAATTTCATCCCCCTGGAAAGATAGAACAAATATTACAACAAATATTATGGCTGAACTCAAATGTGCTGGTTGATAAAATACCTGTATTTATGGGAAAGATGTTTGAAAAGGGTATTTTGTTCTTAAATGATATTGTAATGGTAGAGTTATGTCCTTCATGGAGTTATCAGAATTGTACAGGAAGGTCTGCTCAATCCAAGAGTACAACCAATTGATTACAGCATTGCCCCAAAAATGGAGGAGGCGGGTGGCAGCGGGAGGCGGTAGGGAACTGGTCTGTCTGCCCAATATAAACGATCAAAACTGGCGGAGGAATAAAAATAGCATAAATAGGAATGTATACCAGTTTCATTTGAGGACCAGGATGTTGACAACTGTGCCATACAGATTGCAAAATAGTTGGGAATAGATTTTTGATGTACCGATTCCATGGTACAGTCCGTTTGCAATATTACAACAACCAAGAAGTTACTGCAAACAACGAACACATTTGTTTCCCCCTCGGACATCATTGCACACGCAATAGAACAGCAGCATATGCAATTCACTTTTTAACTTTTTTTTTTACCAAATCCGCGCCGCTCCCAGCTCTGCTTTGTTAACAAAACAGAAAGCATAACTACGGCTGTTGGGTGGTCAGTGGCGCAGTTTCCCCTACTGCGGATACCATCTTTACTGGAGCGCTAACAGGACTGCCATTTAATTTTTAAGTGTCATGTAAATGCACCATAATGCTCTTTCTAGACATTATATTCCGCATGTAATGTTAATTGTGCGCCAACATGGCTGCAGTGCCACGTAAATGCATCATGATACAGAAACCTCAATGTCCCATCTCTCTATATACATGGCTCTGGTTATTGCAAAACATCTTACAACATGCCAGCAACGTGTGATACTGTATTTGCATTTTGCACTAAGTTCAGGAAAACATGCAAAAACGACTATGGACGTGATATTGTCTATGGTTAAGTAATTTTCAGGTAGGGAAAAATGAGAGGGCTTCTAAAACGGTTTGCCTTGTTGAAACAGATAAGTTTAGAAAAATGTGTGTCTTATCTTTGTGTATCCAGGGAAACTTTTCTTTCTAAGACAACCTGACTAGGCTGTAGCCCTATAGGCCTCACCCAGGTTCCTCATTCATAAAAAACACATTGAGTAAGAGACTAAGTTAAACAGAGTGAGAATAGGTTGAGTGCAGCTTGAGCGTGATAGTTCAGTCCCATCTTACATAAGGGGTATTTTACTGTTAATGCCAGGGAGGGTTATAATTTCACTGGACACCTTTTTGGTGTTTTGATTTGATTAAATGCACTGTTGCAATCCACACAGTCGTTCTGTTATCTTCTTCCCTCTTCTCTATAAAGGCTATGCTTATGAATGCAATTAATTTCCTGTATGTCATGGATCACTAAAATGCCATTTAGAATTACTTTTTTGATACCACTTGTTGAGCCTATAGAAGAATGCTTTATACATTTTGTTTTGGTTGTTCACTTCATTAGAATACACAGTTTACTCCACACATCTCCTGCACCCCCTCATCTACTACTTAAACTCACCTGCTGCCTCTTGTGTCGTACTGCCTCATATTCTTGATAAAGTGGACCTTCTTGCCCACCCTTGCAGGTTTTGGAGAGCCCGAATGATTCCGTGATCTAAGACAAAATGGAGAACACATAATTGTCAATTAAACGTCAACATTAGTAATGTCTAATGTCTGGACCAACAGGTCGCAACAGTACCATATAATTTGTCAGTGAGTTTTAGAATATGGAGGTAAACAAATATGGAGGAAGAATGAACCATTTTCTTGAAATAATAAACTAAGGAAGACCTTAAAGATTAATTTACATGACATGTCTGAATAATAATGCCAAAATCACAATGTTGTGTGAGAGGGAGTTGAAGTTATATGTTTGTTTTTCTAAACATGTTCAAAAGAGAATGACGGAGAGGTAAGATGCAGAGCAAGACAGATGTGGTGGCAGGAGGAGAAGGTGAGATAACACAGAAGGTCTGACAACAATTAATGTAATGTTTACACAAAGCACAGCATTACAAAGAATGTTAAAATAAACAAACCAATATCAACTAAATATGTAAGAACTATCAGATAATTGTATGAAACTGTAGTTTAATTTAGTGATGAGTTGTGCAGCACTTGTAGCTGAGGAATGCTTAGCTGTTTTTAGAAACATCTGCTAAATATCCGTATGTGACCAATACAATTTGATTGTTAGTAGTGTAACGACCCTGGGTTTATAAGCGCGGAAATCGACTCTGCCGCTCGAGCATGCTTTTGCGGCACAGTCGATAGCGCGCCGGACCTCGGGCTAGGAGGTCGAGGGTTCGAGACCTGCTCCCTGCCTGTTTCATTACACTGGTGTCGGAAGTGATCGGACCTCGCATCCACGACAGTGCGTGTGCTTGGCCGGTGAGCGCGTTCCTGTAAGACGTAAAGTCGCAAGCTAGCGCGAGGACGCGCTCTTTGAAAGGAGGGAGTAGTGTAACGACCCTGGGTTTATAAGCGCGGAAATCGACTCTGCCGCTCGAGCATGCTTTTGCGGCACAGTCGATAGCGCGCCGGACCTCGGGCTAGAAGGTTGAGGGTTCGAGACCTGCTCCCTGCCTGTTTCATTACAGTATCTTACACACTAGCATTGCTAGGAATTAGCTTGTAAAAAACGAATAGTCCTCAGAAGCGAGAAGTTAAATAAAATTCCATTTCAACCTACTCCCGAGTCTGCCCTGCCGATTGCCCATAGGGTTGGTCCTTATGCAGGGGGAAATTGAGAAGAAAAAAAATCTAATAGAACAAAAATTAAACAGATTTCTCAAACATGGGTATCTTTTCAGACCTACTTCCTCTCTGATAACCTCATGTCAAAATAAAAGTCCAGCACGTGCGCCATACCTGCACAAAAAAAGCAAGAACTTGTAGGGGACTTTTATTTTGACACGAGTAAGGAGAGGAACTTCATAGGTCTACAACAGACCCAGGTGTGGAAAGTTTCATTTTAAGTTCCATTGTGTTTTTTCCTCAAATTTCCCTCTGCATAAGGACCAACTATACAGACAATGGACAGAATATTTTAACTTCTGGCGGACTATTCCGTTTTTTTGCAAGCCAATTTCCAGCAACCCCAGTGTGTAAATACTAGCGTTGCTATAAGCAGCTAAGCGATCGTCCAACTGTTCTCTTATATCAAGGCAGGGTTGAGTGTTTATAACTGGGCGCCGATTTGCTAGTAACAACATTGAGTTACCAGCAGTCAAGACTTGAAAAAAGTTCAACCCTGAAAACGCTTACCTGTAGGCCTACAGTACGTATGTTTGTCCTGTACAACTGTGGTCCTTCCGCGCTGTGCTAAAATTCCTATTTATTTTATAAAAACCTAAACAATACCTACTTTTTCTCACATTTGTGTTGCTCACGTAGCGTCCTTGATGTAAGCCAAGATACAATTGGCACATGCGCATTCGCGCTGAGTTGAGCAACACAAATTAGGAAAATGTCGGTGGTTGTATTTGATAAGGGTTTATTAAAACGTGTGAATTTCGGATCCCGCGGAAGAAACGCGGTAGTACATAAAACGGGTACAGGTAAGCGTTTTCAGAATTGACATTTGTACATATCGACCGATGGTAAAGGGTGTTGCTAGTAAATCGCGCGACCAATTTCCCCCTGCATGAGGACCAACCCTATGGACAATCTGCAGGGCAGACTCGGAGTATATTGAAATTGAATTGTATTTAACCTCTCGCCTTTGACGGGCTATCATCTTTTTTTATACAAGCTAATTCCTAGCAATGCTAGTGTGTAAGATACTAGCTTTGCTAAAAGGAGCTAAGCGTTCCTCAGCTACAAGTGTTGCACAACTTATTGAATCAAAACTCTACTCCGCCTTTATACTAGAACAGAGTTGAGCGTTCCTCTGCAGCGACAAATGTAGCTGCAGAGGTTTTTTTTTAAAGGACTGACAGGGAAATAAGATTTTTTTCAATGTGGCAGCTGACAATTAAGACGTTCTAATGATTGTTTTGAGAAATAGATTTAAATAACTACAATTTCGACGTAAGGTCTAGTCTGTGGCCATTTGAGTTACCGTAGATTTCTATATTGAAATGAGATATGCGGAAGTAAATAGACCACATTTATAAATCAGGCCTATTCTGTCAAACTTTGAAACAGCCAATGTTGGTTACAATGAATACAAAAGCAGAGTGAGTAACACCTAGTCGTGACTGATGGTTATTATGACAGATTAATCCCTTATTGTTTACCACCCTATAATACAAACGTAGTAGCTAGATAATATTTCCCACCTTTGTGTATCTCCCGGAACGGAATTCTGAGTCTGGAGCACAAATGATGATTTGGCACTTGGATTGAATGTCTGAGGTCCAGAGGTGGGGCACAGAGGGGTATCTGGTGGAACCATGGGGTCAACACCCTCAAAAAACACCTCACTGCACCGCACAGCAGTACTTGAGCCCGTGTCTGTAGACATGCCCAAATTAGGAGGGACTGGGCTCAGTCCACTGATCCCCGCCACAGTAGGAGCAGCGCCACCGGCCAAGGACGGTGCCACAAGGGAGACGGTTCCGTAGATACTCGATGAGAAAAGAGGGTGTCCAGTCGCCTGTGCCCCGGTGGCTTCTCGATTTCGGAGCTCGGCGGCCTCCCTTTGACCGTGGTTTCCATTGCTGAGATGATACAAAGGCCTTCCGTCTAAAGATATGTTGTTGAGGAACAAAAGAGCCGCCTGTCTCCGTCGTGAATCCTTACCTTTTCGCAGGTGTTCTTTGTGTGATTTTGCAGTATTACTGCCTGTTGTACATTGACGACCGAAAACAGCAGTCGCCATTCTAGTATAATAGAACCATTGTGCTCGACGAGGAATGAATTTAGCCGGCGAGAGGACCTCTCCACGCCCACCATAAGCTGATTGGTTCAAACGTATCATTATTGAAATAAGTACGGTTTGGTTTTAGGGGATTGGCTGTGAGTTGATGGCGATGCATTGTAACAACTGATAGACACATTGTTCTGTTCGTTTTGCGTGGCCTGGTGCCCCTGTTTAGCGGAGTTGTTAATCATTCCATTGGTCCTTAAGTGAAATAGCCACCCACCCGGGGCACCGGGCCATGCAAAACGAACTCCACCAATGTAACAACAGATAATAATAATAATAATAATACATTGTAACGAATAGATGCATAATAGTCAAGGTATTGTAATACATTCGACCCTATGCATTTAATCAGCAAGACTTTGGGCATCTTTTAATAGATTTTTCTATTAACTATGGTCCTACTAATTTCAGCCTAATCACCAATTTATAGTATAGGGATCTGTTTCTTAATAGCCTGCTTTACCCAGAAGGTT
Organism: Salvelinus namaycush; assembly: GCF_016432855.1. Classification (NCBI taxonomy): domain Eukaryota; kingdom Metazoa; phylum Chordata; class Actinopteri; order Salmoniformes; family Salmonidae; genus Salvelinus; species Salvelinus namaycush. The sequence goes on from NC_052320.1 coordinate 19,204,423, forward strand.
GGTGATTTATATTGAATAACATTGTGCTGCAGATAAGCAAAAATGTGTACATTTGGCCCTATACTCCAGAATTTTGGATATGAGATCAAATGTTTCATATATATCTGTTTTACTGTTTAGATATCACTTCATGTATCTAGACCCCCATTTTGAATAAGTTTTATTTGGAACAATGAAATTATAGTATATTAAAGTAGTCATTGAGTATTTGGTCCCATATTCCTAGCACGCAATGACTACGTCAAGCTTGTGACTCTACAAACTCTTGTTGGAAGCATTTGCAGTTTGTTTTGGTTGTGTTTCGGATAATGTCTTGCCCAGTAGGAACTGAATGGTAAATAATGTATTGTGTCATTTTGGAGTCACTTTTATTTGAAATAAGAATAGAAGATGTTTCTGAACACTTCTACATTAATGTGGATGCTCCCATGATTATGGATAATCATGAATGAATCCTGAATAATGATGAGTTAGAAATGCTAACCTCCCCTGTTATTGGTAATGGTGAGGTTAGCATTTTTTGAGGGGGACTAGAGACATAAAGTGCTTTCATTTCTAAACAGTAAAACCGGTGTGTATGAAAATACCCTCACATAAAAGGTGTCATTCCGTACTGTCACTTCATATGAAACATTTTATTTCAAATACAAAATGCTGGAGTTTAGAACCAAATGTACACATTTTTGCTTCACTGTCCAAATTAATACAGATGGGAGTGTATATGATATGGGAATGGCTGTTAAGTGAACCACTTTCAGTTGAAAATTATGATGATAAAAATGTAATAATTTTGTGTAGACAGCCTCACCTGACCCAATGACCTCTGCCTGAGCTCAGGTGCCAGCAGCCAGCGGGGTAGTGTTTCATAATCCACTGATCTACTTCTATATGAGACAGGATTTAGCTTTTTACCACTGGACAGTCTAATCAGAATAATCTGTCACTTTAGCAGAATGATTAGATCGATCTGTCTGTCTCTCCCTATCTGTTTGATTGTCTGCTTCACATTTAAACTATTCTATTGTATTTGGATAACTGCATTTACCTGACTTGAAATCTGGATTTATGTTTTGGATAATTAGCCATATTTTGGATAACTGTGGTTGCATTTGGTTTCTGAAAACCACCCATTGAAAGAATGAATTGGTCATGGAGAAGGTAAACACATTGCTCTTTATTTTCCCAACAACAACATAATGAAAGTCTTTTTTCTTTTTTTCTGCAGTCACCAGCAACAGTCTGGCTTGACCAGTTTAAGGCTTTCATTCTGGTATGTGTATTTGAGTTACAGCCCACCCAAACCAGTATGGTTTGATGGATGAATCCAGACCACTGTATAAGGTAAGTTGTGGTGTTTATAAACAGACTCAACAGTTAGCACCAACGTGGAGCCGTGGCTTCATAGTTCTGTGGCTGTGTTGATGGTTCTGTGTGGAGATATTGTATTCATCTTAGTGCTAGCGGGATAATTGAGTTACCTGGACAGCATTTAAGAACATCTTTCTACAACACAATATCATATGAACCCCAATGTACAACATACAAATGTGCATGAACACACCTCATATACAAATGCTCCCAGTTTCAACCTTGTTTCCACTTCTCAGCCACATAAGGTTTCTGTCTTGTTCTTCTGGATTTAAAGTTGATACAATGCACTCCATTTTTAGTGTTAGACAGATAGAACATTTCTTTATGGAGCAATGACCACCTAGATACACACAAAGCACACACTGTATCATCATCATGAAGATTGAAAGATATCTAAACTATTTTCTACAGGGCAACCAGAGTCCAGACAAGTTAGACATAATACAGCAATCCATGGTACTGCAATCGTGCACATTCAGTATCCAGCCTCATGTTTATTGTACTTCACGAATGTTGTCATAATACCACACTAACTGTATGACAACAAAGTGTATTGAACATTCATCCCAATACATCTTCTCAATTTCTCTCTCTTTAGAAATTGTCCTATGGATTTTAGACCACTTATTAAGGCTTTGAGATTACTTAAACATGCATAAATAGCTATGACAAATCACACACAGCAGTAAGATCTTCCACTGTCATCTTCAGGTCAAAATGTCCTGTTCCAGTAGCTCAATTAGACGGGTATGTATTAACCATGTGACTTATCTACTGTTATGGTGTATAATCATAATAAATTAACAGAGATATTGTCATAGGTATTCATAAATGTTTAGGTATTGTCTCTGATGGTATTTGCCTTGGCTTGAGAGGACATTATTTTGGAGCACGTTCATTGAGGATGGTTTCCCTCTGATTGACAGCTATCCAGCTCCTCTTTCTGTCCTTCTGCACTTTCACTGATCCCTAACCTCTGACCCCTGGCCCATAACTCTCCCTGTACCATCCCCCTAACCAGAGAAATGATACTGACACGGCACCAAAATACAAACCTCAAGTAGTCACCTACTTAGGCCACATCAGACATTGTCTTTCTATCCCAGACATTTGATGTGAAAACCTTTGCACGCACTCCCCCTCTCCCAGCCAGTGTATTCTTGATGCTTTACAGCACAGAGCGGGACTAGAGCAGAACTGATCCTCAGAGAGAGTTAGTCAGCTGTGTGCCACTGTGGGGCTTTGCCGGCTGGATGATAGCCAGTTGAGTAACTGTACTCTAAGCGGTTCACACTGTGGTCTCATACTCCATCACCTCTGTGGCTGAGCCCAGACAGCGGTACTGGATCCTTGGTGTGACCGGAGCAGCACCCTCGAGCACCAGGATGGTTTTGCGCAGCCGGCGGTCGATGAAGTGGGCATCCCAGGCAGGGTACTTCTTCCTGGGCAAGTCTATTCGGATGACTGGCCCTTCTGTCCTAGGGGCGAGGGGTGGGAGATTTGGCTTGGCTCCTCTTTTAAGTGTTCGTACCAGAAACACGTCTGCATTAGCCCCTCCCATCTGCTCACGTTCTCCCCCTTTAGTCCTCTGCAGAGTCCTGGGGGGGCTCGCTACTACATCTGGAGGGAGAGAGGAAGCTGGGGAAAGGCAGGACTCCATTGCTACCTCCTCTGGTACCCCCCATCCCCACCCTGAGATAGGACCGTCAGGGTGCAGCAGGCAGTAGTAGACTAACATAAAGAAGATGCCCAGAGCGTAGCTACTGGCCACCATACACACTATGATCAGGGCATTGAAGTCAGAGGTATGTTGTCCACGGTACACATACCAGAATGTGGTGAGTGCCACATTCTCAATGAATACAACCACACTGTAGATGAGCATACGGCAGCGTGTGCGCCCCTCCCTCACGCTGAACCAACAGAAAACATACACTATGCCGACCATCATGTTATAGATGACCTCCTCCCATTTGGACATGCAGAAGTCTGTTTCGCCTTGAATGATCCAGAATGTCATGATGCACCAATGGGCCACGATGAAGATACCGAAGTAGAGCTGGAATACGGAGGCGAACAGGGCGAAGGCAATCGTACGGGCTCCGATGGTAAACAGGTGCCACAGGATTTGCACACTGACGGCCTTGTAGGACATGGGCAGCTTATCGTCCCGGGAGTCCCTTAGAACCTTCTGGTAGGAGGCGATCATCCAGGACAGGGACACCAGCGAGGCAGAGGCTGAGAGGCCTGGAGAAAGAGGGAGAGAGACAGGGAGAGGGAGGGAGAAAGAATAATTAAGATTGAGCAGGGTAAAATGTGCTGACTATCATGAGAACGCTGCTGAGTCTGTGTGAATCAGAAGGCTCTATTGTAGGTTAATGAATTCTTTAGAGCAGGGATGGGCAACTTTGATGGGGGTGGGGGCCACAAAAAATATGAACTCATCCTTAGTGGCTCTGTGTGAAGGGATTTTTTGTTGTTGTTATATTAAGAATGGTGACTAACTGCGTGGATTGAAAATCTGGCAGTTGTGACTACGTGAGGTCATTATATGGGGGAGTTTGAGAGGGTGATATCATTAGTGAGTGAAAAGGTAAAGGAATAACAGGAGCAATTGGTGTTAAGTGCCTTGCTCAATGACACATCACATTTTTCACCTAGTCGGCTCAGGGATTCAAACCAGCGACCTTTCGGGTAATGGCCCAATGCTCTTAACCGCTACGATGCCTGCCATCAATGTGAAAGTCACAGTGGATTGTATGGGGCAGTTTGAGATGGTGATGTCACTAGTAATTATTAAGGTTCAGGTCAGTATTTGTGTCCAGACCGTGACTCACCCTGCAACGGGAGGACCTGGCTGGCCTGGACCATGATGCTTAGCTGCAGGACCAGCTGGGGGGCGCTCTTCAGGAACGACTCCAGCAGACGCAGCATGCTGATGTCAGCACTCTCAAACATCATGCGCCAGTAGAAGTGACGTCTCTCGTGGTCCCCACGCCAGCGACTCTGCACCCCCAAGTACAGGGCATGGACATACCTGTGGAACATCAAAGGGGAGGTGGGGGGATGGGGACAGAGAGGGAAAGGCATGAGTATGATATTAGAATTATGTCATCATTTGTGCGAGAGAAGAATCTCCAGCTATCGAGAGACGCTCCATATCAATCTGTTTCATCCACATGCCAGCACCATCCCAAGACAGATGGCTCATTGCAGCCTCAGTTCAGCCTTATTCTAGCAACTGAACATCAAACTCTCCAGACAGCCTGGGAGCTGTCACTCCATCCAGACAGAATAACTGGTAATGGTATGTCATCTCTTGGTAGAGTGCCACTGAGCTGGTCTGGTCACTTCATCCTTTCCTCTCCAGGCTACAGAAGTGATTGCTTTGACAATATAAAATTATACTTTCTCATTTGACCTCTCTAAATGTAGTGAAATGCAGGGACTGTTTTTGTCACTTTATTACCGCCGACTGATTTTGTGAAAGAGAAGTGTTTCTCTGTGATGGCTAGAGGGATGATGGGATCATGGGACAGAAGAGAGCTCTACACTACAGTATCTCAATGAGCCCAGTGAACAAGGAGTTAGTATAACACTTTTTGTTCTGGTTTCCTCTGCCTGGGGATGTCATATACACACAGTAGACACATAATTGCATGCTATAGTTGCCCACTGATGATTATGCTCATTCAAAGTAATCCAAAAGCATCCTGTTCTGGGACTCCTAACCAACTGTGCTCTTTTTTTAAAAACTTATTTTGTACATAATGTTGCTGCTACCGTCTCTTATGACCAAAAATAGCTTATTTATTTTATTTTATATATATTTAACTTTTACCCCTTTTTCTCCCCAATTTCAGGGTATCCAATTGGTAGTTAGTCTTGTCTCATCGCTGCAACTCCCGTACGGACTCGGGAGAGACGAAGGTCGAGAGCCGCGCGTCCTTCCAGCCAAGCTGCACTGCTTCTTGACACAACGCCCGCTTAACCGGGAAGCGAGGTGCACCAATGTATCGGAGGAAACACTGTACACCTGGCGACCGTGTCAGCGTGCATTGTGCCCGGCCAGCCACAGGAGTCGCTAATGGGAAAAAAGCATCCCTGCCGGCCAAACCCTCCCCTAACCCAGAAGACCCTGTGCCAATTGTGCGCCGCCCCATGGGTCTCCCGGTCGTGGCCGGCTGTGACAGAGCCTGGACTCGAACCAGGAGCTCTAGTGGCACAGCTAGCACTGCGACGCAGTGCCTTAGACCACTGCACCACTCGGGAGGCCACCCGAAAAGAGCTTCTGGACATCAAAACAGCGATTACTCACCTCGAACTGGATGAAGATTTTTTCTTTAATGAGTCCGACGCGAAGGTTATACTTCTTTCCCGAGACCAGGCCCAAATCCCTGTCATTTGCATGAAGAAAAGACTGAGATACCGGGGGCGGAGGTCGGGGTGCCTTGTGAGAATTAATTGGCAAGTGGGTAAACCGCCACTACCATCTGTCCTATTGGCCAACGTTTTCACTGGAAAATAAACTGGATGATCTATGATCAAGACTATCCTACCAACGGGACATTAAAAACTGTAATATCTTATGTTTTACGAGTTGTGGCTGAACGACGACACGGATAAAATAGAACTGGCTGGGTTTTCCGTGCATCGGCAGGACAGAGCAGCTACGTCTGGTAAGACGAGGGGCGGGGGTGTGTCTATTTGTCAATAACTACTGGTGCGCGGTGTATAATATTAAAGAAGTCTCGAGGTGTTGCTCGCCTGAGGTAGCGTACCTCATGATAAACTGTAGACCACACTATCTACCGAGAGAGTTCTCATCTATATTATTCGTAGTCGTCTATTTACCACCACAAACCGATACTGGCACTCGGACCACACTCAACGAACTGTATAAGGCCATAAGCAAACAAGAAAATGCTCATCCAGAAGCAGCACTCCTAGTGGTCGGGGACTTTAATGCAGGCATACTTAAATCCATTTACCTAATTTCTACCAGCATGTCACGTGCAACCAGAGGGGAAAGAAACTCTATACCACCTTTACCCCACACACAGAGACACATACAAGGCTCTCCCTCGCCCTCCATTTGGCAAATCTGACCATAATTCTATCCTCCTGATTCCTGCTTACAAGCTAAAACTAAAGCAGGAAGTACCAGTGTCTTGCTCAATACGGAAGTGGTCAGATGATGCGGATACTAGGCAACAGGACTGTTTTGCTAGCACAGACTGGAATATGTACGTACCACCTCACTACCGTACGTACATATCCCAACCAGAAGCCATGGATTACAAGCATCATCCGCACCGAACTAAAGGCTAGAGCAGCCGCTTTCAAGGAGCGGGACACTAATCCGGACGCTTATAAGAAATCCTGCTATGCCCTCAGATGAACCATCAAACAGGCAAAGCATCAATACAAGACTAAGATTGAATCCTACTACACCGGCTCTGACACTCGTCGGATGTGGCAGGGCTTGCAAACTATTACGGACTACAAAGGGAAACCCAGCCGGGAGCTGCCCAGTGACGCGAGCCTACCAGACGAGCTAAATGCCTTTTTATGCTCGCTTCGAGGCAAGCAACACTGAAGCATGCATGAGAGCACCAGCTGTTTGGAGCGACTGTGTGATCACGCTCTCCATTGCCATTGTGAGCAAGACCTTTAAACATCACAAGGCCGCAGGGCCAGATGGATTTCCAGGACGTGTACTCGGAGCATGCTCGGACCAACTGGCAAGTGTCTTCACTGACATTTTCAACTTCTCCCTAATAATTCCACCACATTTACAGTTGAAGTCGGAAGTTTACATTCACTTAGGTTGGAGTCATTAAAACTCATTTTTCAACCACTCCACAAATTTCTTATTAAAAAACTATAGTTTTGGCAAGTCGGTTAGGACATCTACTTTGTGCATGACACAAGTAATTTCCCCAACAATTTCCAACAATATTTCACTTATAATTCACTTTATCACAATTCCAGTGGGTCAGAAGTGTACATACACTAAGTTGACGGTGCCTTTAAACAGCTTGGAAAATTCCAGAAAATGATGTCATGACTTTAGAAGCTTCTGATAGGCTAATTGACATCATTTGAGTCAATTGGAGGTGTACCTGTGGATGTATTTCAAGTCCTACCTTCAAACTCAGTGCCTCTTTGCTTGACATCATGGGAAATTCAAAAGATATCAGCCAAGACCTCTTTTGTAGATTTTGTAGACCTCCACAAGTCTGGTTCATCCTTGAGAGCAATTTCCAAACGCCTGAAGGTACCACGTTCATCTGTACAAACAATAGTACGCAAGTATAAACACCATGGGACCACGCAGCTGTCATACTGCTCAGGAAGGAGACGCATTCTGTCTCCTAGAGATGAACGTACGTTGGTGAAAAAAGTGCAAATCAATCCCAGAACAGCAGCAAAGGACCTTGTGAAGATGCTGGAGGAAACATGTACAAAAGTATCTATATCCACAGTAAAACAAGTCCTATATCGACATAACCTGAAAGGCCGCTCAGCAAGGAAGAAGTCATTGCTCCAAAACCGCCATTAAAAAAGCCAGACAACGGTTTACAACTGCACATGGGGAGAAAGATCGTACTTTTTGGAGAAATGTGGTCTGATGAAATAAAAATAGAACTGTTTGGCCATAATGACCACTGTTATGTTTGGAGGGAAAAGGGGGATGCTCGCAAGCCGAAGAACACCATCCCAACCGTGAAGCACGGGGGTGGCAGCATCATGTTGTGGGGGTGCTTTGCTGCAGGAGGGACTGGTGCACTTCAGAAAATAGATGGCATCATGAGGAGGGAGATTATGTAGATATATTGAAGTAACATCTCAAGATGTCAGTCAGGAAGTTAAAGCTTGGTTGTAAATAGCTCTTCCAAATGGACAATGACCCCAAGCATACTTCCAAAGTTGTGGCAAAATGGCTTAAGGACAGCAAAGTCCAGGTATTGAATGTCAGGAATTGTGGAAAAACTGAGTTTAAATGTATTTGGCTAAGGTGTATGTAAACTTCCAACTTCAACTGTATGTGTGAGGAAACCATGAATACGGTCGAGAGCCGTGCCATTATTCCGAATTTTAATTGTGTGCCCTCTTAAAACCTCTTAGATGTAAGGTCCCTTTTTAGCGGACCTGTGTGGTTCTGGTACCGGTTCTGTCTGACATTTTTGCTTATAAATTGATCTGTGGATACTGTAGTGGATATCGAAATAGTGTCACGCCCTGACCATAGAGAGCCCTTGTTTCTCTATGGTGTAGTAGGTCAGGGCGTGACTAAGGGGGTATTCTAGTTTATAATTTCTATGTTGTGTTCTAGTTTATATTTTCTATGTTGGTGTTTTGTATGATTCCCAATTAGAGGAAGCTGGTATCGTTGTCTCTAATTGGGGATCATATTTAAGTAGCTATTTTAAGTAGCTATTATAGCCTTGCTGGGCTATAACTTCATGACCCCCCACCCCCACCTGAGAACCCAATTCAGATCCCTCCAACTTGAGGAGGGCATATGAGGTATGCGGTCAGCTGTAGGGCTGGCTCAGGGAAGAGGACGCCCCTGCCTTGCATAGTCCCGTGGGAAATCTTAATTGGGCATGGGACACAAGCTAAGGCTTGATCACCCTTTAGCTGGCCACCTTTGATGAGGGTGTTTAGTGATTAAAGGCCGAAACACCCACTGATTCGAAGGCACACTACTGAGGATGTGTCCCAAAATTGACATCTTAACCCAGTCTAAGAAATAAACCTCCCATGCCACTCTGTCAACATCACGGCAAATCTCATGTGAGTGCATACCATCTATTGGCACAATGGACAGTTTTAACATCTCGTCCCGTGTTTTATGATTCTGATTATCTGGACTAGTCCAGTGACTGCTGTGAAAGGACAGCTGACAACATAGGAAAGTCTGTGTGACAGCTTGGAGAGACAGCTGACCGGAGGGAATAGACCCCAATGGGGCTGTAATGGGCTAGCTACCCATGTTGGCCGTCTCCGACGCTGCTTCAGTATGTTGGAGACACCCGCTAAGTGCTACTGAAAGTCAACAAAGGAACATACCCCTAGAGCCTGCGAGAGCTGGGGCGCAAGATGGCTCAACGACTGATCACACGGCTACGGACCCAGGAATGGAAACGACAACGAGTAGGAACACAGCACGAGACAACCATAACAGCAGCAGGACACACACTTCAGGTGTGCAGCTGTGGTTGGGAGAGAGTAACATCGGCAAGGGGGTTAAGGATCCATCAAGGGAGGAAAAGGTGCTTGGGAGAGCAGAGACAGGGACCTCGCATTGACCAGTACTTCTTACGAAGCAGCCAGTCAAATCAGTCGAATGAAGCACAGCGACGGGACGCAAACCAAAGTTCGCAGAGCATCAGCACCCCTGTAACGGAGGAGGATAACACAAGCACAGAAATGCCGGTGGATGAACTCACCCAACCACAGAGACCTCTAAAAGAGGAAAAGGTCAAAGGGCACAGACCGAGTGTGAAGTGGCCCAAAGCTGTTGAAAAGAGAGAGTGGGAAACAATCAACAACGACCTGACAAAAATCTTGGAACAACAGATAGGAACAGCAGAGAAAAAGCTTGAAAGGATGGGAGACATTATCTACCACTACGGAGAAGAGCGCTTTGGAGTAAACGAAAGGAGAAGTGGCAAGACACCACCCGCGCCAGCCAAATCTAGGAGGCAGCAAGAGATCGAGATACTTGTCAGAGAGAGAAGGCAGCTGAGAAAGCAGTGGAAGAAGGCCTCTGATGCAGAGAGAGAAGGTCTCATGCTACTCCAAGCAGACATCAAATGTCGGCTGGCAACCTTGCGAAGAGCGGAAAACTTAAGGAAACTTCGTAGGAAGAAGGAACACTCAAGAACACGGTTCTATAAAAAACCCTTTAAGTTTGTCAAAGACCTCTTCGCAAAGGAAAAGTGCGGAATCCTAAAAACTCCAAAGCCAGAACTGGAAGAACATCTGGAAAAGGTCCACCAGGACACGAAAAGGCATGAGCAGATAATCATCCCACATGACATCCCACCTATTCAACCACCAGAATTCAATCTGGACACTGACCCTCCAAAATGGAAGGAAGTAGAGAACGTTGTCCGACGAGCAAGAGCGGCCTCGGCTCCTGGGCCTAATGGAGTACCATTTAAGCTCTACAAGAACGCCCCGGATGTTCTACGCTTTCTTTGGAGGCTCATGAGGATAGTGTGGCAGAAGGAAATAATACCAAAGGCATGGCGAAGGGCTGGTGGTGTGCTAATCCCGAAAGAGAAGGATGCGACAGACATCAGTCAATTCCGACCAATCTCCCTTCTCAACGTCGAAGGGAAGATCTTTTTCAGTATAATAGCACAGAGGCTGTCCACTTACCTGGAAAGGAACAAGTACATTGATACATCTGTACAGAAAGCAGGCATTCCTGGTTTCTCTGGTTGCCTGGAACATACTAGTATGATTTGGCACCAGATCCAAACAGCTAAGAAGGACAAGAGAGACCTCTATGTCATCTTCCTCGACCTGGCCAATGCCTTTGGCTCAGTTCCCCATGAACTCCTCTGGGAATCCTTCAACTTTTTCCACGTACCAGAACCCATCACTACACTGGTAAAGGCCTATTTCCAAGACCTGCAATTGTGTTTCACAACACCTGACTTCACAACAACATGGCAGCGCTTGGAAGTGGGCATAATGGCAGGCTGTACAATTTCACCTCTGGCCTTCACTATGGCCATGGAAGTCATCATCAGGGCATCGAGGTGGGTGGTCGGCGGTGAGAGAACTAAGGAAGGGCTCCGTCTCCCACCTATCCGAGCATACATGGATGACATGACTACACTGACCACCACTGCAGCATGCACCAGGCGGCTACTTGCAAAACTGCAGGATAACATCAAGTGGGCCCGGATGAAAATCAAGCCAAGCAAATCTCGAAGCATCTCCATAGTCAAGGGACAGCTTAAAGATGTGAGGTTCTGCATTGGAGATGACCCGATACCAACGGTGTCTGAGCAACCCGTCAAGAGCCTGGGTAGATGGTACAACGAAAGCCTCCGGGATAAAAATCAAGTGCAGCAAGTAAGACAGGACATCGCCGACGGTCTTGAGAACATCAACAAGACCCTACTGCCTGGGAAGCTCAAGCTTTGGTGCCTACAGTTTGGACTTCTCCCCCGGGTAATGTGGCCACTCACCGTCTATGAGGTCCCAATAACAACAGTGGAGAAGATGGAGCGAACCATTACCTCATACGTGAAGAAATGGCTGGGTGTCCCACGATGCCTGAGTAACATCGGCCTCTATGGCAAAGGGGTCCTTGAACTACCTCTTACAAGTCTAACGGAGGAGTACAAGTGCTCTAAAGTAAGACTTCAGATGACATTGAAGGACTCCAAAGACCAGACCATTAGCAAGGCTGCACCTCCCCTACAAACTGGACGGAAATGGACATCATCCAAGGCTGTGCAGCAAGCAACATCAGCCCTGAGACACCAAGACATTGTGGGGAATATCCAGCATGGAAGAGGAGGCTTTGGCCTGGCAGCAAGCAAACCAACGTTCCATAAGGCAACAACATCTGAACGCAGGAAGCTGGTGGTCGAGGAGGTGCGCAGACAGGAGGAGACTGCAAGAAGTGCAAAGGCTGTCTCTCTTGCTAAACAAGGGCAATGGACGCGGTGGGAAGGCCTGGAGAGGAGAAAGATCAACTGGAGTGAGCTTTGGCAAATGGAGGCAAGCAACATCAGCTTCATCATAAGAGCTGTTTATGATGTGCTTCCATCACCAAAAAACCTACATCAATGGTATGGCGAGGACCCGACCTGCCCCCTCTGCCCAGCTCCAGCGACTCTCAGGCATATAATGACAGGTTGCAAGACCAGCCTCTCACAAGGCCGCTACACCTGGAGGCACAATCAGGTCCTCAAGAGCCTGGCTGCAGCACTTGAGACCAAGAGGAGTGCAACCAATTCATTACCTCCAAAAACAAGCAATCCCGTCAAAACAACAACATTCATCCGGGAGGGACAGAAAAGGCCCAAGCATCCTCCTACAAAGCCAGAAACTGGACACCTAGGCATGGCCCGGGACTGGAAGATGCTTGTCGATATTGGCCAACAACTCATTTTTCCACCTGAGATTGCTTCTACCAACCTTAGGCCAGACATGGTACTCTGGTCCCCTTCACGAAAGGCTGTGTACATCATAGAGCTCACAGTCCCGTGGGAAAACTCTGTTGAAGAGGCCTACGAGCGTAAGAAACTGCGTTACACAGAGTTGGCAGCAGACGCAACTCAGCGTGGCTGGAATGCAAAAGTCTGGCCAGTTGAAGTGGGATGCAGAGGATTCGTGGCTTCTTCCACCATCAGGTTGCTGAAAGAACTTGGAATCCATGGACAGGCTCTGCGGCAGACCGTCAGAGCAGTTTCTCAAGCAGCTGAAAGAGGCAGCCAGTGGATCTGGATCAAACGGAAGGACCCTTGCTGGGCTATAACTTCATGACCCCCCCACCCCCACCTGAGAACCCAATTCAGATCCCTCCAACTTGAGGAGGGCATATGAGGTATGCGGTCAGCTGTAGGGCTGGCTCAGGGAAGAGGACGCCCCTGCCTTGCATAGTCCCGTGGGAAATCTTAATTGGGCATGGGACACAAGCTAAGGCTTGATCACCCTTTAGCTGGCCACCTTTGATGAGGGTGTTTAGTGATTAAAGGCCGAAACACCCACTGATTCGAAGGCACACTACTGAGGATGTGTCCCAAAATTGACATCTTAACCCAGTCTAAGAAATAAACCTCCCATGCCACTCTGTCAACATCACGGCAAATCTCATGTGAGTGCATACCATCTATTGGCACAATGGACAGTTTTAACATCTCATCCCGTGTTTTATGATTCCCACCTGTGTTTGTGGGATATTGTTTTGTGTTTGTGCACCACGTAGTCACGTTTAGTTGTTCGTTTATTGATATATTTTGTTTTGTTTAAGTTTCTCTTTGATTTAAATATGTGGAACTCAACATCCGCTACGCCTTGGTCCCGTTCTTACGACAGCCGTGACAAATGGCTTGCATTGAGCGATAGCCCTGGTTCCCACGTACACAGTCGTATTTTTTGTGAGCCCGTGTGACGTATGATGTGAAATCTGAAACCACTTGAAGCTGGGATGTCCCTCCTACCATTTAATTCGCTCTTCCGACTGTCCATCAACTCCTGGCTGAACCCTACATCACAGCCACTGACAAATGCCTGCAAGCATTAGGTCGTAGTGCAGCAGGAGAGAGTGGTTTCATCATGATAGCACATTCAGAGATCGATTTATAGTCATTTATCAAAAATAATTAATTGATTTGAAACAAACCCTTTCTGTTTGGCACAGACGGACAATAGTAACATGAGATGAAAGGTGAGTTCCTAGAGCTCTGTGATATGTTCACAAAGATAGGGGCAGAAGTTTTGATCAAGAGAGACCTTTAGAAAATATGCACATTTTCTCTAACACTAAACATACAAATATGTATTTACAGTTATAAGGCAGGTGAAATCTTATAGTTAGTCATTTTATAATTTGATTATGCTATATTTAGAAAGTATATAAGTCATTTCAAGCCTTATTCATACATTTTGTTGAATAGGAAATACATCATATCAAATATTTCATATTTTTATCATATTTGTTCTGTGTACTTGAGCTTGTGTCCTCAATAGTGACTAAACCTCAGCAATTTATAACTATTTTTACCAGAAAGGTGAGATTTTAACCTTTTCTTTGAGTATACATCATTAGTAGTTATTGTTTATGATCAATAATTACTTTTGGGGATTACATAGATTACATTTTCGATTACATTTAATTAGATAATTTGCATGGATGAAATGTTGACATCCAAGCTAAGTAATACCCATATATATATTTATAACTGCCACTTTGGTGTTAGTTTTCTTCAATGAGTAGCTTACATTTTGCATCATTCTATTCCATTTCCATTTATTTCCTCTGTCAAGACCGTTTAAACAGTTCCTGAGGGTCTTATTATTAGTGGATCATATTAGGCTAACGTTGTGCTATAATTTGGGACATGCAGTGGCGTGTATTCATGGATGCCAAGGGAAGCCAGGCTTCCCTCTGTATGTGTACAGAGACACAACTTTGGTTATGCCGTTTCACGTCCCTCACCCATGCTTGCATCGTCCAATGGTCCCCCGCCCACTTTGCTTCCTTCATTAAAAATGTATGGGCTTCCAATGACCACGTTTACATGCGCACATTATTCCGGATAGTGGCTCATATCCCACTTAAGGTCTTATTCGGGATAAGCTGTTTCAAATCAAAGTTTATTTCTCACATGCGCCGAATACAACAGGTCACCTTACAGTGAAATGCTTACTTACAGGCTCTAACCAATAGTGCAAAAAAGGTATTAGGTGAACAATAGGTAAGTATAGAAATAAAACAACAGTAAAAAGACAGGCTATATACAGTAGCGAGGCTATAAAAGTAGCGAGGCTACATACAGACACCGGTTAGTCAGGCTGATTGAGGTAGTATGTACATGTAGATTTGGTTAAATTGACTATGCATATATGATGAACAGAGAGTAGCAGTAGCGTAAAAGAGGGGGTGGCGGGACACAATGCAGATAGCCCGGTTAGCCAATGTGCGGGAGCACTTGTTGGTCAGACCAATTGAGGTAGTATGTACATAAATGTATAGTTAAAGTGACTATGCATATATGGTAAACAGAGAGTAGCAGCAGTGTAAAAAGAGGGGTTGGGGGGGCACACAATGCAAATAGTCCAGGTAGCCATTTGATTACCTGTTCAGGAGTCTTATGGCTTGGGGGTAAAAACTGTTGAGAAGCCTTTTTGTCCTAGACTTGGCACTCCGGTACCGCTTGCCATGCAGTAGCAGAGAGAACAGTCTATGACTGGGGTGGCTGGGGTCTTTGACAATTTTTAGGGGCTTCCTCTGACACCATCTGGTGTAGAGGTCCTGGATGGCAGGCAGCTTAGTCCCAGTGATGTACTGGGCCGTACGCACTACCCTCTGTAGTGCCTTTGCCGTCAGAGGCTGAGCAATTGCCGTACCAGGCAGTGATGCAACCAGTCAGGATGCTCTCGATGTTGCAGCTGTAGAACCTTTTGAGGATCTCAGGACCCATTTACCTTTGATATCCCGCTCAGGAGTATCCCTGTATCAATGAATGAACTGAATATTCCTCAATTAAGTTCATATGGATTAAATGGAATAGTAACTGAAATATGGAAACTGACTGTCGGCCTATAACCTCACATGTAGCATAATATCATATTAACTCCTGCAGAATTATGCATTTCTTGCAGTGAAATTATACAATAAATGTTAATTTTGTCTTGGGAACAGGAGTGGAGAAATATTAATTTATTTCAGCATCTCTTGAGAAAATGCAAGTGTAATGTGTTATCTTTGACACTGTTAAGCAAGCAGACACTATTTCAACCCCAAATATGCACCTAAAACAAACTGAAGTCTTACCAGAAACATGTTTAATTGTTTTCTCAGCTTTTCATTTCCCTAAAACCATTCAAACTGATGACATTTTGCACAGGACCAATCTTTCCACTGTTTTGGAGTTAGTGAGTTTTCTCCCCGGTCCCTAAACGAAATATACAACTTTACTGGTGTTAATTACATTACTAATGTATTAATTATATCAATGTAAAACATTATTATGGTGAGAACTACTTTATTTAGTCTTCTGGTGCAAGAAGTTATGACAAACGAGAAGCTGCATGTATCGAACTATAGTTGACAAACAAATGGCCTACCAAATGTCGGAAATTAGAAGCAGAAAGTTGTCTAAATTAAGGGGGAAAGTAGCCCGTGGGCTATACTGTCCAGTACGGAGTATCAGCAAAATAAAATTATTATGGAATTATGGTGGATCCAACTGTGCAGGTAGCCTACTTTTTGAAGTGATTTGTTTGACAATCAGATGAAAACATCATCACACAACACCAATGATATGCGAAACTGAGCTTGTGCAGACCCAGAAAAAACCCAGTAAAGGAGATAAGATTTTTACATGCCACAGTATCCCGTCTAAAATCAGCATATCCCAGGCATTTTATACGGGTTTCTCACAAATGAGATACGAGCCTTTTTCGGGTTATTGTAAACGGGATATGATGTTCATGTGTCAACTCCAAAACAGAATACTTGAGTATCCCTAATAATAACGGGATATTGGTGTGCATGTGAACGTTGTCATTGTTTCATCGACCCCAACGTGCTATGTGGACCTTGTGTAAATCTGAATACGAATTACTGAGAAGTGTGTAGGATAGGCGTAAATTCCTAAATCGGAATCGGCCCTATTGTGAATACAGTAGCCTTCTCTCTGGATGAGTTTTTAAATTCGTTTAACAATTAGGTCAAGATTGAGCTGTTAAAACAAACCCAGACATCGCAGTCTAGTAGGGCTACTAGGGCTTTTAGAATGCTTTGATCACCATCTTCGCAGAACCCTGTCACACACACGCTCAAGCCAGTACAGTATCCGTATATGAGAGAGAATGGGTGATCTTACCTCCAGACCTGTGCTAGCTGAAATATATGGATGAAGCATTGAAAGAGCCACATAAAAACTCTGCAGCAACCCCGGGCTCCTCCCATAGTGCCCGTAGTAGGCAATTTCCCGAACTCAGCATCGCGGCCAGCGCCCGGTTGATCGCTGTTCTTGGTGGTGAAATGGCTCTCGGCGCCCGATGCTGCGACCGCTGCTGTAGCTGTGCTACTGTCGTTGGTATCCGAATAATCATAGGCGAACCACCTAAAACTCAGCACCTGAACCACCACAGATGGGACGATCACGAAGACCAGTGTCAATGCAAACCACCAGTAGTTCCGGCTGAGGTAGTAATCCGCTGCCAGCCACAGGTCTGAGGCCCCGTCCGAAAAGAACACCAAAAGGGCACATAGCGTCCAACTGCAGTCGTGGAGCGAGTAGCGCTTCCTATCAGGGTGGCACTGAGGCGAACGTTGATCTGAACCGGGCAGGCACTCGGGCAGGATGTCATTTCGCAACGAGACTGGTGCACCATCAGATTTAGCGGCCATGTTTGTTGTAGAGAAGAGTGTGGGTAAGGGAGATGGGGAAATTATGGAAGGGAGGAGGGGGTCGCGTATGTGTGTGAATGCATGCGTGTGTGGGGGAGAAAGGAAGGGAGGAATAAAAGGCGAAGGGAGGTGAGAAAGCGAAAACGATATTTCATTAAAAAAATGTGATTGATTTAGCTCTACCATATAACGGAAATGAAGTGTGAAATTTTAGCAAGCTAGATCATAAGCTTAATGATTGTGCGGTTTTATTAAATACTGCATTTGCACTGGTAGGGGAGCCATGACGAAACAGTTGGACGTTCCATCAGTGCCGAACCGAACAATACTGAGATGGCCGTTATGAGAACACATATCAGATGTTAAAATGTCAATTTACTATTTATTATGAAATTAATTATATGGAGGCTGTATGTGTGTGTTTTTTCTTTTTTTGTTTGAACATTTCCCTTGGGAAAAATAAAAACAAATTTGATTGGAATATGTATATGAAATGTAATATCTTTCCTGCTAAGATATATTATATTAAGTCAATTTACAAGTGCATTCAGTCCTTTGTTTCATACAAGTAATTTGCTATAAAGAAGCTGGTTCCTCCTTGGTGTAATTTAGGCCTACATGATCCATGTGCCACAAAGATACTGTACTTTTAAAATGTCTTAATATGATGATGTGACAGACATAGGGCTATCAAAAAGCAGGCGCCTATGGATCCTGGTACAGTCTCTAATTATACTGACACCTACTGGTGAAAATGTGAAGCAGAGTTGTAAAAAATCTAAAAAATTCATCAGTAGGGCTAAGATTATTGTATAAAAAATTGCAGAGAGGATGTATGAGACAAAGCAAGACAGAACAATGAAGTTGATTAGCTTGGACAGGCTCAGTGTGGGTATTTTTTATATAGAGAGCATGTTCATCTCCGATTGTCATCCCATCACCACCTTCTTTCCAGAGTTCCCCAGCTCTTATCCAGTAGCTGCTCAACCCTCTTCCTCTAAAAATATACAGAAAGAACTGAATGAATAGGTGAGTGTTTTATTTGTTGCAATTTCCATGATTCACATACTCGTTATATTTTTACTCTGACAGTCATATCCACAGTGCCTTGCCTGGTTCTTGCAGAAGAGTCATGTTAGTATGAGGTCAGGCTTTAGCTCAGTATGTTAACGTTGTCTTTAGATATGGCTTTGCTAACCTGGAGTTTGTCAAAAGGATCCTGAACATTGAGTCCTGTCTCTTCTTGTGGCAGTAAAAGCTCCAGCCGTACAGCCCTCTGAGCAGTGGGCTGACAGGCGATCATCAGACTTATATCTTGGGTCTTGAGAGCAATAATAAAACAAGCAGGTAGAGGTAAAGAGAAGACTGAAAGATACTGTATAGGCCTATATTTTCACATTCAATGTAATCAGTGGAACATACACTGTAGCAAAGAAAACAAAACGTACTATGGGAGTGACATATATGTTGGTGGCTTGTTGTAAATTGAAAAAACGTCTATGCAACTTTTATGGTCTTACCCTAATGTTCTGGTGATGCAGCCTCATAAGGCGAACCCTGTTGCGCGCCTCTGCAGCCTTCAGTTGAGCGATTATTGTGTCTCTCCTAGCTCTTTCTGACTGTTGCGCAGCATTCACAGTGGCCTGTCTGCCTTTCCACTCTGTTAGCCTGGCACATACCCTCTGCCGCGCTACAGCCATCACACCCTGCGCCTCCTTAGGTGGTTCCTCATAAGCCAAATAACGGGCCTTTTGCTGTGGGCACATCTCACGAAGTTCCGCTGCTGTCGCATTTCTCCAATTCCTGCAGACGACGTTATAGGGCTTGGCTGGTGCGTCGGTCATTTTCTAGGATAATCGTTTGGCTTTTAAGCCATTTGAAGTTAATTAAAAGGAACGTCTAATCATCATGAATAATAGGCCTGAATTAGATGGAGGATGAACTGTGACAATTGGGGACAGCAGTTAGCGCATTACTAACGTTGCAAACATTGCTGTATTTCAGACACGCGGGAAGTTGATAAATGTTAGGCTGAGGGCCGATTCCATGGAAATAGAACGAACTGTCTCATTCTAATTCTATGAGATTCGTTCTGTTTACTCTCGTCACCACAGAGACGTTACCGTGACATATTGCATTTGCAACATGCAAAATTGAGGACAGATAGCCTATCAGGTAGAGCATTAGTCCAGTAACCCAAAGGTTGTTAGTTCGAATCCCCGAGCCGACTAGGTGAAACTTCTGCATTGAGAAAGGCACTTAATGCCTTAAATGCTCCAGAGGCCTTAAATGCTCCAAAATTATATTCTGAGGACAAATAGAGAGCCACTCTGTAAATTATCACTAACCATGGTCTCTCTAATAGCCTAGATACAAATACAAAATAGGTTATAATTTCCCACGGTCTCCCCTAAGCGAGTGCACGATAAAGGACAGTAATGTTATGACTAAAGTAGAAAGCCCAGGTTTTAATAGGCTATAAGATGTTGCAACACAATCTCACAAAACTATTTCAGCAGATTTGTGCGTTTTTATGTGGCTTAATTCGTATGAAAAAAAAATATTTTTTGTGTTACTTAATTCGTAGGAAAATACACATTTTTGTGCAACTTCATTCATAGGAATTCTGAAGTTTGGACTAACTTCAGAACAATCTTTTGAAAGTCATTAGAGAAATGCATTTTGAGCAAACGTGTTAACAACCCAATATTGTTAATCAACCAGGTTGTCACCGAAATATTTATAATATAATAGTAGCCTCATTAATGCCAATGCTGTTTTCTATGTTTGTTTTCCATTAATATTTTGGGATACTGGTGCTATGTCAGATTACATTTTTTATTTTATAACCCATTTTGTCCCCAATTGGTAGTTACAGTCTTGTCCCATCGTTGCAACTCCCATACGGACTCGGAAGAAGTCGAGAGCGGCACATCCACCGAAACACAACCCAGCAAAGCCACACTGCTTCTTGACACAACGCCCTCTTAACCCAGAAGCCAGCCAGACCAATGTGTCGGAGGAAACGCCATACACCTGGCGACCGTGTCAGCGTGCATGCGCCTGGCCCGCCACAGGAGTCACTAGAGCGCCATCGGACAAGGACATCCCGGCTGGCCAAACCCTCCCCAAACTAGAACAACGCTGGGCCAATTGTGAGCTGCTTCATGGGTCTCCGGGTCGCGGCCGGCTGCGACAGAGCCTGGACTCGAACCAGGATCTCTAGTGGCACAGCTAGCTCTGCGATGCAGTGCCTTAGACCACTGCGCCTCCTGGGAGGCCCTACTATGTCGGATTTTATGGGGGTTGCCAGATTGGAGTAAAAAGCTGTATTTTTATGTTTTATTTGTGGTATCGATGAAGGTATTTGATTGGGGAATGGGGATACATTTTCATTATGGGAAATTAATGAATCAGTTAATGTGGGGAAACCGAAGACCTGCAAAAAAATCTGTTTGGTTTAGATTCCCAAGGTGCAACTGCATGGTATTTGCAACTATAATGAGTCTGGTCTATGATCAATTAAGCCATATCAATACAGTTAAACAGGTTAACGTAAAATAATACATTTTGTTGGGTTACACTTATAGCCGTTTCATGATGATTATTACGGTTGTGTCAATCATGTTATATACTTAGGCTATTGTAACAAGGCATATGCCAGCATTGTAGGCCTACTGCCTCTGCCCAGAGGACTATTAAGCTTTCATGGCAATGGCCGCTCACTTTGCCACGCATGAGCCCTGGTTAGATTCCCTGTTGCAGCTTTCACTTTCTTCTGCTACATTGGTGGCAGTGCTGGGATCACGTCCAGCTCACATCTAGTTATTTGATCTAGTGGTGGGAAGCGTTCTGTTTTTCAACATTGTATTGGGTTTAATAACCCTTGAATGAGTAGGTGTGTCCAAACTTTTGACTGGTACTGTATATATTTTTTGTGTGGCCTGTTTTGCATTTTTTTTAGGAATTAATAAGTGTCACATATCAGTTTGCAAACAATGTAAAAAAAAAAAATCAATGAGTTAATAAAGTTGCATACATACATGTTTTTTTCTTTGCTTTCTTGAATAAGGCAACTCCAAAATGCAGGTGTTTCAGCCTAGCTCAGTGCTTTCTGTTGTGGTGGGGCAGCCAGCGGAAAATACACAGAGTAGGGGTTGGTAAGACTCCATAGAATGAAAACAGACATTTCTCCTAACTGTAAAAGATGTACCTCTGAAAGTGGAACCTATATGCATATATTTTGGAGTTGTAGAGGGATTGCCAGATTTTGGCAATCTATACATACTGCTGCACAGATAATACTAGATGTACAGTTTGATATGACCCCGTGTATCTATCTTCTTAATGCCCAGCAGGACTTTGTTCTTGATCCCGACAGAGAAAATTTGTTTATGACTATTACATACTTTGCTAAGAAATGTATTCTTCTATTGCGGGCTTCTAATACTTCTCATACATTTAAAATGTGGATTGACCAGATTGTTGACTTTCTTCCTCTTGGAAAGCTCACTTATGACCTCAGCAAGAGACAGCCCAAGTTTGATAGACTCTGATCTCCACTACTCAACTATATTTGAAATTGGACAGAGTGAAGGGGGTGATTAGGGAAATGAGCAGATACATGTTGTGTAAGGTGCTGTAAAAACTCATTATTTGCTTGTCATCTCAGCTAAGGTTGTAAATAGCTAATAAGAACCTTGATAGTGCTGCTGCAAGGTTTTTTTGTTTATTATTATATATTTTTTTAAATTATTGTTATTTTTTTTAAAGTCTGTCACATCTGTGAACGTGGAATGTGTTTTGTTGGTTGATTGAAAAACAAGAAAACTTAATAAAACTTTAAATTGAAAAAAAAAAGAAGTGCCCATCCAAGAAGACTCAAGGTCATTGGTCACAGATAAAATTATGTCAAATCGCGTTATACTTTGATTGGACTGATCATGTCAACATCATACTCTCAAAAATATTAACTAGCAAGCTAGACAAGCAGTCATCGTCATGAATCAAGTCGACAATCTACTTGGGCAAATCCTTTTCAAGAATTTTCATATGAAGAGAAATTCTAGATAAAACGTATTGGTGCTCATCCGCCATAGGACATAAACATTACACAACAAGTTGGAAATCGCAAATTCAACAATGAGTGGTTTGGAAGGAATCAGTGGCTAACTGCAAGCGTTGCAAAGCAATCACTAGCCTGCTATTCAGTGGAGAGGATGTGTGGTCCAAGTCTGGGTTTAAGGGTTTCTTTTCCAAGCTTAAAAGCATAAACATTCACATGCAACACCATGGGCCAGAAAAGGTCAAATACATTGGCCATGCTCTCAATCCAGCATGACTTCTGACGCATTCAAAACAACTGGAAACTCGGAACTGGGAAATCTCAGACTGGGGAAAAAAAGAGCTCCGACTGGGAAAATATGTTTTAAACGGTCATCCAACTCGGAATTCCAAGTCGGCAACTCAGGGCTCTTTCTAGAGCTCTGACATGAAGATCACTGATGTCATGATTCAACCTTGTTTTTTCTGAGTTTCCAGTTGTCTTGAAAGCACCATAAATCCAGAGAACGCCAGACTTTGATGACAAAATTTGCCCACAAGAAGGACCGTCGCACCACGTTCCTGTTCAAGTGAGTACAGCACAACAAGGTGAGTCCAAAAATGTATTGTATGCTGCTGCATAAATGATGCAATATGCCAGGGAGATATATGTATACTGTATCTGAGAAAGTAATACTAAGTGTATGTTGTGTAGTAAGCTGTTAGTAGCCCATGTGCCTCACCCTAATAATTTGGTCCCTTTCCCCCTCATAACATCATGAGTTGGTGGTGGTGCACATGTAACCCATAGTCTGTTTTAGAGAAATGTCATAATCAAATATTGTAAGAGCTTTCATTGTCTGCTTATATGCCCCCTTTATTTATCCTACGGTTCTGACTTGGTGTACAGAGAGAATACTGTAAGAATGGTCCATGTTCTGAATTCTATCGCTGTACATTTTAAAAGTGCTAAACAAATAGTTATATTGACTACGTCCATCTTAGCTTGCTCATTGCATCTTATCTGCTCATCGTTCCCTTATGTCATAGTTTGTACATCTCGGTAGTCAGTAGAAGCCACATTTGTTTAAGCAAGTTAGCCATATCAGCTATGTTTTTAGAAAAGGCAGTAAATGAGGCATGATAACTGTTTCGCTGCCAGACAAGGCTCCGCTGATAGCCAGGTGTAGCGGTGGTAAGGATTCACTCAATGGTGCTGAAAAGAAAGCTCTGCTAATGGGACAGCTTTATGTACAGTCGTGGCCAAACGTTTTGAGGATGACACAAATATACATTTTCACAAAGTCTGCTGCCTCAGTTTGTATGATGGCAATTTGCATATACTCCAGAATGTTATGAAGAGTGATCAGATGAATGGCAATCAATTGCAAAGTCCCTCTTTGCCATGCAAATGAACTGAATCCCCCAAAAATATTTCCACTGCATTTCAGCCCTGCCACAAAAGGACCAGCTGACATCATGTCAGTGATTCTCTCGTTAACACAGGTGTGAGTGTTGACGAGGACAAGGCTGGAGATCACTCTGTCATGCTGATTGAGTTCGAATAACAGACTGGAAGCTTCAAAAGGAGGGTGGTGCTTGGAATCATTGTTCTTCCTCTGTCAACCATGGGGTAAAGTCATTTTCTCTGATGAATCCCCTTTCCGATTGTTTGGGGCATCCGGAAAAAAGCTTGTCCGGAGAAGACAAGGTGAGCGCTACCATCAGTCCTGTGTCATGCCAACAGTAAAGCATCCTGAGACCATTCATGTGTGGGGTTGCTTCTCAGTCAAGGGAGTGGGCTCACTCACAATTTTTCCTAAGAACACAGCCATGAATAAAGAATGGTACCAACACATCCTCCTAGAGCAACTTCTCCCAACCATCCAGGAACAGTTTGGTGACAAACAATGCCTTTTCCAGCATGATGGAGCACCTTGCCATAAGGCAAAAGTGATAACTAAGTGGCTCGGGGCACAAAACATCGATATTTTGGGTCCATGGCCAGGAAACTCCCCAGACCTTAATCCCATTGAGAACTTGTGGTCAATCCTCAAGAGGCGGATGGACAAACAAAAACCCACAAATTCTGACAAACTCCAAGCATTGATTATGCAAGAATGGGCTGCCATCAGTCAGGATGTGGACCAGAAGTTAATTGACAGCATGCCAGGACGGATTGCAGAGGTCTTGAAAAAGAAGGGTCAACACTGCAAATATTGACTCTTTGCATCAGCTTCATGTAATTGTCAATAAAAGCCTTTGACACTTATGAAATGCTTGTAATTATACTTCAGTATTCCATAGTAACATCTGACAAAAATATCTAAAGACACTGAAGCAGTAAACTTTGTGAAAATTAATATTTGTGTCATTCTCAAAACTTTTGGCCACGACTGTAGGCACACGACAGTTTGTGGGCACTGTTTGTCACCGTTATAGTGCAATTCATGTATTGTTTAGTGCCGTGTTGTGTTGTGTCGTGGCATTGCTGGCTTGGATAACATTTTTTTTTTTGCCCCACTAAGATTTACTGTTATTCATAACAAAAAACAGATAGCTAAATATAATAATATGCAATCATTTCCTGTTGATGAGAAGAGCACAAATCTAGGCCTATTTATTTTATCTTTGGATTCTAAAATAATTAGAAATAGGCATCTAATTCCTATTATTTCCATCTTCATTGCAGAATACATTCCTCCTCATTTCTGAAAGTGTTGGTTTCATACTCGCAAAATAGTTTAAATGCCTATAAAACAAGTTTGGATAGGCGACCATTCCTCCCAGCTCTCATTTAATAGATAAGCTATTTCAAGTATTTTGCTCAATGCGATGTGCAGTTTAACCGTAGAACAGACGGTTCACCTTTTTTATTGTAGGCTGTCTGAATACTGTAATGTCACATTTCTCGAGTAGACAGTATTTAATTATAAACATAATACATAAATATACATAACCATTGCAGAATAAATTCCTCACCTTTTCTGGCTATGATGAGTTCATATTCACGAAGTAGCGTACAACAAATTACTATCCGCATCTTATTTAATTGGGCCTATTAGATAAACTATTATAATTTGTTTTTGCTCTATGCAGCCGAAAGGGAGAGCGGTTTATAACACATGCCTATAGTATAATTTGACAGGTGAACAGACAGTTGATCTTTTGCAACGAAGTGTGTAGGCTGCCACTGCAAGTAGTAGTTTACATTTTTTCCCAGTAGAAAATGTTTTAGAATTCGCGGGCAGTGCAGTATATTTAGGTTTGGGAAAAAGTAAATGCAAAACATTATTGAACGCAAACGATCTGTTTACAGGTCCAAAACTATTTGTAAATGTTTTTTTTTTTTCAGAGATAGATACAACAACTTTAGTTGCAACGCAAACATTCTGCAACCTCCAAAGACATTTGATCAAGTTTGCCATTACTATTTCCCTTAGGATGTCTCAGCCTAATTCCAATACTTCCAAAGTATACAGCAAAGAAGGGCGTTATAGAGTACCACAGTATGAGTCAAAATACCTGTAATACCTAGCGGTCAAACAGGGAAATGGTTCCAATCGTTTTTCCACAATCCATTTTTCCCATAGGGGATTTTAGAAACACTTAAAATAAGGTCTGTGTTTCATGTAGTTTTTTTGATAGCCGTGTAAATCTCTCTAGGACAAGGTGCCTTTTTATCAATATATAATGGCCTGTATTTACCCCCACCCAAAATGAAATGCTAATTAGCTGTGTATGTGGTTATCATAAAGAACCACAAACGGCATGAATATCTGGAAGACAAAGGTAAGAATCTCTGGATTAACTGTTAGCTAAATGTAGTAACTAATAAATTGGCAACATTTCTTTCAATTGACAATTCTGTGGACTGTCTTGTGCACGTTTTAAATTGACAATAGCTGTTAGCAAAGGTGTCAGCTAGAGATGACGTGCAGGAGCTAGCAGTTTTGCATGATGTCTATGTTGAAGCTAATTAACATTTTCTAATCAGAGTAAATAAAGTTGAATATATGGATAAAAGTCACCTTGTTTGAGAGATTTACATGGTTATCAAAACATCACGCCAGGATGAGATATCACATAACACAGCCCTTATTTCAAGTGTTTCTAAAATCCCCTATGGGAAAAATGTATGGTGGAAAAACAATTGGAACCATTTCAGTTTGACTGCTAGGTTATGGGTATTATGACACCTGCATTGTGGGGCTCCATAATCACCATAAAAAGGTGAATGATGGGTGTTTTTCAGGTGGTTATAATGCTCATTCACACAGTTTTATAACAGGTCTGATTTATAACGGGAAACATGCGTATGTATAGCTTGCGCCAAGTTTATGAATCTCAATATTTGTGCGTGCGCAGTCTTCCAGAAATTACCCATGCATACATTTATAACTTATGAGGTCCCTGATCTCGTCTGCTCTCGAAATAAATTACATGTTCTCATTGTCCAAGACCGTGTAAAAATGGATCCGAGACCAAGACACTGTAGTCCCGAGACCAGACTCTACAACACTGAAAAACACAATCCATTTCACACCACACACCTGTTTAAACCAGTGTTTCCCAAACTCAGTCCTGGGGACCCAAACATGTGCACGTTTTGTTTTTTGCCATAGCATTGCACAGCTGGCTGATTCAAATAATCAAAGCTTAATAATGAGTTGATTATTTGAATCAGCTGTATAGTGCTAGGGCAAAAAACAAAACATGCACACATTGGGGTCCCCAGGACTGAGTTTGGGTAACACTGAGTTACACACTTGTACATGTATTTTTATTGAGAGAGCATGTTCATTTCAGATTGACCTTTTGACTTAATTACTATTATGTAGAGGAATAAAAAGGCATTGACAAAATATAATGAAAATGTACTAAAATTTAATCATTCATAAAAGCTGGAAAATCTTTTGTGACTGGGTAACAAGAAGCAATATTAGAGTTGGTTTTTAGTACAATATATTTTCAGCCTCAAGACAAACAAATCAAGTCTTCATTTCCCCCATTCTATAAAATATACATTTTCCACAGCATTATGCAAAAAAGTAATCAGAATATATTATGGGAAATATGAAAGCCTTACAGCTTCCCATAAAACAAAGTCACTTAGGAAATATGTTATTTGATGAATAAAAGTACTTAAGAGTAGTAGGAGAAAGAAAACATATGGACATTGATGCATTACTGTTGACACAATTAGTGCAGAAGGGTATGGTAATGAAAAAGGCCAACATTTCCCATGATTTATTTTGCAAACGTTTTGTCATTTGAAATGTGCCGAAGATCTGACAATATTTGCAATCAAAACAACCCAATTCCCCAAATCCGCATGGTGGTCTCTTCTTTTAAATTATAATTTCCAAAACAGGGGAAAGGCAAAACTCTTCCTCACAAGGCTGACCCATTGACAACATTTTAAAAAGACAAAAAGATCTGTAACCATTAAGAAGCAGAGAAGAGTATCAAAGAAGAAGAATCCTCCATTATTAGAGTGGTGAGGAAGATAATTACTTGTCTGCCTTTATCAAACTTCTCCAAACGTTGTTGAAAGGTCTTGGAATGCTGGCACCTTCCAAATGGGCAACAGTTGTGTAATTCAGTTTCCTACAGGTAATAGAGACACAGAGGAATGATATTCCAGAGGTGCTTTGATTTACACACCCTTACGTATTTATTTGGACTGTGAAGCTAAAACTTAGAATTTCTGCTCCATACGCCAGTATTTTGGATTTGAGAAAATGTTTTATGTGGCGACAATACAGAATGTCACCTTTAATTTGAAGGTTAGCGTTTTGTGTCATGAAATTCACTTATAGTGTATTAAATATAGTCAAAAGTTTAGTATTTGGTCCCATATTCCTAACACGCAATGACTACATCAAGCTTGTGACTTGTTGGATGCATTTGCAGTTTGTTTTGGTTGTGTTTCAGATTATGTTGTGCCCAATAGAAATTAATGGTAAATAATGTATTGTCATCTTGAGTCAATGTAAATAAGAATGTTTCTGAACAGTTCTACATTAAATGTGGCTGCATTGCTACCATGATTACAGATAATCATGAATGAATTGTGAATAATGACGAGTGAGAAAATTAGACATAAATATCATACCCCCCAAAAAATTAGTCACAAGCTTGATGTAGTCATTGCGTGCTAGAAATATGGGCCCAAATACTAAACTTTTCACTAAATGTAATACACTAAGTGACTTTGTCCAAATACTTATGACACTTTCAAATGGGGGGGCACTAGAAACAAAGTGCATTAATTTCATAACTGCAAAACAGATATGAAAATACCCTCAAATAAACAGGTGACATTCTTTCATGTCGCCTAATACATTTGACCTCAAATCCGAAATTCTGGAGTATAGAGCCATATTAAAGGTTTTAGCTTCACTGTCCAAATGAATACGTAGGGGAGAGTACACTCCATGTGAGAGCAATTGCACATGGAATGCGTGACTGAAGAACGTGAGACTGGTTATTCTGATAGAAAGCAAAAATATCAATGCAAGTACATACTCATGGGATTATGATCAAATTAGACTCAGTACAAAAACATAATACATATAGGTTCCGGATCTCACCTGGCTCAGAGCTGCTGCAAGTAAGAACTTTAGAGCAGTGTGCAATTTGACTTCTTCTTTGCTTTCTTCTTTTCTATCGGCGTTTTCCTATTGATCTGTCTGACCAGGTCATAGAAAATCTAAATAGGAGCAAAGGAGCTGGTAGTTAGAGATGCATTAACTAACTCTGTCATAGGCTCCAGATAATCACACTTGTTTACTTGACAATAATTACTTTTTTTTTGTTGCAATTCCTTTCAAATAAGAGATATAAAACACTTTAATTCAGTCCAGGTGACGACGTGAAAGCAGTGGGACTTACCTCATTAACGTTGATCTTTGATTTAGCGGAGGACTCTAGAAAGGCACAGTTGTTCCACTGTCTGGCCAGGTTCTGTCCCTGCTCTTTGCCCACCACACGCTCATCCTCCAGGTCACACTTGTTGCCTACCAGGATCATGGGGACCTGATACAAAATAGGGAGAAATAGAGGGATGTTGACAGTTCTTTCCTCATTCTTTTCAAAACAAAAATATAAGCCATATCAGTCTCCATAATGTGACAATGAATCAATCATGTACAAACTCTGCATGAGGCAGAAATAAGAGCATGGCTGAAACTGGCAAACATCAGCCATGACATTTCTATCTCAAAGCCACCATCTTCTCTGACATGCTCCCCCAATGTCTGTACAGGATTCCTTCTTCTCACTCTGTCATTTAGGTTAGCAACACTGAGGCATGCATGAGAGCATCAGCTGTTCCGGACGACTGTGTGAACACGCTCTCCGTAGCCGACGTGAGTAAGACCTTTAAACAGGTCAACATACACAAGGCTACATGGCCAGATGGATTACCAGGACGTGTGCTCCGGGCATGTGCTGACCAACTGGCAGGTGTCTTCACTGACATTTTCAACAGATTGAGTCTAATACCAACATGTTGTTTCAAGCAGACCACCATAGTCCCTGTGCCCAAGAACACAAAGGCAACCTGCCTAAATGACTACAGACCCGTAGCACTCATGTCCGTAGCCATGCAGTGCTTTGAAAGGCTGGTAATGGCTCACATCAACAACATTATCCCAGAAACACTAGACCCACTCCAATTTGCATACCTCCCAAACAGATCCACAGATGATGCAATCTCTATTGCACTCCACACTGCCCTTTTCCACCTTGACAAAAGGAACACCTATGTGAGAATGCTATTCATTGACTACAGCTCAGCGTTCAACACCATAGTACCCTCAAAGCTCATCATTAAGCTAAGGATCCTGGGATTTAACACCTCCCTCTGCAACTAGATCCTGGACTTCCTGTCGGGCCGCCCCCAGGTGGTGAGGGTAGGTAGCAACACATCTGCCACGCTGATCCTCAACACTGGAGCCCCCCAGGGGTGCGTGCTCAGTCCCCTCCTGTACACCCATGACTGCATGGCCAGGCACGACTCCAACACCATCATTAAGTTTGCAGACGACAACAGTGGTAGGCCTGATCACCGACAATGACGAGACAGCCTATAGGGAGGAGGTCAGAGACCTGGCCGGGTGGTGCCAGAATAACAACCTATCCCTCAACATAAGCAAGACTAAGGAGATGATTGTGGACTACAGGAAAAGGAGGACCGAGCACGTCTTCATTCTCATCGACGGGGCTGTAGTGGAGCAGGTTGAGAGCTTCAAATTCCTTGGTGTCCACATCACCAACAAACTAGAATGGTCCAAGCACACCAAGACAGTCGTGAAGAGGGCACGACAAAGCCTATTTCCCCTCATGGGTCCTGGGTCCTGAGATCCTCAAAAGGTTCTACAGCTGCAACATCGAGAGCATCCTGACTGGTTGCATCACTGCCTGGTACAGCAATTGCTCGGCCTCTCTCTGACCGCAAGGCACTACAGAGGGTAGTGCGTACGGCCCAGTACATCACTGGGCCTAAGCTGCCTGCCATCCAGGACCTCTACACCAGGCTGTGTCAGAGGAAGGCCCTAAAACTTGTCAAAGACTCCAGCCACCCAAGTCATAGACTTTTCTCTCTGCTACCTCATGGCAAGCGGTACCAGAGTGCCAAGTCTAGGACAAAAAGGCTTCAACAGTTTTTACCCCCAAGCCATAAGACTCCTGAACAGGTAATCAAATGGCTACCCGGACTATTTGCACTGTGTGCACCCCCCAACCCCTCTTTTACGCTGCTGCTACTCTCTGTTTACCATATCTACATAGTCACTTTAACCATATCTACATGTACATACTACCTCAATCAGCCTGACTAACCGGTGTCTGTATGTAGCCTCGCTACTTTTATACCCTCGCTACTGTTATTTTACACTGTCTTTTTAATGTTGTTCTTATTTCTTTACTTACCCATTGTTCACCTAATATCTTTTTTGTACTATTGGTTAGAGCCTGTAAGTAAGCATTTCACTGTAAGGTCTACACCTATTGTATTCGGCGCACGTGACAAATAAACTTTGATTTGATTGTGGGGTAACTACAATGTTGATCCATCCTCAGTTCTTCATCTCAGCCATTAAACTCTAACTGTTTTAAAGTCCCCATTGACCTCAGTGAAATCCCTAAGCAGTTTCCTTCCTCTGCGGCAACTGAGTGAGGAAGGACGCCTGTAACTTTGTAGTGACTTGGTGAATTGATACACCATCCAAAGTGTAATTAATAACGTCAACACGCTCAAAGGGATATTCAATGTCTGCTTTCTTTATTTGTACCCATCTACCAATAGGCGCCCTTCTTTGCAAGGTATTGGAAAACATCCCATGTCTTTGTGGTTGAATCTGTCATTTGACATTCACTGCTCGAATGAGGGACCTTACAGAATAGTATATGTGGGATACAGAAATGAGATAGTCATTCAAAAATCATGTTAAACACTTATTGCACGCAGAGTCCATGCAACTTCTGACTTGTTAAGCAAATTAAAATGTATTTTAATGTTTAGGCTTGCCATAACAAAGAGGTTGAATACACATTTCAGATTTTACATTAATTTGTAAACATTTCTAAAAACATAATTCCACTGACATTATGGGGTATTGTGTGTAGGCCAGTGACACAATCTCAATTTAATCCATTTTAAATTCAGGCTGTAACAACAAAATGTGGGGAAAAAGTAAACGGGTGTGAATAATTTATGAAGGCACTTTAGAACATAACTGCATACAAATCATAGTGATCATAACAGCTGTAATAAATGCATTGACAACAAGGCCTAAGTGTTGGAAGCACATCAACAACAGTGACGGAGCCCTGAATAGCTACAATACTCACATCCTCCCAGGCTGACTACACCAATGAGGAGATGGGAGAGGCAGGACTTGCAGCGCGATCTGCGTCACAAATAGAACTGACTTCTATTAC
The DNA here is from genome assembly GCF_016432855.1 of Salvelinus namaycush. Classification (NCBI taxonomy): domain Eukaryota; kingdom Metazoa; phylum Chordata; class Actinopteri; order Salmoniformes; family Salmonidae; genus Salvelinus; species Salvelinus namaycush. The sequence continues at coordinate 19,236,905 of NC_052320.1, forward strand.
GTGGTTATACCCACGTTGCAAAATAAATGTAGAAGTCTATATTATTAAATTATTGAGCCAATGAGCGTCTGCGTTGCCAAGGGGTAAAATAGAAGTCAGTTGTATTTGTGACACAGATCGCGCTGCAAGTCCTGCCTCTCCCATCTCCTCATTGGTTTATAGAAGCAGGTACCCACATGCCATCACCTCATTGGTTATACCCACGTGGGTGACTGAAAGACGAACGAGGTCAGTGGCGGTAATGCAGCTAATTTATGAAAGTTGCCAATCGCAATATAAAGTCAGGAGAAGAAAAAGTCAGGAGAAGAAAAAGCCTGGAAGGAGGAGAGATGACTAGAAACTATTCGGTTGACCGTTTTATGTGTGGATTAATTGTCGGAGTAGAGGACCTTGTGCATTTCAGGTAAAATAACAACTCAATGTTTATATCCCAGGACAAATTAGCTAGCAACAGCAAGCTAGCTAAATAGGACAAATTAGCTAGCAAGTGCAAGCTAGCTAGCTAAATTGGCATAAATGTTTAATGCTTTTCGACCTGTCCCCAAATTAATGTAATTGGTTCAGAGTTTGTTTTGATATTTTAACCTGCGTGTCATGATCGTGTTTGGTGTGGGGGGACAATATACATTTATGCACAATGGCGCATGTGCACAGCCGGTTTGGGTCATGTGTCAGTGTCAACGACAGTGACTGAGCCCTGAATAGCTACAATACTCACATCCTCAGTGTCAACGACAGTGACTGAGCCCTGAATAACAACAATACTCACATCCTCAGTGTCCTTTACTCTCAGGATCTGTTCCCTCAGGTCCTGTAGGTCGTTAAACGTGGACTGTGCAGTGATGGAGTATACAAGAGCGAAGCCTTGACCGTTCTTCATGTACAGGTCCCTCATTGCTGTGAACTGCTCCTGTAAAACAGCAGATGAAAGACTTCATTACATACTGGTCATATTTACTGCCGTCATACAATCTGTTACCATGGCTAACGTTTACTGCCGTCATACAATCTGTTACAATGGCTAACGTGGACATGTTCTACTTACTGTTCCAGCTGTGTCAAGGATTTCAAGCATGCATTGCTGCCCGTCCACTTCAACTTGCTGTGGGAGAGGGAGTAAAGTTTAGTACCATTTTGACACTTGAGTGGTGGCAATGGAGCTCTTAGTAACTTTAGGGCAGCATACCTTTCTGTAGGAGTCTTCTATTGTGGGGTCATATTTTTCCACAAAAATACCTTGTACAAATTGGACTGTCTGGAAGAGAATAAGCAAGGAAAGAAGAACATAAATAGTGATATCAATTCTCAAATCACTTACACCCAGAATGCCTTAATAGAAACCTAGGCAAGGCACTACTCACCAGTGCAGATTTGCCGACACCGCCGGAGCCTAACACCACAAGCTTGTATTCACGCATGGTGGGGTTACTTCACTAGACAGCACAAAGGTCTGCAAGAGGAGAGCAAAGAGAGAGAGCATTGTTTAGGCCTACTTACGTCACTATGTATATAAATTTAACACATTGCCAGCCACAGATGAGAACCCAATAATGTCTTTCAGCTTTCATCAGATCTAGACGTAACATTTTGCAGTTGTTCATTCCCCTCAGCTTGCCCATTATCTAACTACTCATACATAGCTCAGCCTGAACATAACGGTCTGCTTGTGGTATCCCTTTGACAACACATATTCAGGAACTGAAACTCCTCTCCCTCTGACAAAAAAAGAATCCCTCCATCCCACCACTACCCAGGGACATCAGCTGACATGAGGAGGCCATGTTCCCTTTTCAAAAGAAGGAAACAAATAGACAAGAGCCAAAATAACCCAGAGATTTGTTCCACCCTCGGGATTATGCACTACATCTTTAACACTTGAGTAAGTGGCAGAGAGCTGATGCTAATTGTCACACAGCTCAGTCTCTATGGAGTTGGTGGGTAATAGCCGCAGTACCACAAATAGCTTAATCTCATTAGCATGCTTAGGAGCAGGCTGTGTGGGGCGAGGAGTCGCCACCTCCATCAGCTTGGCACAGTGATAAGTAGGGCTTGTAAAATTAGCACAACATTATAAAACTCTTACAACAGTCAGGCATTTATGACTTGATATTACAAACCTATTCAATTCGCATTTCCTGTTCTGTCTTGGAGCCAGCCATGGAAATGTGAGGCACCTGCCAAGAGAGACACTTCTCCCCCAGAATATTATCCCCACAAAACCTATTTTTGTTTTGTCTGCATTGTGCTTATTCCATTGGGGACCATATTGGAAACAACGTGTTTAACATGCATCTTTCCACCAATAAATCAACATGTCTTATGTCAAATAGGAATAACCACCAGGTAATGGCAAAAGCTACTCCATGAGAAAATGTTGGTTTTATGTGCAGAGAAACAATCCTAACCCACTACGCAAATCTAACAAATTGCAAAGGACAGCAGCACCACAAGCCTACAATGGACAGATGGGCGGTATGAGGGATGCTACAAAGGTCCATTCAATCCTCAGGCCATTGCAATACACCCCCCCTTTGTGAAAATGTTGTGCATATAGAAAACAGAACAGAGATTAGAGTAAGAGAATGACCACTGATGTAAAATAATGACCAGGCCAAGAAAGGCAGCGTGTGTTTGATTCCGATATCAGCTCCAATCTAGAAGCATACTTAGAACCCACAGACGCAGTAAGAAAACTAAACAAAGTGTCTGCCAAAAACGTTTCAAAAAGGCATTTAATTTATATCTGACGTGGCCACAGCCTTTAGTAGCCTCTTTCTGATTAGATATAACACATCTGGAGTAGCACTTAAGCAAATAAATGCTTGTAGAACTTCACATGGTCAATCCCAATCTTAGAATTCCTGCAAAGCACAGCTGATATGGAGAGTGTTTCCATGTTGACAGGATGTTGGCACATCCACCATGCCCACTGGCAGTGAGAACACTAGCCTCTTGATATCTTCCAAGTCATTGAGGGTTCAGATCCAGTTAACACAGTAGACAGCAGTTAACTGGACTGAAAACCTGTAGCTAGACAACTTTTTGTTGTTCTTTTTACTAACGCTATGCGAGTTGATCATTCCCAAGCAGCATATAGCCTAATAGCATAGTATCTGCACAAACTCATTTTCCAGCAAAAACACCCACTTTAAGGACATAACCTACCGTGTACAAGGCTGGAAACGACAACTCCCCACTACATCTGGTGAGGGAAGGCTAGCAGTTCCCAGGACACACAGGTGTGGAGGCTGTGGTGGGAGCCAAAGGATTTAGGCTATGCCAGAGAATCCCCACAAAGATAGGAAAAAGACAGAAGAAATATATAAGTTGCAGTTCACTTTTTGAAAATAATCTTAGGCCTGCACTTTGAGGGAGTGGGAAACATTTTGTCAAACGGTAGGCGTACATTAGGCCGAATCATCTACTCATCACCATCAATATGGTCTCAAAATCCTCACTTGAAAAGTGAAGTTGAAAAAGGCCTAAATGATAAGAAAACCAGACCATTGTTAGAACTACAAAAGAAACCCATGCAGAATGTGCCAATGAATGGGCAACATAAGGTTATCTGTGTTTACTCAGATTTCTGTTCAAAATTGAGGTGCAATTTACTGCATAAAAGCTGACTTTGCTTATCAGTCAGACAGCCAAATCATTCCTGGCTTCTTTCAGACTTCTGAGTGAGAGAGTTTCTGGCAGATTATAAAACATCTGCTACTTTAAACATGTCAGAGTTCTCTAAATTGAGAGACAATTATTTTATCTATGGATAACACATCTTTTTGACAATCTTAAATGCATACAAAGGGGCACCTGATGGGAATGTGGTTAATTATTTGCTTTTATTGCACATGGGTGTTCTCCTGAATGGCATGTCATGCATCCAATTATAATTCTCAAAAGACAACACTAGCCACCCTTGCTATTTACATACACTACTTTGCCAGAAAGTATGTGGACACATGCTCGCCGAACATCTCATTCCAAAATCATGGGCATTAATATGGCGTTGGTCCCCCCCCTTTGCTGCTATAACAGCTTCCACTCTTCTGGGAAGGCTTTCCACTAGATGTTGGAACATTGCTGCAGGGACTTTCTTCCATTCAACCAAGAGCATTAGGGAGGTCGGGCACTGATGTTGGGCCTGGCTCACAGTCAGCATTTCAATTCACCCCAAAGGTGTTCAATGGGGTTGAGGTCAGCGCTTGGTGCAGGCCAGTCAAGTTCTTCCAGACCGATCTCGTCAAACCATTTCTGTATGGACCTCGCTTTGTGCACAGGGGCATAGTCATGCTGAAACAGGAAAGGGCCTTCCCCAAACTGTTGCCATAAAGTTGGAAGCACAGAATCGCCTAGAATGCCATTGTATGCTGTAGCATTGAGATTCCCCTTCACTGGAACTAAGAGGCCTAGCCCAAACCATGAAAACCAGCCCCAGGCCATTATTCCTCCTCCACCAAACTTTACAGTTGGCACTAGGCATTGGGGCAGCTAGCATTCTCCTGGCAACCGCCAAACCCAGATTTGTCCATTGGACTACCAAAGGGTGAATCATCACTCCAAAGAACGCGTTTCCACTGCTCCAGAGTCAAATGGCGGCGAGCTTTACATCACTCCAGCCAACGGTTGGCATTGCACACAGTGATCTTTCCACTTGACAATAACAGCACATACAGTTAACCAGGGCAGCTCTAGCAGGCAGAAATTTGACGAACTGACTTGTTGGAAAGGTGGCATCCTATGACGGTGCCACGTTGAAAGTCACTGAGCTTAAGTTGTCCTTATGTTAGGCTATGATCTGGCTATACAATAAGGCTGTGGTCTACACTAGTTCATTTAGCAGACAAGATTTGCGTCGAATTCCATGACATTATTTTATAGTATGAAGAATAGAATTGAACTGAATAAAATAGAAAGGATATTTTCTTCAAACGATTTAAGGGAGTGCGCACATGCTGCTATTCTGTGTTGAGCGGTTAACAAAGAAACAGGTATTCCTATATGCTTAATTTAGAGTTATGTAACTTTAGTTGTGATACAAATGTTGGGTTATATGTTTTGATTGTCAATACATTCTATCACTGCATGATGCGACTATTGATTTGAATAAAGTCGCATGAAAAGGCATGAGCTCAGCTTTGTTTTTTGCACAGGCTGTACACCCGGCTGCACCCCCTTCGTGTGGCCATAATGCCCCCTAAAAGAATCCATGCTTTTTGCAGCCAGTGGCCGTTGTGCCCTTGGGCTAAATATAATAATTATAATTCCCTTCTTCGGGCTGCGTGGCAAAGCACCTCTCACTCACATGGCTCTTCTTCACGTGATCAGATCTTTATCTAAGGCTATAAGTGAAGACAGACATCGGGGACGCAACAGCGTGCGTCCTTATCCAAAATCAAATCAAACTTTTTGTCACAAGCGCCGAATACAACAAGTGTAGAACTTATCGTGAAATGCTTACTTACAAGCCCTTAACCAAGAAAGAGTTTAGAAAATATTTACCAAATAAACTAAAGTAAAAAATTATAAAACACAATAAAATAACAATAACGAGGCTATATTAATCTACTATCCCCCATAGTTCAAAAGTTGACCTATTCTATTCGAGAAAGAAATAGACCACTAGCATCAAAAAAACTGTTTTAATGCAATGAGCCTGACGCAACTAATCAGAACGTCTAGCTTAAAACGTTGATAAACTATTAGGCTATTTCTTCACATTAAGAGCACAGCAATGCGCACATAGCAGTAGGCTATAAGCGCAAATGTTCCATTAGCATGAACACACCACAACTCTCCTTCCGTGGCCTCCAACTGCTCTTAAAACGCAAGTAAAACTAAATGCATGATATTCAACCGATCACTGCCCGCATCTGCTCGCCCGTCCAGCATCACTACTCTGGACGGCTCTGACTTAGAATACGTGGACAACTACAAATACCTAGGTGTCTGGTTAGACTGTAAACTCTCCTTCCAGACTCACATTAAGCATCTCCAATCCAAAATTAAATCTAGAATCGGCTTCCTAGAACGCAACAAAGCATCCTTCACTCATGCTGCCAAACATACCCTCGTAAAACTGACTATCCTACCGATCCTCGACTTCGGTGATGTCATTTACAAAATAGCCTCCAACAGTCTATCACAGTGCCATCTGTTTTGTCACCAAAGCCCTATACACTACCCACCATTGCGACCTGTACGCTCTCGTTGGTTGGCCCTCGCTTCATACTTGTTGCCAAACCCACTGGCTACAGGTTATCTACAAGTCTCTGCTAGGTAAAGCCCCGCCTTATCTCAGCTCACTGGTCACCATAGCAGCACCCACTCGTAGCACGCGCTCCAGCAGGTATATCTCACTGGTCACCCCCAAAGCCAATTTCTCCTTTGGTCGTCTTTCCTTCCAGTTCTCTGCTGCCAATGACTGGAACGAACTGCAAAAATCTCTGAAGCTGGAAACACTTCTCCCTCACTAGCTTTAAGCACCAGCTGTCAGAGCAGCTCACAGATTACTGCACCTGTACATCGCTCATCTATAATTTAGCCCAAACAACTACCTCTTCCTCTACTGTATTTATTTATTTATTTTGCTCCTTTGCACCCCATTATTTATATTTTGCACATTCTTCCACTGCAAATCTACCATTCCAGTGTTTTACTTGCTATATTGTATTTACCTCGCCACCATGGCCTTTTTTGCCTTTACCTCCCTAATCTCACCTCATTTGCTCACATTGTATATATACTTATTTTTCTACTGTATTATTGACTGTATGTTTTGTTTATTCCATGTGTAACTCTGTGTTGTTGTATGTGTCGAATTGCTATGCTTTATCTTGGCCAGGTCGCAGTTGCAAATGAGAACTTGTTCTCAACTAGCCTACCTGGTTAAATAAAGGTGAAATAAAAAATAAATAAAAAATTTGCAAAAGTGACCACAAATGCAATTATTTTATTATAAAAAGGTACATTTATATGGTGAAAATTATCTTCTCCAAACATGAAACTCTCGCACTGCGCATGTATGCCAGTTAGGGTCTACACCCGTTGTAAAGCAGATTATGTGCTACATTTTAAGAAGTTATTTGGCAACTTTAGTTGTGATACAAACCTTAACAAAACATATAAGCCTATGGGCTAGGCTACATGAGGTGTGCGACTATGATTTTAAAAAGTCACCAAAAAAAGGCCTTGCCTTAAACTAGCCATCATTCACAAGAAAGGCTAATATTGTCACCCAGCAGACTATTCTTGACTTAATCTCATCTTTACATATACTAAATACATTTACTAAATGTAAATAATGTGTGAAATTTGTTTGGATTTAGAATGGACCATTATCATGCACTTGTCTGTAAACAGAAGCAGTGGAAAAAAATATATCTATACACTTAAAAAGCGAATGGAGGACGCTTTCCTGTGGTTTATTTTCATGCCAGCCAGGTAAGTTATATTCGTGTTGTAAAGAAGCAATGTGCTTAATAATTAGAAAAGTTGAGAAATAAATATAGTAGGTCTAGTCTATAGAAAGCTGCTGGGATCCTCTTTTTAAGAGGCCATCACTCTGTTTTCTCACAAAATTGCATAGCCTATAGAAATGTTGCGCAACATGAAATCTCGAAGTGTTTGATTAGATTTTCGATAACATTTGCATTGATGTCAGAGTGATGAGGGACAATAGAGTGCTGAGTACCAGGCAGTTAGCAAGTTTGGTAGGCTACTAATGACCATCAGCAGCATCAGAGTTGGAGAAGCCTAATTACCGTGACTAAACGGACACGTGGATTTGAATGCCATCATTACCCGTGACCGCCGGTGTGGCGGTAATACGGTCACCGTAACAGCCCTATCCATGACTGGGAGTTACAGGTTAGGTACTGTTTGGTGTAGCACAACATTTTTACCAACCTTTACTTGGCGATACTAGCTTTGTTCTCGATTCTGCCAAAGATGCATCTTCTAAAATGTCAGTGTCCAGTTGCAGGTGGTGCATTTGAATTTAGAAAAGGCTTCGTTACTAAAACAAATAAATATTTTGCTCCATTAAGTAATCAAACAATGTGTACGTCGCCATCTTCTCCATTTAATTTTTTGCCCCCTCATTGATTGAGACAGGTGGTTCCACCCCAAAGTGCAGCATGTCATGATGACACTCACCTGTCTCGATCAATGCACTCTCCACGGAATCGGAAGAAAGCGGATGTTTCTGGTTTTCAGGGATACAGTATTTAACCCAACTTCAGTTTCCCATAAAAAAAAACAGAAGTAGGGACTCCGCTCAGGGATCCTTCTATGCCTGCTACGTTTGATCATAACCTATGAGAGAAGATTTGAAATAGACAAGATGGCGGCATACACATTGTTGGATTACTTCATGTTGCAAAACAATTACTGTATACTGAATAAAAATATAAACAAGTCACATGTTTCATGAGCTGAAATAAAATATCACAGAAATGTTCCATATGTAAAAACAATATTTCTCAATTTTTTCGCACAAATTTGTTTACATCCCTGTTAGTGAGTATTTCTCCTTTGCCAAGATAATCCATCCACCTGACAGGTGTGCCATATCAATAAGCTGATTAAACAACATGAACATTGCATAGCTGCACATTGTGCTGGGGACAATAAAAGGCCACTCAAATGTGCAGTTGTCATAAAAAAATGTGACAGACAGTATTTCCCTCAACTCAAGTTGAGGGAGCGCACAATTGGCATGCTGACTGCAGGAATGTCCACCAGAGCGGATGCCAAAGAATTTAATGTTAATTTCTCTACCATAACCCATCTCCGCCATTTTAGAGAATCTGGCAGTACGTCGAACCGGCCTCACAACCGCAGACCACATTTAACCATGCCAGCCCAGGACCTCAACATCCGGCTTCTTCACCTGCGGAATGTCTGACACTAGCCACCCGGATAGCTGATAAAACTGTGGGTTTGCACAACCAAAGAATTTCTGCACAAACGTTTCAGGGAAGCTCATCTGCGTGCTTGTCATCCTCACCAGGGTCTTGACCTGACTGCAGTTCAGCATCATAACCGACTTCAGTGGGCAAATGCTAACCGTCGATGGCCACTGGCATGCTGGAGAAGTGTGCTCTTCACAGATTAATCCCAGTTTCAACTGTAGTGGGCAGATGACAGTGTATGGCGTTGTGTTGGCGAGCGGTTTGCTGATGTCAATGTTGTGAACAGAGTACCCCATGGTGGCGTTGGTGTTATGGTATGGGCAGGCATAAGCTACAGGCAACGAACACAATTGCATTTTATCAGTGTCAGTTTGAATGTATGGAGATACCGTGACTAGATCCTGAGGCTCATTATCATGCAAATTAATCTGCCACAATCATGTTTCAGCATGACAATGCACAGCCCCATGATCTGAACAATTCCTGGGAGCTGAAAATGTCCCAGTTCTAACCAGACATGTCACCCATTGAGCATGTTTGGGATGCTCTGGATCGACGAGTACGACAGCGTGTTCCAGTTCCTGCCAATATCCAGCAACTTCGCACAGCCATTGAAGTGGAGTGGGACAACAGTCCACAGGCCAAAATCAGCCTGATCAACTCTATGCGAAGGAGATGCGTCGTGCTGCATGAGGAATATGGTGGTCACACCAGATACTGAATGGTTTTCTGATCCACACCCATATCTTTTTTTCTAAAGGTTTCTGTGACTAACAGATGCATATCTGTATTCCCAGCCATGTGAAATCCATAGATTAGGGCCTAAGGAATTCATTTCAATTGACTGATTTACTAGTGATGCACAGATATAACATTTTTGGCCGATACTGATATCCGATATTTTCCTTGCAAAAAAAACAATACCGATAACCGATATAAAAAATGTTGCGGGCTTTTAAGCATTCTAGTACAGTTAAATAGTTACACGGATGCAGCGGTTTAAGCCACTGCATGAGGTGTCACTACAGTCACTGGTTCAAATCCAGGCTGTATCACATCCGGCAGTGATTGGGAGTCCCATAGGACGGCGCACAATTGGACCAGCGTCGTCCGGGTTTGGCCGGGGTAGGCCGTCATTGTAATTAAGTATTTGTTCTTAACTGACTTGCCTAGTTAAATAAAAGGTTACACACATGCACAGACTATAAAATGATTATGTTCGCATTTACGTATGTCCCCATGACCAGTAAAACATAATCAAAACCTATTTCTTTCCCTTACTTGCTGTTTCGTTGTTCAGTGGTTTCATTCTCAACCAGGATTTCTATGGAACACCGTCTGGGTCTTTGCGTGTCCAAAAATATACTATTTAACGTGTCAAATAAGCTTGTTGACCAATCAGGACCTGAATATGACTGCACATCACATAATAATTTAACGCGTTCATACATTTTTTACATAGTTATTACACATTGATTACGCTATCACTCGTATTTCATATGTCACAACGATTCGTCAATACGTATGCTATGATGCTCGTAAAGTTGTCGTGCAGTGCTACAGTGCTGGTCATAAAACAAGCTAGCTAGCTCATGGATTTAAACAAATGTCGTTTTGCTATGTTTTTGGGGAAGAACAATCTGTTTCAGTAGCTAACTATATAGCTAGGTGTCATCTAAAATAACCCTAATTTATAAAAGACAATTCTTATTTGATTAATGGTGGTTGGACCCATCTATGTGAAGCTAGCTACAATAAGGATTAGCCACAATAGTGGACTTTCCGGTTAGTATTCAAAATAAAAGTATGCCATAATTCTATTCATTCACTGTCAATGACATACTTTGATTTTGAAGGCAAACCGCAAATTCCACTATTGTGCCTAATCCTTATTGTGGCTAGCATCACAACACATAAGTCGGTCGAGCATCACTAGACAGATGAAGCTAGCTGGATGCTTTTAACGTTAGCTTTGGACAACAGGGTTAAGTAGCTGGCTAGCTATTTATTTTCATGAACTGAAGTTCAACTTCAATAGGCGAACAACAAGTGGCAACCAAGCTAATACTTTCTCACAAGGATTCCTAAATCATTGCTAAGAATAATGAAAATGACTGCATTTTTTATTGGTCATTGTTTTCAGGCTGGTTGTATTGGTGCTAGGTACCAAGCTAAAACTAGCTAACCCAGAAGTTACGGTCGAACAAATGATGCGTTATTACCAACGCGGTATTGTAAACATCGTTCATGGCTGGTGTTTGCTTGTTTGCTGACTTTTTTTGTTCAGCTTTGACAGTTCTACTGTATCATTTTTGACACGCAAAGACCCAAACGGAGTTCCATAGTATGCATGTCGTGAAGCTAATAGCAGTGACGCTATTACTGTCTAACTCCGTTAGGGCAACATCGGAAAAATAGCGCACTTGGTAGTGTTAACCGGTGCTCGAATTGTCAGCGAAAGCCAACATCACCCACGACAGAGAACGGTTGATTGTCAAGGGCAAAAAATGCCATTATCTTGGCTTTAATGGATTTCGCCTTTGTTGTCTCGCTGAAATTTTGTTACTCTTTGAAATGACTGCTTGACTGCTCGATCCACACAGCAGACATTGTGGGTTAATTTAGGAATGCTGTGTTGCACGTATAGCGCAAAATTTTACGTGGCGTCATTACATCATATACCTTCGTTATATAGGTATGCATGTCAACTTTGACATCGGTTTTGAACATCGGGCGTTAAACTAGACATCCATCGGCCAATACCGATGTTGGCATTTTTAGCTAATATCGTCCGATTCCGATACGTTCACCGATATAATCATGCATCCCTAAAATCTTTGAAATTGTTGCATGTTACATTTATATTTTTGTTCAGTGTAATAACGGAGCATTTTCTAAATTCAAAATGCACCACCTGCAACTGGCCAAATCGAGACGAAGATTGCATCACCAAGTTAAATGGATAATTCCACCACAAAACACAAATTCCTATGATTAACAGTGTTAAATAACAGTAATATGTGAACACAAAATTTTTTGTGAACAAATGTTATAAGTTTAGTAGCAGCATGTGAAAATCTGTTGCAGCTCAAGTCAACTACTAAACCCACAATGCAATGCTCTCTCTGGGCTGGCTGGCTAGCTAAGTAGCAAACTTAACTATACACAATAATACCAGTTAATATCTGCATATGAAGTAGCTAGCTAGCTGTAAAATCACCTAAACAAACTGCACCATCAATTTAGGAGTCTCACCCAGAGTGCAAGAGTACGTTGTTATGGCAACAACAGCCTGTTCCCAGACACACAGGGCGCATTGAAAGATGGTACTTGGAGAAACTGTGTTGAATAATTTGCTACACTGTTTAGATTGAGCACATCTAAACGTAATATATACATTGTCATGACGATATAGGTGGATGGATGTGTTCTAGACAAGTATGCCAATACCATTTTATTGGCTGATTTGGTGGTCTGAAAAGCAGGTAATTGTTTTAAAAGCGTTATTAAAATGTGATAGTGTGTTATCCCCTATCTCCAGTGACGAGAACTAGCCTAAAGGCCGGCAGATAGTACTATTGATGGTTCGTACCTAAAAACATTCTCCATTCAGGCTGCTAAGGCGTCAATTTCATCCTTAAGTAGATTTAATGGCGAGAAGGAGGGGGGAAATATGCATACTTTCTTTTTGAAACAATTTTCCACTGCCATGCAAGTGGCTAATGCTACTTACTGATGTTGCACCCTGCATTCAGCCAGGGGTGAACAGACTGCTGCAACCTGATTGGCTGAACGCAATACGCAACATCCAGGACTAGCATTCCTAGGCATTAGCCACTTTTGCATGGTGGTAGAAAATGGTGTTTCATAAAGAGCACAAATTGTCCCTGTCTTTTTTCACCTTCTCACCATTAACTATAGTTCAAGAGGAAATTGATGCCTTTGCAGCATGAATAGAGAATGTTTTAGATACGAACCCGTCCACGGGGATATTATCGGCTGCATCCATTGCGTTTTGATGGTAAGATGGGAACGACTCAATATCGCCCTCTGCTGGCCTTTGGGCTAGACGAGAACCATGTATTCTGAATAAAAATATAAAACAACAATTTTACTGAGTTACAGTTTATAGAAGGAAATCAGTCAATTGAAATTAATTCATTAGGTCCTATTCTATGGATTTCACATGACTGGGCAGGGGCGCAGCCATGGGTGGGCCTGGGAGGGCATAGGCCCACCCACTGGAGAGCCAGGCCCTGCCAATCAGAATTAGTTTTCCCTACAAAAAGGGCTTTATTACAGGCAGAAATACTCCTCAGTTTCATCAGCTGTCCGGCTGGCTGGTCTCAAGATGATCCCGCAGGTGAAGAAGCCGGATGTGGAGGTCCTGGGCTGGCTTGGTTACACTGGGTCTGCAGTTGTGAGGCCGGTTGGTCGTACTGCCAAATTCTCTAAAACGACGTTGGAGGCGGCTTATGGCAAGAGCTCTGGTGGACATTCCTGCAATCAGCATGCCAATTGCACGCTCCCTCAAAACTTGAGACATCATTGGAATTGTGTTGTGTGACAAAACGGCACATTTTAGTGGCCTTTTATTGTCCCCAGCACAAGGTGCAACTGTGTAATGATCATGCTGTTTGATCAGCTTCTTGATATGCCACACCTGTCAGATGGATGGATTATCTTGGAAAAGGAGAAATACTCACTAACAAATTTGGGCACAACATTTGAGAGAAAGCTTTTGTGCGTATGAAACATTTCTGGGATATTTTATTTCAGCTCAAGAAACATGGATAAAACACTTTACATGTTGTGTTTATATTTTTGTTAAGAATATATATGACAAGTTCCTACAAGATTTCAAACAGACCACTTACAAGTTAAATCATGGAGATAATCTTTTTACCCACTGAACATAGGCTTTCAACAAATTGATTGTATTTCTGGGGTGGATTATTCCTTTACTTGGTAGGAAATTCTATGTATCACACCAAACAGTACCTAACCTGTAACTCCCAGTATTGGATACCAAAAATTGTTGGTTAAATCGCATTATCTGGTGTAACAATCTGCATCTAACTTAGCTAGCCAAGTTACTATTTAGTTAGCTGTCGAAGTTGCCTTCCTAGCAATTTAGCTAAGCTAACCCCTACGTTTGCCATCCTGGGCCGATTTAAAGTTACAGCTAGCTAACAGTCCACGATCTGGGTGAGCCAACCATGTAGTGGCTAACTTGTTAAATGGTATGTCCATCAATTGCCAATTAGCCAAAATAGCTAGATAGCTAAGGCGAACTAGCTACAGCCAACTCCCTTCGGCTTGTTATGCTAGCTGTTGTAACTAAATGCTTTAGCTAACTTAGCTGCTTTAGCTCGCTAACGTTAGCCTCCCTTCCATCCGGCCTAGACTTTCGCTGTGACTAGCGAGCAACTACCATAGTTAGCTGTCCTACTTTGCCATCTGACACATTTCTAAAATTTTCACCGACCTATATCTATATTGGAGTATTGATTAGCCCAAAACGGTTGTTATGGCCAGATATAATCGTTACTCACCGTGTTTTGGTCTCCCCGCCGCCTCACTGGAGTTGCTGACTTCAATGAATCTAGGTCGAAAATATACTTCAACCAAGACATCAATGAACCTCGTTCGGCACTGTAAACGTCACTCCCTAACAAACGTCACTCCCTAGCTAACCTCTCAAACCATAAATGGCAACGGACGGTGCACACTACTGTAGTTTCAAGGCGACCTGGGTATTCACAATGTTGTAGTCCAGGCATAAAACCATATGGATCATCTGAGTATTTTGGCGACCATGTACACACTGCGTGCAAATATTATTAAATAAGAGATTACAAGTTTGTTGCCATGGTCTCCACATTATAAACTGAGGACTGTGACAAAAACTATACAACAAAGTAATAAATAGCCTATAGTTATCAAGTAGGCATACTGCCATACGAAATGTGTTTGGATAATGTGGGAAAGCAGAATGCTGTAGCGTGCAATTAGATAGCATACTTTCCCACTGGAGTTCTCAGAAATAAACCATCTCTACTTGTTCAAACAGACATTCAGTCCCTAGTACAAGTCTACACAGCCCTTTCACAGCACCCCTCCTTTCCTTTGTTTGCTGAAGCGCAAATGCCCACCTGAACACTCACGGTCTTCACATTTTGCTACCTTAAAATTAAATCTCAAAAAGGAATACATTGGATTCTTTCCCTACCTACAGTTGAAGTCGGAAGTTTACATACACCTTAGCAAATTACATTTACACTCAGGTTTTCACAATAACTGACATTTAATCAGAGTAAAAATTCCTTGCCTTAGGTCAGTTAGGATCACCACTTCATTTTAAGAATGTGAAATGTCAGAGTAATAGTAGAGAGAAATATTTATTTCAGCTTTTATTTCTTTCATCACATTCCCAGTGGGTCAGAAGTTTACATACACTCAATTAGTATTTGGTAGCATTGCCTTTAAATTGTTAAACTTGGGTCAAACATTTCAGGTAGCCTTCCACAAGCTTCCCACAATAAGTTGGGTGCTGATCGCTGCAGCTGTACATAGTCCATCTGTAAATAGCCCACCCAATTTACCTACCTCATCCCCATACTGTTTATATTTATTTATTTTTCTTCTCTTTTGCACACCAGTATCTCTACTTGCACATGATCATCTGATGATTTATCACTCCAGTGTTAATCTGCTAAATTGTAATTATTCGCTCCTATGGCCTATTTATTGCCTACCTCCTCATGCCTTTTGCACACAATGTATATAGACTCTTTTTTTCCTACTGTGTTATTGACTTGTTTATGGTTTACTCCATGTGTAACTCTGTGTTGCTGTCTGTTCACGTGCTTTGCTTTATCTTGGCCAGGTCGCAGTTGTAAATGAGACCATGTTCTCAACTAGCCTACCTGGTTAAATAAAGGTGAAATAAAAAAAATATTTAAAAAACCCCAACACTAAACAGAAAATAACCACGCACAACTAACAGTGGGAAAACAGGCTACCTAAGTATGGTTCTCAATCAGAGACAACGAAAGACAGCTGTCCCTGATTAAGAACCATACCCGGCCAAAACATAGAAATACAAAACCTAGACATACAAACATAGAATGCCCACCCACATCACAGGGTCCCTTGTCATCCAATATCTCCTCCCATGTCCATGAGTCCATCAACCTCTGCTCCCTGTTACCCCGCTGCTTGGTCCATTTGTGGTGGGTGGTTCTGTCACGGCATTCATCGGAAGAAGAAGAGGAATCGTCAGACCAAAATGCAGCGGGGTACGTGTTCATCTTTATTCGCTTAACTGACTGAACACTGAATACAAAATAACAAAAAGAATAGCCGAAACAGTTCTGCAAGGTGCAACCAACACTAAACAGAAAATAACCACCCACAACTAACAGTGGGAAACAGGCTACCTAAGTATGGTTCTCAATCAGAGACAACGAAAGACAGCTGTCCCTGATTAAGAACCATACCCGGCCAAAACATAGAAATACAAAACCTAGACATACAAACATAGAATGCCCACCCACATCACACCCTGACCAAACAAAAAATAGAAACATACAAAGCAATCTACGGTCAGGGCGTGACAGTACCCCCCCCCCCCCCCACAAAGGTGCGGACTCCGGCCGCAAAACCTGAACCTATAGGGGAGGGTCTGGCTGGGCATTACTCCACGGTGGCGGTTCTGGTGAGGGACGTGGACCCCGCTTCACTTCTGGCTCGGCCCACTTTAGTAATGCCTCTGGAGCGGGAACCCTCACCGCCGACCCCGGACTAGAGAACGCCACTGGACTGATGGTCGAGTCTGGAGTGAGTGGCGCCTCTGGACTGACGGGCGGCTCTGGCGCCTCTGGACTGACGGGCGGCTTTGGCGCCTCTGGACTGACGGGCGGCTTTGGCAGCTCCGGACTGACGGGCGGCTCTGGCTGCTCCGGACAGGAGGGCGGCTCTGGCAGCTCCGGACAGGAGGGCGGCTCTGGCAGCTCCGGACTAGAGGACGCCACTGGACTGATGGTCGAGTCTGGAGTGAGTGTCGCCTCCGGACTGACGGGCGGCTCTGGCGCCTCCGGACTGACGGGCGGCTCTGGCGACTCCGGACTGACGGGCGGCTCTGGCGCCTCCGGACTGACGGGCGGCTCTGGCGCCTCCGGACAGGAGGGCGGCTCTGGCACCTCCGGACAGGAGGGCGGCTCTGGCAGCTCCGGACAGGAGGGCGGCTCTGGCAGCTCCGGACAGGAAGGAGAACCTGGAGGGAGGAGACGGAGAGACAGCCTGGGGCGTGGGGCTGCCACAGGGCCCACCAGGCTGGGGAGACCTACAGGAGGCCTGGTGCGTGGAGGAGGCACCGGATGGACCGGGCTGTGGGGGAGCACTGGAGCTCTGGTGCACAGCCTTGGCACCACTCCTCCAGGCTGAATGACCACTTTAGCCCGGACCCTCCAGAGTGCAGACACAGGTCGAACCGGGCTGTGGGGGAGCACTGGAGATCTGGTGCATACCACTCACACCTCTCCCTTAGGCTCAATGCCCACATTCGCCCGGCATGGGCGGAGCGCAGGCATAGGGCGAACTGCACCCTCCCAACGCCCCGGAGACACAGTACGCAGAGCCGGCGCAGGATACCCTGGACGGAGCCGGCGCACCGGAGACCAAACGCGCTGAGCTGGCACAATCTGCCTTGGCTGGATGCCCACTCTCGCATGGCACTTGCGGGGGACTGGCGACACCGTGCGCTTCATCGCATAACACGGTGTCTGACCAGTACCACGCTGCTTCCGGTAAGCACAGGGAGTTGGCTCAGGTCTCTCGCCTGACTCCGCCAATCTCCCCGTGTGCCCCCGGGCTGCCTCTCGTGCCTGTTGCACTGCCTTACCTCATATCGCCGCCGCCCCAGCTTTAGCTGCCTCCAGTTCTTCTTTGGGGCGGCGATATTCCCCAGCCTGTCTCCAGGGTCCCTTGTCATCCAATATCTCCTCCCATGTCCATGAGTCCATCAACCTCTGCTCCCTGTTACCCCGCTGCTTGGTCCATTTGTGGTGGGTGGTTCTGTCACGGCATTCATCGGAAGAAGAAGAGGAATCGTCAGACCAAAATGCAGCGGGGTACGTGTTCATCTTTATTCGCTTAACTGACTGAACACTGAATACAAAATAACAAAAAGAATAGCCGAAACAGTTCTGCAAGGTGCAACCAACACTAAACAGAAAATAACCACCCACAACTAACAGTGGGAAACAGGCTACCTAAGTATGGTTCTCAATCAGAGACAACGAAAGACAGCTGTCCCTGATTAAGAACCATACCCGGCCAAAACATAGAAATACAAAACCTAGACATACAAACATAGAATGCCCACCCACATCACACCCTGACCAAACAAAAAATAGAAACATACAAAGCAATCTACGGTCAGAGCGTGACACCGTACTATTGTTTGTACAGATGAACGTGGTACCTTCAGGCGTTTGGAAATTGCTCCCAAGGATGAACCAGACTTGTGGAGGTCTACAAATTTTTTTCTGAGGTCTTGGCTAATTTCTTTTGATTTTCCCATGATGTCAAGCAAAGAGGCACTGAGTTTGAAGGAAGGCCTTGAAATACATCCACATGTACACCTCCAATTGACTCAAATGATGTCAATTAGCCTATCAGAAGCTTCTTAAACCATGACATCATTTTCTGGAATTGTCCAAGCTGTTTAAAGGCACAGTCAACTTAGTGTATGTACACTTCTGACCCACTGGAATTGTGATACAGTGAATTATAAGTGAAATAATCTGTCTGTAAACAATTCTTGGAATAATTACTTGTGTCACGCACAAAGTAGATGTCCTAACCGACTTGCCAAAACTATAGTTTGTTAGCAAGAAATTTGTGGAGTGGTTGAAAAATGAGCTTTAATGACTCCAACCTAAGTGCATGTAAACTTCCGACTTCAACTGTATCTTAACAAACTACTCCACATTATAAAAGTTATAGAAAAATTATAGAAAATATTCAGATGTCTTTATTGCGCAATATAAAATTGCCCAAGCTCAGTAGATTACGGTGGGAGTCATTGATGGAGAGCAATATTCAAACCTTGTCTCTGAGTTTCAACTAATTTAAGTCAGGACTAAGGCTGGACCACTCGGGAACATTCAACCTCTTGGAAAGCCATTCGGTGTGTCTTTGACATAAAAAATTATGCAATTGTTCCTCTGAAAAATAAAACTCTATGCCAGGGTAAGGTTTTCAGAAGACTGAAGCAGGTTATCTGTTACTTTTTACCTGGGCTTTGCTCCTTTCATATTTTTGTTTTATCCTGACAAACTCCCCAGTCCCTGCCGGTGACAAGCATACCCATAACATGATGCTGCCACCACAATACTTAAAATACAGAAGGTTTCACTCTTTTGTGTTGTATTGGATTTGACCCAAGCCTGTAGTTTTTAATTTAGGTCAAAAAGTAAATGTCTTACCCGCGTTGTCTTGCAATATTACTTAACGGCCTTGACGCAATCAGAATTGATGATTTTGAGAGGATTTTGTAAAACAGGCTTCTTTTCACTTTGTCATACAGGTCTGCAATGTGGAGTGAATGCAATGTTGTTGATCCTCTGTATTTTCAAGTATTGTAAAGGAAGCATCATGTTCTGGGTATGCTTGTCACTGGTAGGGACTGGGGAGTTTGTTAGGATCCCCAAAAATATGAAAGGAGCAAAGCTCAGATAAAAAAGTTAGATGAAACCCTGCATCAGTCTTCTGAATACCTAAACCTGGTATAGCGTTTTATTTTTCAGCGGGAGATAACAAAAAATATTATGCCAAAGACACATCACAATGGCTTTCCAATAGGTATTGAGTCTTCCTGAATGGTCCAGTCTCAGTCTTGACTTAAATCTGCTTGAAAATCAAAGACAAGGTTTGAATATTGCTTTCCATCAATGACTCCCAAACAAATTTACTGAGCAATTTTGACAAAAACAATGGAAAGTATTCAGACCCCTTGACTTTTTACAGAATTTGTTACGTTACAGCCTTATTCTAAAATGTATTAAATCGTTTTTTCCCCTCATCAATCTACACACAATGCCCCATAATGACAAGGCAAAAACAGGTTTGTAAAAATGTTTGCTAATTTATATTTTATTATTATTTTCTCTGCAGATCCTCTCAAGCTCTGTCAGGTTGGATGGGGAGCGTCGCTGCACAGCTATTTTCAGGTCTTTTCAGAGATGTTCGATCGGGTTCAAGTCCTGGCTCTGGCTGGGCCACTCAAGAACATTCAGAGACTTGTCCCGAAGCCACTCTTGAGTTGTCTTGGCTGTGTGCTTAGGGTCCTGCTGGAAGGTGAACCTTCGCACCAGTCTGAGGTCCTGAGCGCTCTAGAGCAGGTTTTCATCAAAGATCTCTCTGTACTTTACTCGACTTTCCCTCGATCCTGACTAGTCTCCCAGTCCCTGCAGCTGAAAAACATCCCCACAGCATGGTGCTGCCACCACCATGCATCACCGTAGGGATGGTGCCAGGTTTCCTCCAGACATGACGCTTGGCATTCAGGCCAAAGAGTTCAATCTTGGTTTCATCAGACCAGATAATCTTGTTTCTCATGGTCTAAGAGACCTTTAGGTGCCTTTTGGCAAACTCCAAGTGGGCTGTCATGTGCCTTTTACTGAGGAGTGGATTCCGTCTGGCCATTCTACCATAAAGGCCTGATTGGTGGAGTGCTGCA
This sequence comes from Salvelinus namaycush, assembly GCF_016432855.1. Taxonomy (NCBI): domain Eukaryota; kingdom Metazoa; phylum Chordata; class Actinopteri; order Salmoniformes; family Salmonidae; genus Salvelinus; species Salvelinus namaycush. Next base: position 19,257,566 of record NC_052320.1, read on the forward strand.
GAGATGGTTGACCTTCTGGAAGGTTCTCACATCTCCACAGAGGAACTCTGGAGCTCTATCAAAATGACCATCGGGTTCTTGGTCACCTCCCTGACAAAGGCCCTTCTCCCCGATTGCTCAATTTGGCCGGGCGGCCAGCTCTAGGAAGAGTCTTGGTGGTTCCAAACTTCTTCCATTTAAGAATGATGGAGGCCACTGTGTTCTTTGGGACCTTCCATGCTGCAGAATTGTTTTGTTACCCTTCCCCAGATCTGTGCCTCGACACAATCTTGTCTCGGAGCTCTACGGACAATTCCTTCGACCTCATGGCTTTGTTTTTGCTCTGACATGCACTGTCAACTGTGGGACCTTATATAGACAGGTGTTTGCCTTTCCAAATCATGTCCAATCAATAGAATTTACCACAGGTGGACTCCAATTAAGTTGTAGAAACATCTCAAGGATGGTCAATGGAAACAGGATGCATCTGAGTTCAATTTCGAGTGTCATAACAAAGCGTCTGAATACTTAAGTAAATAAGGTATTTCTGTTTTTTATATTTAACAAATTAGCAAACATTTCTAATAACCTGTTTTCATTTTGTCAATATTGGGGTATTGTGTGTAGATTGATTAGGAAATGTTTTTATTTAATCAATTTTAGAATAAGGCTGTAACGTAACAAAATGTGGAAAAAGTCAAGGGGTTTGAATACTTTCTGAATGCACCGTACTGAATGTTGCTCAAAGAGCAAAGTTGGTAGAATCTCATTCAAAATGTTTCACAGCTGTAATGGTGTGAAGACATATGCAATCAAGACATCTTCGTTTAAAAAATATAATACAATATTTTGGAAAATGTTCTATATTTTTTTTATTTTCACTAGGCACTGTATCAGAGGAAACAGATGCAGGGAAACAGTGAAAACATCTGACAATCTTCAACTGTAAACCACACACACACACACACGCACGTATGTACGCACGCACATACACATAATAGCAATAATGATACTGCACATCCACCATCAATGTGTTGGCAGTGTTATGAGAATGCCCTCTGTTGATTAGAGACTTGTGACCCTCACTGAGGTCTTTGTTCATTTAGTGTCAGGAGGGAGTAGAGAGCATTGTCTTCTATTTCCGGTGGGGTTTCACAAAACCTAATGGTGCAGTACAAGTCACTGTTGGAGCTGTACATAATTATCTCATCATACACATGACAAGTGTCCTCTTCATCCTGAGAGAGAGAGAGGGGGGGGGGGGGCATTGGGTAGAGTTTATTTGTTGAGTGAGTTGGTGCATATAGCCTAATGACTGCGGTCTGATGAGGGCATGCAAAATTGTATTTAAAATATGATAAAGCATCAACTTAAAACAAATATCCAATTCACCTGTGCAATATCTACAGGATCTGATACTTCAGATGATGGAAATGCTAAGGGACACAAATTATAGGCTTCAACATATCATAAACAAAATAATAGTATTTTCATAAGTACAATATGATATGTAGGTAGGCTATCAAAGAGAGAATACTTGGTCTTACTCAGTGAGCGTGACATTGATTGTTTTCTGAGGAGTAGGCCAAGTGCAACCACAGTGCAACACATCAATAGTCCAAGGACAGCTCCCACAACAACGTGGACATGTACAAAGCCTAAATTAGAGTGAGAATAATTAACCAAAATCTCAATCAAACCCATGTTTTCCATTGTGTGTTTGAACAAAACAGAGTAGCCTAAAGTTCAGGGAGAGGGGTCCAGAGAAGTGGGATCCGCAGCCACTCCGAATGTTCAATTACCTGGGCTACCAATCCGAATAGTTGAGGTTGTTGGAGGTGTGACATCCCAATCTGCAACAGGTAACTTTTTGTATGGCAACTTTAAAATGAGCAAAAACAAAAGTATACAGAAAATATATAGAAGATATATTAGAATATAACAAAAATAATTTTACAATAGGAGCTTCTTTTTTTAAAGCTATTCAAAGTTATATCAACCTGTGTAAAGGTGGGGACCTCTGAGGAAACATATTTGTTAGTCTCAGTGGGGTCCTTCCTGTCAATCACAGGGGCAGGTGTAGACAGTGAAGTGACCAATGGAGCTGTGGGTACACATAGTAAGTAGAGGGTAGACCAGGTAAAATGTTTGTGCATTCAAAGATAATCAAAAGGGAGATCAAAGCAAAATAATATGCATACCTTTACTCACAGAGATCTCTACTTTTGTTAAAACATCTCTTCCCCACTTATCAAGTCCACAATAATAATGTCCAGAGTCCTGTAATTCCAGGTTTTGGATGCTGACAATGAAAGTACATCCATGGACATTGTCATATACTGAAAATCTTCCTAATGGGACAAATGCTTCACCCTTCACACTTCTGATGAGAATGTCACTGTTGGAACAGGGATGGCGACACAAGTATTTGGGTTTATATTGATATCCATCTGGATATGAACACTCAATGTCTAAAGCTCCACCTTCATATCCGTGCGCTCCAAATTTGATCATTTTTGCATCACAGCATAAAACTTGAAAAAATAGAAAAACATTGTTATTTTTTATCGTTATAAAAACAAATAGTTGAAACATGAAATAAATAATAAAAACATAAAATTGTTTGGCAGAGTTTTATTCTATAAAATGTGCAGTATGCAGTGGTCTCTTTACAAATAAAATAATCAACAACAAAAAAAAGATTTCTGCAATTGTAATCAACAACAACAGCAAATCTACAACAACAAAAAGTGTCTGCAATTGTATCTGAGTGTTAAAATCTCACCTGGCAAGTAAAGGAGAAACTTCAGATAGATTTTCATGTTTTGAGTTGTAAAATAATTTCACCACATGTGAGGACAGACCCACTTTTCTCCCGAATGCTCCTACTGTCACCGTATCAGTCTCCGTTGAGCAGCATCATTTGCAGTGGCTCAGGGCTGTTTTTGTCTTACTTAAGGAAGTGAAAAATATAAACTGATTGCAACATTTCAGGAAGGAAGTGCTACAGACAGGTGCTACTTTTGTTGAATCAAAAGCCTCTATAAGGCGGATGTAGACATCTAAAACAGACGGAATATTCCACAATTGTTCATCTGGAGGAATTTAATGACCTGGTTATTAGCTATCGGATGCATTCTCGAAACCAGACATATTAATATGTTTTGTTTGGTTCTGTAAATACATTTCAGAATTGTCTTGGTATATTTTCATGACGTAAAACATCTGTATGGTACACCTCATGAGTGAATTCAAAACACAACATTCTCAAAACCTTCTCAAAAGGTCCTTGCTATCTGGGAGTTTTGCTATTCCAACTACCCCATTGAAGATGAAATGTAAAATGCTTAAGGTAAGAGTTAAGGTTGGGGTTAGGATTTAGGATAGGGACGGGATGTCCCAAGGATCCCAGATAGCACTAACTATTCCCAAAATATATTCCCTTCCCTCTCAGGACACAATCCATCATAGTGAAATGCTTGCAAAGTTCAAGAGTTCTCCTGCCAGCTCTAGGGAAGTGCCTCATACATGCATGTTGTAAGCAGTTTGTATCCCTATGGACAACTAACAGAGAGATTGGCTGCTGTTATATTACACATTGACCAGATTATAAACCCACACGCACTTCATATACAAGTTGTGTGTTCAATACTAGCTACAGTATGTGTTTGGTTAAATGTTTAATTACATCCTTTGTAGTGACACTGGAAAATTGTCTTTAAATAAACATCAAACAAATGCCCTCGTTCATTGTGCTTATGGCCACGTAACATTTGAAAATAAGAAAATACGGTGACTTGCAATGTGTAAGCATTTCCTTCCAGTTGCTCGTCCCCTTTTAACTATTCCCTTTCCGCCGTGCACCTCCCCCATTCTCCCCACCTCTTCGCCGGACAAAGCCTCACATGAAAGAGCAGGACATCCAACTGGCCATCATCCAGTAATTAAAAAGAACAGAGGAGTTATTCTTACGTCATAATGTATCTTCAATGCAATGACCAAATATGGGCATCTCGGGAGAACAGGAGGGAGAGATTCAACTGAGGGAGACTGAAGTCAGCAGGCAATGTAGCCTAAGATGCTTTCACTTTGTATGATTACAAACCACCATAACCACCTTCTGGCTCGAAGTACCAACTGGATCAGATATCTCTCCATATCTCAGCAGCAACAACAGAGGCAGGGCTTCACCCCGGGCTACTAATGTAAAACAAATGCTGTTCTGTTTTTGCATCAAGTCCAACCTCTTCTTGCTGTCATCCCCACCCTTTACTGAAGCAGCTTTGGAACATCAACCTGCCAGAGAGTAAAAGATTTAGATTTTATTTATTTACCAATACGCTACATTCTCCTGATTGTAATTTCAAAGGAAATGCTGGATTCATATAGATGTTACAGTAATTTACAGTCTACAGATGTAATCAAAATTCCTGTCATTCCTCATACTGTTGGCTGCTCACCACATTAATCACATTGTATTGATATTATTAGGATGCTGCTTTCACAAACAACTTCCACTCCTCTCCTGTTCCAACCTTTTTTAGAGCTTTCATTGTGCTGTTGCGAATGGAGTCCAGCAACTGGTCCCTAGTGTTCCTCTCTCCGTGGCGTGAAGTCTGCCCGTTGAGTTTCCTCTGTGAGGCAGGCATGAGGGCTTTCCTTAGGCCCTCCAACACTGGGGCAGGGGGAGGAGGTGGTGCTGGTCCAGATCGGCCAGCCTTAAGAGCCTGAGGTGGAGGTGGTGTAGACCCAGGACCAGATACACCATCCCCTGCCTGAGGTGAAGGTGTTGTAGACCCTGGTCCAGACCTACTACCCCAAGCCTTAGGGTTTAGCTTACCCACAGCTTTGGGGCTCACCTTGTGGAAGGGTTCAGGTGAGGGTTTAGGGGAGGACAAAAAGGGGGATGTTTTCAGGAGGTTTCCTGTCCTCTTAGTCTCACCAACAGACTTGGATTGGGGTTGAGTTGAAGGTTCGCAAGAAAACTTCCCCAAAGGCAATGTGTTCTTTTTTGTGTTGGTCTGTGGTTGTGGTGTCTGACGTGTTGGCTGGTATGGCTGAGGCTGCTGGGATGGCTGGGCTTGTGCTTGTTTCTTCTCCTCCAGTCGACGTTGCCTCTGCAGGTCCATGTTCCGACTCAGGATGTTGGTCATGGTCATCCTTGGGCCGGCCAGTTCAAAACCGTAGCCCAGCTTCAGCAACCTGGTGTTGTTTCTCAATACATTGGCCATCTCCATCTCTGTCTTGCCTCCACAGATGTGTCGCTGGTTGTGGAAGCGCAGTTCAGTGATGGTTAAATTTTTCTCTAAGGCGTGTACCACGGCCAAAATTCCCTTGCCAGTGAGGTGGTTGGAGTCAAGGATGACGTTGGTCAGAGACGTGTTGTTCCGCAGAGTGCAAGCAATGGCATAAGCCACATGGTCGTCAGCTCGGGTGTTGGCTAAAGCAAACGTCTTGACATGTGTGTTGTGTTGTAGTGCCTCTGCAAACTGGATGAGGGTGTGGGTCTTGATGACGTCTGAGTTGTTGACATTGAGCTCAGTCATTAAAGGGTCGTCTTTTCTGACATGCTCAAGGAGCTCATCAAACATGCTGGCCTCCTCGTCCTCCTTGTCTCCCTCCATGACTTCACCAGCTGAGCGTTCTTCCCTACTGCTGTTCTCTAGGTTTACATTGCTGGCTTTACTGTTTTTATTAGGAGTCCTTTCTGTCTTCTTTTCACTGTCTCTCTGTGTCTCATCCTGGACTCTACTTGGTTTCCTGTGTGATTTGGTGTTTTCGCTATCTTTGTCCCTCTCATTATTCCTCTTTTCTTTCACCTCAGTACCCCTGAGTTCTTTCTGCGTTTCCTCTACTTTAGAGAAAATTCCTCTTGCGATCTTGCTATCCTTCATTTTTTGAGGTTTTTCTTTCGTCTCTTTCTCCTTAGTATCATCTTTATCAGCATACCCTTGAAGCCTTGAAATCAGATCCTTGGTTTTAGAGACTGTCTTTTTTCTGATATCTTTTTGCTCCTTTTCTTTTGTATCCTCTTTTTTTGTTTGTAATTTTGAGATAAGATCAAGTGTTTTGTTACTACCTTTCTCCTTTTTTATGCACTCCTCCTTTTTCTCATTTTCTTCAACCTGTACTTCATTGCTTTTTTCAACAATCTTATCTTCATTTTTTTCATGGTCTTTGTCCTCATCTCCCCCTAACCTACTATGTGGCCTTTCCTCATTGCCCTCTCTACTCCCTCCCTCACCCTTCAAGTTCTTGCTCTGAGGTTTTTCCTCTTTGTCCTTGGATATGTCCTCCTTAGGGGTCTCCACAGCAGAGAAGTTTAGGTCCATGACATCCTGGTCATCCTGGTCATCTGACTTGAAGTAGAAGAAACTATCACAGCTCTTCCCCATCTTCTTCAGGCGTTCCCGTTTCACTCTGTCAGTTGTTGGCTCCTTCAGTATCAGAAACATAAGAAAAGATAGTTGCATTTATCATACAAGCCCACATGAAAAAATATTATAGTATACTATGGTATAAATAGTATAGTATTCACTGTAGTGTTTTTTTAAGTCTGCAAAAACACTATTGTATTGTAGTATTTACAGTTCACTTTAGTGTAAATACTGTTGTAACATAACTGTAGTATATGTAGTATATAATATAGTAATTAATGTAGTGTTTTTCTGGATTGTAGTACACAGTAGTATTTACTGTAGTGTTTTGCAGACTGTACTATACCGTAGTATTTACTGTAGTGTTCTTGTGGACATTTTTGTGGACATTTTTGTTTTATTATCTTTGACATAGAAATGGAATCTTTGTCCTTCAGGTGATCTACTGGAGAAATAGTTAGAGTTTCTGCTCTTATCTATAACCTGTAGGGACACAATTTATGGTCTATACTTGTCATGTAGATTTTCCACTTAAGGGTGGAACAAATTGCAGAATGGGGGAGGGGAATGGATATATGCTAATTAAATAATGAAGTATTTACTACAGTTAAAAAAGTGTTTTTGCAGACAGAAGTGTTTTTGTGGACATTACTGTAGTATTGACTATAGTGTTTTTTGTGTGGATAATACTGTAGTATTTACAACATTCTATAGTAAGCACTACACATGATCAAGGGATACTACAGTGTGTAATATAGTATTCTACAGTATACTACACATTTTATAGTAAGCCATTCACGATGTAGGGAAGGAAAGGGAAAGGGGGATACCTAGTCAGTTGTACAACTGAATGCATACAATGTGTCTTCCGCATTTAACCCAGCCCCACTGAATCACTAGTGTGTAGTCTAGTATTAATTATTTAATAAAGAATGTAACATCTATGTATGTTTTTGTCAGTTTGGAAATATTTTCAGAATGCATCAGGAATGTTTATGTCCGTAACAGCCTACGTAAAACCGATGGAACATTGCCTCTACGAGCACCATCTGTTTGTTTGGTAAAATTGTATATCTTGCATATAGCAATCAGGGTTTTTGCATCCCTTACAGGCTGAAACGTCTGTAGGGATCTGTAAGCCACTGTGTAAGTAACTCTGGCAGATGTTTCCTTAAAAGGCAGTATGGGTCAGAGCGAGAGGAGCGTTCACTCTGGAATTTAATTTGTCTTAGAACTGGAACCAGCATGCCAGCATTAGCAAGACTCATTATTCTATGAGGCTGTCTCTTACCCTTTTCACCAAAACCAGATTTCAAGGGGCTTTATGAAAACAACATACAGAAGGTCTACACCACAGAGGCCCATGTACAGCTTTGTAGGATGGAACATTTAGTATTTATAACTAATTATGTAGCAGTCTAGTTAACATTTGAATAGTTAGAATCACATATCCTGCTATTTATACATGGCATGGTATAGTGGTCAATATACTTGTCAATGAAATGCATTTAGATCCTGAGATAACACATGTAAAATCAATTACATACACTCAACATAATTGTATTCCCTCAAATACACACTCGGACTCAGAATCCCAGTAATCACATAACACCTTCATTACATTACTTGTTGCCAAGTAATGAAAACACTTCTCCTAGTCTTGTTTGTGTGCTGAAAATAAAATCTCAAGATTATGTAGTGTCTTTTTTCTTCAGGGCTCCAGGGGCTCATTTGTTTATAATAAAAATTGCACTGCCTAGCAACTGTTCAGAGGGATGATTTTGCCTGTTCAAACTGGGTCTTCTGTACCCCTGCTCTGGATCCTTTTCAAACAACAAGACATCTCATTAGTCTCTATACACATGACTGTTTCAACATGGCTTATGTTTCCTTACCTGCCAGCTGTTGGAGCCTATATCCAACAGCTGAGTGCCAACATACATTAACAGATAAGCTCAGTGTCTAAGCTTTTTTATTATCATTAGGATATCACTGTAGCATTTTAAAACAAATGAACTCTATGAAATAGTGGTATTGTCATAGTCAAGATCTGAGACCTATGTGGTATCTCATATTTACTTTCATGAAAGAACCTATATAGGATTACACCCTGATCATTACAGCTTGTACTACATGATCATATATCTGTCTGTATCCCCACTTTCTGTCGAACACCATACAATGATTATTTATTTCCAGAAGAGACAGAAATTATATTTTAAGTTTGTGAAACATTGCCCACAATAGTATCTTCATCTGCCTGATAACCCCCACCATCCCTGGTGTTGAATCCTGAAATCACTGCACCATGTTTGGAAGCCAGGGTCCTGATAAACTTGGGCACTTTAATAAACTGTCAAATTGGTACTTGATGTACTCGATTGACAACTACATCAAGGCTACACTATTCCTATTGTAATAACACCACTTCAGGGTTCAAACAGCAAGGAACTCCAACTATTGAATTTTTTTCTTGGTTAGAAACGTGCCCTTATACACAGTTAACAATGACATTGGCGGAAACAGTGTCATCATACCTCAAAGGACAGCTCCCTTTGAATGAGTTTCTTGGTTTCGCGCTCACAGTAGTCAAGCATTGCCCCCCTATTGTATTTTATTGACGGCTGCTTGTCTGTCTGGTTCTTCTGCCGGAGTCCGACTGGCACAGTTGGATCCGGGTCAATAACGGTCAGTTCGCTCTGCAGCTCTTCCACCTCCGCGAGTGTCAGAGCGGCTAACAGGTTGTCAATATCGGAGTCCTCCTCGCTCTCAGCGGGGCGTTGATTCCGCACTTTCCTCCTAGACATTATTTCCCACAAAAAATGTCCTGTTGCGCAACTCGATGAGTAATTTGCACTGCTGGTCTCAAAAATAACTTTGATAATAATAGTTGTATTATATTGGTACACCAAGTTCAGGTTCATTGACCTCACCAGTATCTATTTGAAATGGGCTTTCAATGCGATTGAAATAGTTTGGACAAAGAGAGGGTACTGGCCTATCAGATTGCCTGGACCGCCTCTCAGACGAACTGTTTAGCTCAATGCCCAATTTGAGATCAGAGCACTGGAGCTGGACTGAAGCCATATGACAACACAAGCGAAAAATGCAAATTGTTATTAATCAGTTATTAATCGTCTCTATGCTGTATGGCCCCATTATAAGAATGATTGTACATGTCATCATCAAAAGAGAATTATACTTTTGTAGCCTATTATGTCAATGCAAATGTAATTCAGATTCTTTAAATCAGAGTTTGACTAAACACTAAGTACCCTCATGCATTCATCATGTAATAAGCCTGCTTTTATGAGTTTTTACTACAAGCTATAGTGTTGATATGAGATCATCCAGTGGACCAAATGAAAATATGAAAACCGTCCCTTTGCTATTAGAACAAAAAATGTTTTATTCCACAATATAAACTGCAATGTCAAACTACCCCTCTCCCTTCCTTCCCAAAGTAACCCACCCAAGCACATATGTGGCAGTTGATACAGTTCCTTCTGTCTGCTACATTGCTAGTCCACAACTGTAACTTACCCTACAGCATATACACTTTGTTTCTGTACATCAAACCATTGCTAAAAGCACCAACACATAGTTCAGAGGAGACCAACTCATTGAAATCAATTCAGACAAACATTATTCCTCAGATAAATAAAACAAGTCTACCAAAAATGTATGAATAATTATATTATTCAGATGCATGTACTAAGCACTGGGTTTCCTGAAAAATACAGTTCTTTCTATTACATTATTTATACTTTTTTTTTAAGAGGGCGGGGGAAGAAGGGGACCTTAACCCACATCCTCTGAGTCTCTGGTTTTGTATGCAAGGAAGTTCCATGTACAATATACTGTATTATATACTGGGTAGTTTGGGTCCTGAATGCTGATCGGCTGAGAGCAGTGGTATATCAGACATAAAAACTGGGTGGTTCAAGCCCTGAATGCTGATTGGCTGAAAGCCGTGATACAATATACCACTGGTATGACACAAAATTACTTGTTTACTGTTCTAGCTAATTACGTTGGTAACCAGTTTATAATAGCAATAAGACACCTCAGGGGTTTGTGGTATATGGCCAATATACCACGGCTAAGAGCTGTATACAGGCACTCCACATTGCGTCATGCATAAGAACAGCCCTAAGCCATTGTATATTGGCCATATACCACACCCCCTTTGATCTTTACAGGCTAACTTATTGTTTGACTCCTTTGCACCACCCAATGCAATGGAAACCCATGCAGCACACTGATCCACATTCTGTCACAACCACCAACAGATCAGAGGAGGAAAGAAAAATAGGTAAAATACAAAAAAGTAACCAAGCAGTATAGTTCTGGACAACAACCCAATAAAGAGCAGATAGCACCGTTGTTACAAAGGGGATGGGGACAAGAAGGGCTGGGTTGGGGGGGGGCAGGGTATGAGGGCAGGGTCTGTGACACATCCTGACTTGTGTGACTGAGTTGCTAACAGAGTAAACTCCCCATCCAGTCTCTCCTCATTTCCTCAGCGACCATCGCTTATTGTGCAGTTGTCACACACATAGTCTTCTTTCTCAGCCAGCTCGGCTGTCACACCCACACAGACTTGGTGGAACCACTGGTTACAGCTGCCATCACACTGGACCCAGTCGACCTGAAATAAATCAAAAGGCCAAATAAATAAAGGCCAAATAAATCTCAAATAAAATCTAACCCAAGTGACATAAGTCAGACAAGGAACTGAACATTCAGTACATTTTACAATCTCTTCTACAAACAAACTACTAGGCATTCTGTCCCTCTCTCCTTTATTTAAACACCAACACTCTACTAGTCAGTCAATAAGGTTGTCAGTTAAAGCATTGCTTATCTTATATTGTTATCTTGTCAGTGAGTGATTGATCAAAAAAGTTAAACTGACCTCATCTCCTTCAGGTTGCTGGCATCCCTCTGCTGGACACATCTCCTCTTCAGAGTCATCTGACTGGGAGAAGTCGGAGTGAGACGAGGAGGTCGACGCCGCCTTGCGTTCCAGGTTCTTCTCTTTGTTCATTTTCTGTCTCTTGTTCTGGAGCTTCTTGGCCTTGTCCCTGCGCTCTGGCTCTACAGCCTCCCTCTCCAGGCGTCGCTTAGCCTTCTTCTCTGCTCCGTTCACTCCTTCCTTTATCAACCCATCCTGAAGAGATTAAAAACACCTCTTAAACTAAGTAAAATGTATTTCTTATTTTCAACAGTCGTGATACCATCGTAACAGTAATAAACCAATACTTTTAAGTCAATCATACAAATACATACAGTTGAAGTCTGAAGTGTACATATACCTTAGCCAAATACATTTAAACTCAGTTTTTCACAATTCCTGACATTTAATCCTAGTAAAAATTCCCTGTCTTAGGTCAGTTAGGATCACCACTTTATTTTAAGAATGTGAAATGTCAGAATAATAGTAGAGAGAATGATTTATTTTAGCTTTCATTTCTTTCATCACATTCTCAGTGGGTCAGAAGTTTACATACAATCAATTCGTATTTGGTAGCATTGCCTTTAAATTGTTTAACTTAGGTCAAACGTTTTGGGTAGCCTTCCAAAAGCTTCCCACAATAAGTTGGGTGAATTTTGGCCCATTTCTCCTGACAGAGCTGGTGTAACTGAGTCAGGTTTGTTGGCCTCCTTGCTCGGCACACGCTTTTTCAGTTCTGCCCACAAATGTTCTATAGGATTGAGGTCAGGGCTTTGTGATGGCCACTCCAATACCTTGACTTTGTTGTCCTTAAGCCATTTTGCCACAACTTTGGAAGTATGCTTGGGAGTAATTGTCCATTTGGAAGACCCATTTGCGACTAAGCTTTAACTTCCTGACTGACATCTTGAGATGTTGCTTCAGTATATCCACACAATTTTCCTACCTCATGATGCCATCTATTTTGTGAAGTGCACCAGTCCCCCCTGCAGCAAAGCACCCCCACAACATGATGCTGCCACCTCCGTGCTTCACGGATGGGATGGTGTTCTTCGGCTTGCAAGCCTCCCCCTTTTTCCTCCAAGCATAACGATGGTCATTGACTTGTTTGTGTTATTGGCATGTTTATTGTTTATTCCATGTGTAACTCTGTGTTGTTGTCTGTGTCACACTGCTTTGCTTTATCTTGGCCATGTCGCAGTTGTAAATGAGAACTTGTTCTCAACTAGCCTACCTGGTTAAATAAAGGTGAAAAAAAAAAAATGAAAAAAAAAAAGGTCATTATGGCCAAACAGTTCTATTTTTGTTTCATCAGACCAGAGGACATTTCTCCAAAAAGTACAATCTTTGTCCCCACGTGCAGTTGCAAACCATAGCCTGGCTTTTTTTATAGCGGTTTTGGAGCAGTGGCTTCTTCCTTGCTGAGCGGCCTTTCAGGTTATGTCGATATAGGACTCGTTTTAGTGTGGATATAGATACTTTTGTACCTTTTCGCACCAAAGTAAGTTCATTTCTAGGAGACAGAACGCGTCTCCTTCCTGAGTGGTATATGCTGCGTGGTCCTATGGTGTTTATACTTGCGTACTATTGTTTGTACAGATGAACGTGGTACCTTCAGGAGTTTGGAAATTGCTCCCAAGGATGAACCAGACTTGTGGAGGTCTACAATTTTTTCTCTGAGGTCTTGGCTGATTTCTTTTGATTTTCCCATGTCAAGCAAAGAAGTACTGAGTTTGGTAGGCCTTGAAATACATCCACAGGTACACCTCCAATTGACTCAAATGATGTCAATTAGCCTATCAGAAGCTTCTAAAGCTATGACCTCATTTTCTGCAATTTTCCGTTCTGTTTAAAAAGGTACAGTCAACTTAGCGTATGTAAACTTCTGACCCACTGGAATTGTGATGCAGTGAATTATAAGTGAAATAATCTGTCTGAACAATTGTTGGAAAAATGACTTGTGTCATGCACAAAGTAGATGTCCTAACCGACTTGCCAAAACTATTGTTTGTTAACAAGAAATTTGTGGAGTGGTTGAAAAATGAGTTTTAATGGCTCCAACCTAAGCGTATGTAAACTTCCTACTTCAACTGTATAATTGAATTAAATGTAGTTGATAGCAGGCATGCTCACAAACCTTTTGTGGAAAGCTTTTTCCCTGAGAGTTGCACTGCTTGAGTTTGTCACAGTCTGAAGGGTCGTCATCTTGCAGTGATGTGCGTTCGTTGGTATGATGCGTTCTCAGCCCGTTCAGTAACACATGGTATAGCTGTGTGATCTCTGGAAGAGACACCTGCAGCAGGAGCCCTTCCACCATCAACTCCTCCAGCTCCACACTAAGATCTGCAGCAGCACAGCACACACCAGGTTGTTAATGTAAAAGGAAATGTGTACAACCTACTGTAGATGCTTAAATAATCAGTAGTCATCAGTTGAGTGCATTTCAAATACTACATTAATTAGCTAATCAATAAAATAAATGTTATCAAGAAGTCCAGTTGGTGATATGAATTAAAAATGATTCTACAACCCTGCTTTATACCACAAAACTGACCCTGCAGAGGAATGCATCTTTGCTCGGTGTAGAAGACCATCTGATCATGAGTTGTCCTGTTCCACTCTGGAGTTAAACATGTTAGCTGTATAAAAAAATATAACAATCTGGTCATTTAGCATTATAATTGTCTCTTATTCAGAATTATATCACTTTAAAATGGATAGATAACTCTACAATTCAAAAGAGGGGTATGACTAACTGACCTTTCCATCCGGAGATGGTGGAGTTGCAAAGCTCTCCTCCAGGTCTGGTAGTCCACAGGAGGAAGAGACCTGTCGCGCACGCTGTTGCCAGCTGACTGTTCTCTCAACCAAATAGTGAAGTGCATCGCCTTCCGGCAGACGCACCTGGATACGCTGCAGCGATGCCAGCAAGGGCAGGACCTTGTCCAGGGAGGGCTTCTCAGAGCGTCGGCAGTGCGGGCACAGCCAGGCCTGGGCTGAACGGGAGTCTGAGGAAGCCCTCACACACACGCTGTGGAAGGCGTCCCGGCAGAGCTCACACTGTAACATGGCTCCCATGGGGGGATTCTGACACACACACACCTTCAGGCCCATGCAGTCTGCCGTGGGAAGGAGCTTGGACTCGTTAGCTGCCCGGAGGGAGGAGAGGGCCCCCATCTCCTGTAACCGCACCTCCCCGAGAGTTGCCAGCTGGTAAAGAAATGTAAAAACATTTAAATTCATATAATTTCATGTCCAACATGAATTGAGGTACAGTACATATCCAGTACTAGCGTACTAAAAAGTAGAGAAAGAGAAGGTCCGCACTCTTTAAATTGAGTAAAAAAAAAAAATATATTAAAGTTGAGAAATGGCCAGTGTAGGTGTACTTACAGCAGAAGCAGAGTCCTTGGTCTCTGAGAGGGCTTTTTCCACATCACTGAGACAGTCAAGCTTCACCATCTTCTTCTTGCTGTGCTGAGTGATGTCTTTAGCTTTTTTGGACTTCCTTTTCGGAGAACCTGCTTCAACTTCACATCTTGGACACAGAACCTGTGGACAAGAACAAATGATGAATTCTAGTGACTGCATTTCTGGGAAATAAACTGCTATATACTGTACATCACTCATGGAACTTTCAGAGAGTGGTGCATTACAGCTATTAGAACATTACCTCAAGCAGAGTGAAGTGAGAGTTTTTCATGAGGAAAGTTTTAGCTGCAGACTCTTTCCAGGCCTGCACCTCTGCCACCAGGGACTCCAGCTGCTTTAGAGGGCCAAGCTGGACTGGGATGTCTTGTCCTCGAATAACCATATCAGAGAGGTTGTAAAACAATGGAATGGAATCTTCATCCTGAAAGAGTACACAGAATTCAAGTTGTCTATACATAAAGTTGACACATTATAACATGTCAACCTGGAAGCATATGAAAGTCATGTATAAAAAAATATTATTCAACTGACATCTGTGTGAAAACCTGTTGTATTATTCTGTACCTGAAGTGCCTCAGCTTCCTGAAGCCACTCTCTGGCCCTACTGATGGAGTCCTTCAGCATCAGACAATTGGGGAGGTAAGCAGGGATACCAGCCACCTTCTCAGCTGTTTCGGAGAGGGCTTCTATAGAGAGGGGGGGCCTGGTGGAGTAGAAAACACAACATTTAGGTCAGAAGACTGGTCAGTCACCAGCATAAGGGGGCCCAGTTATCCAGCTGCCAGGAAGCCTAAAAATCATATTCATCAATCTGTATGGACTATGGAGACATTTTCTCAGGTGTGTATTAATAATAAATATATGCATGTACTATCATGATTATTTTGGGGGGCAATTCCTAAGACACTTCACTTCACTTGTTGGACAATATGTTTCTACTCACTCCATATTTTACAAAAGGTAAATTAAAGCTTCAAACCTTTGATAATTCTGATGTAAGCAGACATAACTGCTGTGATGGTTGTGAACCATGCAACGTTTTCCTCTGACCACTGATGGATCATTTAGTCTAAGTAGCTTCACATACAGGCAACTGACAAAATAAAGGAAACATTTGAGTAAATGAGAGACAAAGTACATTGAAAGCAGGTGCTTCCACACAGGTGTGGTTCCTGAGTTAATTAAGCAATTAACATCCCAGCATGCTTAGGGTCATGTACAAAAATGCCCAGTTGCCCATTATTTTGGCTACCATGGCTATAAGATACATCAGTGACTTTGAAAGAGGGGTCTCAAAGAAGCATAGGGGGTTTAAAGGGTGTGTGTGTGTGTGTGTGTCTCTCAGTCACCCAATTGAACACTTGTGGGAGATTCTGAAGCGGCGTTTGAGACGTTTTCCACCACCATCAACAAAACACCAAATTATGGACTTTCTCATGAAAGAATAGCGTCGCATCCCTCCAATAGAGTTCCAGACACTTGTAGAATCTCTGGCAAGGAGCATTGAAGCTGTTCTGGCGGCTCGTGGTGGCCCAACGCCCTATTAAGACAGTTTCTGTTGGTGTTTCCTTTATTTTGGCAGTTAACTACAGGTAGGCTATCTATACTGTCCCCTTGCAACCATGGTACACTTTGAAACCATTGCATAGGCTACATATACAGTTACCGTGATATGGGCTTTGCACAATTCTATAATAAAGGAAATGTTGAACATACTGATAATAAAATCATAAAGAAACAAAACTATCCAGCCATCCTTGATGAGATAGAGAGAACAGTACTTCTCACCATATTAAGCTCTAAAATGACAAATAGATTTTTTTATGAACTCTAGCTTTAGAAAGATGCAGACAATTAAAGGGATAGTTCACCCAAATTACAAAATGACACTGATTTCCTTAACCTGTAAGCAGTCTATGGATAAGGTACGACAGTAACAGCTATAATTTAATCAACAAATCACAAAACATACTTGTCAATCACCAATTTATCCTGACAATAACTTGATGAGATGTCCTGGAAAAAAACAATTACAAATTCCTTTTCATTTTAGTTTATGAAAATGTGACGACGAGAAAATAATTCCACATAAGACTAATGGACATTTAATTTGACAAAGCTCCTTTTCATCCATTCTGTCCAATCCTAAACATGCATGGAGTATATTTCACGCAATCCTCTCATTGGCAGAATTGACATCTTTCAGTTGTGCAGTCTGAGTTGATCT
Source organism: Salvelinus namaycush (assembly GCF_016432855.1). NCBI lineage: Eukaryota > Metazoa > Chordata > Actinopteri > Salmoniformes > Salmonidae > Salvelinus > Salvelinus namaycush. The sequence goes on from NC_052320.1 coordinate 19,274,538, forward strand.
GCCCGGCTCTCCCACACAGCTCCCAGGTCACTTCAGTCACATGTCAATCTTTTGAACTGATGCGAAGGCAGGACACTTCACTTATAACTAACCTCAACTGGAATCAATGTTTACTCTCTCTTACATTCATGTAGGCTATTTTTGCTTTGATCACATCAGAAGCTATATTTTCCCATGTGCACTGTTATTCATCCGCGTTGCCGTTCTTGTGCCGTGGTCTGCAAATGCGAGTTGCGGTTGCTTTTTTCCTATGGGAAAAACTAATGCTATTTGTTGAATATTAGGAGTACAGTAATACTCCCGTCATTTTAGTAAAGCTCAAATTCTCCCCTTTTCAAGGAAACCACTGTTATTTACCCCCTTTGAAAGTTATGATGGGGTTAAAAATCGGAGCTGTAAATTGTTAACCTTAGCCAAGGTTTTATAGCCTATATGGTTGATTATGGCTGGCATTGGTTATAATCTGACACAATATCAATGTTGCCAGCTAAGGTATACGATGGGATAGTAGGCCTACTTGGCCAAGGCTATCTGAATGTGCACAAGTTAGAGGTAGCCTAAATATTCATAATTAATATATTTTTTAAACGCACTGTGACAAAAATGGCTGTGACTAAAACTAGACTAAAATTGTCCAGAGTTTTAAACAACATATAAAAAACGAACGAAGAATGAAATTACTAAAATGTGACTTAGACTAAAAGGTATTTTAAGACTACAACTAAGACTAAATCTCTGGGCCTCCCCCCAGCCGTACGGAGCAGCACCATCTTGTTAAAAATCCTGTGGATAACGCTGGAAACTACACCAAAGCATGGATAGCTGTCATACTTTGTCCATAGACTGCTTACAGAGTAAGGAAACAAATGTCTTTTTGTAATTTGTGTGAACTATCCCTTTAAAACTAGACTGAAAAAGACTCAAAGGTAAACCGTGGATATGTGGAGCGCACAGAATAGATGCACATTCCTTGGAGAGCCATGCCAATAAAAAAGCTGTTTGAAAACGCTGGTGACAGTGGTTATTAAAATGCACTGGATACCAATGGGATGAAGCAGAACTAGATATGCATGCTCACTTTTTGTAGATCTTGTTGAATATTCTAGCAGCAGCATTTTGCACTAGCTGGAATTAAAATGAAGCAAAATCAGGGACACTGACATAGTTCTGCTAATGTACAAATCAGTAATCTAGTCACCAATGCTAATGTTTGTACATTAGTTAAAGCAAAACCTCACTAGCTTTAATACAAGTGATATAACCACATGGCTCATTTTGTAGAGAAAGTTCAGTAAAATTCAAGACCCAGAGTTGAATCTCTGTGTGAGGATAATTTTTGTAAATTCACGGTCTAAATGATCCAGAATAACAAAAACCAGAAGATGACCTTAAACCATTTATATTTGTTTACCTTATAAGGGGCTACACATAGGATTTCTGTAGAATTTTTGCATTGTAATTTCAGAAAATGTCTATAGTATATCTGGCGCTATTAGTGGAATCATAGTGTTTCACAATATTACTTATCCGCCAGTGTTTTGATTGGCTGTGATATTCGCCAATTTATTTCTCCCGCCGGAGCGGCATCTGTTATCAAACTGGGAAAGCTGTTCTGACTTATCTAGTGGAAATCGCTGTCATTTCCTGGTTGCTAAAATTCTACACTGTTTGCTCAATTTAAGTACATGTGAGAAAACAAGCACTGAATGGTGTAGGAAATTATTGTGATCACTGTGACATTTATTTTCAATAACAAAAAATATAGTTTTACAGATGTTTAAAGCTGGACCACCAGCTTAAAAAACAATATTTTTGTTATTGAAAAAATATTTCACAGTGATCACAATAATTCCCTACACCATTCAGTACTTGTTTTCTCACATGTACTTAAATTGAGCGAACAGTTTAGATTTTTAGCAACCAGGAAAAGAGCTATTTCCACTAAATAACACAGCCAAAAAGTTAGAACAGCTTTCCCAGTTTGACAACAGATGCCACTCCGGCCGGAGAAATCAATAGGCGAATATCACAGCCTATCACAACACTGGTGGATAAGTAATACTGTGAAACACTACTATTACACTATTAGCGCAAGATATATTATGAAGATTTTCAGAAATTACAATGCAAACATTTAAAAATAAATCCTGTGTAGTAGCTTTAACTACATTTAGGTCTCTTCTTTCAAATCAGATACACAACCCACCAAAAAAAACTGGAATCCCTGGTTTACAGATTACAGATGTAAAAGAGAAACCCTCAGTGTACGGCCCTCACCTGGCCTTGAGGAGGCTGCTGGTCTTGTTCTCCCAGTGTTCAGACACAGTTAGCAGCTCCTGCAGGCGAGCCATGGCCTTCTCCGCAGAGGGGTGAGGGGTCAGACCCACGCCCTGGTCTATCAGCCTCCGCATGGTCTCCAGGGTCAGGGTGGAGCGCTGGGTGCTGGCCTGCTGCACCCCCTCTAGCCAGCGGGCTTGTGCCAGCCTCTCCCGTAGTAATGGAAGTTCAGGCAGCTCCACGTCAAAGTCAAAGCTAACGTCTAGAAGACTCTGGATCTCTGCTGTGCCGGTGGTCTCGTCTGCCAGGAGCTTCTCACTGTGTTGCTGGAAGTCTTCGATGCAATTCAAGAGCTCCTAAGAAAAATATAACATAATTCAGATTCAGTTATGATCAAAATAACTATTGAGATTTGTTTTATTCCAATATCCTCTGATCAATTTCTTTAAACAGAGGCCTCTGTTTTCTAATGGCTTCAATATCATGATGGCATTGAGACACTGGCTTACAATACCTTTAATTTGGGGGCTTGGGGAAGGCTGCATGGGAGGTTGTACAGTTGCCTGACAAATGACCTCAGCTCCTCCACAGTCAGCTGGCTCTGTGTCTTCCCTCCACCACAGCGATACCTGGGAGAGGCAATTATGACAAACCTTGAATCATACTGATTCATATTCCAATATGCACATGTTTATACAGCATTGGTGAGAAAATTAGAATAACACTGTTTATTATGGAATACAATAAAAGACACAGGCATAGTGGATCATGTTTGCGGCGAGGGAGGAAAACTAACCAGTGGTACTCCTCTTTCACTGGACTGTGTAAGTTACCTGGTCTGCCTTTTGCCGTTGAGTAGCTGCTGGGCAACTGAGGAGCATTTCTCTGCATCCTGTGTGACTAAACGGAGCTGACGCAGGAGGTCGTTGTCAGGGAACATCTTCAACTCTGATTTATTGATGAGGGAGCGGAAGACTGACAAGCCTGAGGAGAGACGGTCACAATAATTAATTACACAGCCACAGTGCTTTACAATGAGAAGGGTGTGAGGCCTAATTCACTACTAATTGCAGTCTCTGGGCCAGTTTCCAGGACCCATATTAAGCCTAATACGTCACTAAAAAGCACTGCTAATGGAGACAAGTACATAGACAAGGTGAATTCATCTCTCACTTTTTTTCTTGTCCAGTTTAGCCTCCAGAGTGTCTGTCACGTGGGAGGCCCACTCATCATAGAACTCAGCTCGCTGCTTCACCGCGTTCATCATGGGGTACAGATCATCCAGTGTAAATCTATAACTGCAAGCATAGAAACTAAAATAAATATCTGTGGAGATTGAAGCCATATCAGTGGACAAGAGAACACTGCATATTTGAGGCATCCGACAAAACCAGAACCACATAAATGTCCTGCATAGAGTGGACGTGATTCCTTATTCTACATGTTTACATAATATATCATGTATGCATTCATATAATGTTCCCCCTGCTGAATGTGCTCCCTGGACTTCAGTGTGCAGTTGGTGTGAACAACAGAACAGGACACAGATGTCGGATCTTAATATGAGCCATTTCGTCACAGGACGAAAATAATCCTACAGCAAGAGGATTTGAAAGGATATTTAATATTTAGAATCACAGCTAGGGGGCAGCTGGAAGCAGTGTTTGTAGGCTATACAATAACAATAACTTAATACTGCAGGTCCACTGTGCATCAGTTCAATATGCTTTATAAGCTACATGCAGGCTACTGTGTGTCTCGTGTGAATTCTTATATGGAATATAATAAATAGACAATATTTTTGGGGGGGTTGATGTGTTAAAAAAAAAAAAAAATGTTTTATATGTTCAAGGCAAGAATTAGACAAAATAGCTTAATGTTTATTTTAGCACCTGTGTGGTCCAGTGGGTACAGCTCATATATAGACCAATGCATGAGCATAATCGCTAATATGCGTATGCAGGGTTCATACAGACAGTGGCAAGTCAAATTCAAGGACTTTCAAGTACTTTTTCAAGCGCTAATATTTATTTTCAAGGACCATCCATTTGTAATAGTTCCTATTATACACTTGTTTCTAGTCGCCACCAGATGGCAGTATATCGCCATCACTACCTTACAAGTTCTACTCAATAATACTAAACATGTTTAGCTACTTATTTACTACATACACAGACCTGCCAACCCTGTCCAACTTTTTAGAGTACCAGAAGCGCGGGGCAAATTGGAGATTCAACTCTGGTGTTTCAGCTTATATAGGTGCCTATTGTATTTCTTTGCAGTGCATACATCATTTCAGATTTTCGAAATTGACAAAATCTAAAATTTAGTGAAAAGGCATTTTAGAAGCATTGCCTCTATACCTAATAATACTCATTCATTCTTCATCGCGCAGTCTTCTAAACTCCCGACTCCATTTAATGCCAAGATGATTTATTTACTTTTTTATTTTACTTTTGTAATGTTTTTTGTGACGTGGATCATAAGACATTTACAGTCTATCAGGTTGCATGATCCTCGTAATGTTACATGGAAAATACAACTAATGGTATGCAAAATTAAATGTATATCACACTCGCACAAATGCGACCAGTTATTTTTCATTTCAACTGCTGGCAGAGCCCACTGAATGTCCATTTTATGTTCGCTAACGTTAGCTTGAAACAATTAGTGTTTACCTTTCCACAACACACGAAGTCGAAATGGGATTTGTCCATGTGTTTACGTACAGCTGACAGTCGACAAACTCAGCAAAACAACAAACACGAGGGGCAGACACCGGGTAGCTACGGCGAATAATGGTGTATTAATCTCCATGTCCGTTGACACACACTCCGTACATGTCTGTGTGTTGCAACTCGAGAATCGGGATGTTAGATTTACTCAGTGGCTTTATTTTTTATTAAAATGAAAAAATATCAGGCCCTATTTATTTATACGTACTTTTAACTCGGAACTTGTACCTGCGTACATGGACAGAGAATTGCGTAGATGGTACGCAAAATGCGTGCATGTTGGCAGGTCTGCAAACATGATTGGTAAGTTATTACAGCATCATCAGTACTACACACATTTTCTATTCACATCACTACACAATTCCCACTGAATAACTGTATTGTATTTTTATTGGGCATTTGGGAGTCTACTACTTAACAGCTACGAAAAAGCGCCTTGCTTCCGACTGGCAGCTTTAATGTCGCTGGTTGGGAGAAGGGCGAGTGGGCTGTGTGAGGAAAACGGAACGTGAACGGCCACCAGAATGGCAGGAGCACGGCTGCCGCTCGATCAAGTGGAATGTCGCAGGCGCCCATTGAATGAGACAAACAAGCTCTGGAGAGAAAAAGTCCATGTAGAACTGGCGCCAGCGCAGGATGCAGCGTTGTCTCTTTCCCCCTTCAGGGCTGATTTACCCATGTCAAAGTCTGGCACGTTTTTTGCACCTTACACGGTGTGGTTTGGTCCAGTGATGTAGTGGTAAAACATGTTTGGGGGAAACTATACTGAACAAAAATATGAAAAGCAACATGTAAAGTGTTGTTCCCATGTTTCATGAGCTCAAATAAAAGATCCCAGAAATGTTCCATACGCACAAAAGGCAGGCTTGAATCTAAATTTGCTCTGCATTTTAGCTATCGATGTGACGTTTGACGGCGCCTAATCAGTCAGTTCTGTACCTGCCTGGCTGAGTGGTAGTGTGGGTGGAATGAGCTCGCTCGCCTGGAAACCATAGCGCGAAACGTGAGGAAATTAAACTCAGCAGTAATTAATATGTAAGATCAATACATTTTTCTAACATATTTTATCATTTTCTGTTCTCTCATTTTAATATAAGTACCAACGAGAAAATGTTTGATTAAGGTATTCCAGTACTTAAATTTCAGAGTGGCAAATTCAAGTACTATAAGCATCTCAAGCATCTTCACCCTGCATATGGTGTTTTGAATTAATCGGCACCGTAGAAAGTGCTGTCCATTTAGTTGTTAGGATTTGAAACATCCGCAACTACAATGTTTGCACTCAGATTCAAACGGTTGTTGAACTTCTTTTTCAAATTGATCAATCAAAGTGAGGTGAGTTTTAAAAGCAAGATACTGTTTTGATGTGAGTGCATTTTCATTGATGTCAGAGTGGTTAGAGGGACAATGGAGCCCTACCACGCCATTAGCGAGTTGGGTAGTTACTATGTAAATAGCTCACAAATTAGCAAGTCATGATAACTTGGTTGGTACAGGCTAGCACATCAACGGTGTAGCTCGAATGATTGCTCTTCGTCTCATGGAAATAGTTGCCGTGTTTAGCTGTATTATAGTCAGCTAACTAGTTGGTTGTTTTGTCTTATTTCTACCAATGTAATTCATATGGAAACGGCCCAAGCTGCTTGCTTTAGCTAGCTAGTTAGTCTGTCAAGCAAGAAAAGTTGTGTGTGTGTGTAGCGGTAAATTTGGCCTGCGCTCACGAAGCGTCAACCTCAGCTGTCACTTTCCCTAGCTAGCCATACAGACAACCAGCTAACTAGTCACCGAAATAAAGACTAGAGTAATTTGTGTTTATCTTTTGGATGTAAGTTATGGTTTGTCATGGTTTGCTAGGTGCAGATATTCATAGGCTATACATTGCCTCGTTTTCCTATTATCTGTCGTGTTAGGGTAGTAGAGGCCTGCGCAGTGGAGCTCATACGATGAGTTGGATATTTGTTTACATACCCAGCTAACAAGTTGCTTGTTTTGTCTTGTTTCTACCAATGCAATTCATTTTGAAACTTTCCTAGCTTTGTAACTAATCAGCTAACATTAGCAAACTCTGTCAGGCAAGAAAGCAAGAGTTGATTGGGAGGGAGAGGGTGTGTGGGGAATGGGAGGCGTGTAACTATCACACAATTTATGGAAACTCAGTACTAGGACTAGTGTGTGTGTGGTTGAGAAAAAGAAAGAGTGACAGTGTGAGAATGTTCCTGACTACAATTGTATCCGTGTATCTGTGTAATCCGGCTTCCGAGCCGGTCACGGGTGCACCTCAGCCACGCTCAAGGTACTAAACGATATCATAACCGCCATCGATAAGACGGTAATGCGCAGCCGTATTCGTCGACCTGGCCAAGGCTTTCGACTCTGTCAATCACCGTATTCTTATCGGCAGACTCAATAGCCTTGGTTTTTCTAATGACTGCCTCGCCTGGTTCACCAACTACTTTGCTGACAGAGTTCAGTGTGTCAAATCGGAGGGCATGTTGTCCGGACCTCTGGCAGTCTCTGGTGGTACCACAGGGTTCAATTCTCGGGCCGACTCTTCTCTGTATATATCAATGATGTCGCTCATTGCGGGCGATTCCCTGATGCACCTCTACGCAGACGACACCATTCTGTATACTTCTGGCCCTTCCTTGGACACTGTGCCAACTAACCTCCAAACGAGCTTCAATGCCATACAACACTCCTTCCGTGGCCTCCAACTGCTCTTAAACGCTAGTAAAACCAAATGCATGCTTTTCAACCATTCGCTGCCCGCACCCGCCCGCCCGACTAGCATCACCACCCTGGACGGTTCCGACCTAGAATATGTGGACAACTATAAATACCTAGGTGTCTGGCTAGACTGTAACTCTCCTTCCAGACTCATATTAAACATCTCCAATCCAAAATCAAATCTAGAACCGGCTTTCTATTTCGCAACAAAGCCTCCTTCACTCACGCCGGCAAACTTACCCTAGTAAAACTGACTATCCTACCGATCCTCGACTTCGGCGATGTCATCTACAAAATAGCTTCCAACACTCTACTCAGCAAATTGGATGCAGTCTATCACAGTGCCATCCGTTTTGTTACCAAATCACCTTATACCACCCACCACTGCGACCTGTATGCTCTAGTCGGCTGGCCCTCGCTACATATTCGTCGCCAGACCCACTGGCTCCAGGTCATCTATAAGTCTATGCTAGGTAAAACTCCGCCTTATCTCAGTTCACTGGTCACGATAACAACACCCAACCATAGCACATGTTCCAGCAGGTATATCTCACTGATCATCCCCAAAGCCAACACCTCATTTGGCCACCTTTCCTTCCAGTTCTCTGCTGCCAGTGACTTGGAACGAATTGCAAAAATCTCTGAAGTTATTTCCCTCACCAACTTTAAACATCAACTATCTGAGCAGCTGTACATAGTCCATCTGTAAATAGCCCACCCAATCTACCTACCTCATCCCCATACTGTTTTTATTTGATTTACTTTTCTGCTCTTTTGCACATCATCATCTGCTCATTTATCACTCCAGTGTTAATCTGCTAAATTGTAATTTCTCTCCTATAGCCTATTTATTGCCTACCTCCTCATGCCTTTTGCACACACTGTATATAGACTTTCTTTTTTCTACTGTGTCATTGACTTGTTTATTGTGTTATTGGCTTGTTTACTCCATGTGTAACTGTGTTGTCTGTGTCACACTGCTTTGCTTTATCTTGGCCAGGTCGTAGTTGCAAATGAGAACTTGTTCTCAACTAGCCTACCTGGTTAAATAAAGGTTAAATAAATAATCCTTTTTGTTGCTCCTCTCCCTCTGTTACTCTAGGTCAGTGAAAGCGAAGGATGTTATGTGGAGCAAGTCAGATGTCAGCAGAAAAAGGCAGGGAGGAAGAGTGATTATAGATGATTAGAGGGAGAGAGGAAGGAGAGGACGAGGAGAGTGATGGAAGCGGAGGGAGAGGAAGAGGGGAGCCTACATTTCCATGTGTGTCTGCCCCAAGTCCCACCATTCACCCGTGTACCACAGAGCCCGGGCCTAAAATGACAGTGGCAGGGGTTTTGGAGTGGTTTTTAAAAGTGGCAGGAACTTATGTTTCAGAGCTTGTCATAGATTACAACAAGAATATGGGCAGGGTTGACCATCTCGACCAACTGAGGAGCTATTACAATGTTGGACACAGGCAGAAAAATGGTGGAAGTATGCGTTTTGGGGAATGCTCAACATCACCATCATAAATGCATACATTGTGTGGGGGACCCTGCAAAGGCCCCTTCCCAGAAACCACAGGCCCTGGTCTCTGAAGGCATTCCAAATGCAGCTTGTGCATTCACTTTGATACGGCTACAGTGGCAGGAAGAGGGGAGCCAAGAGTGTGGCACCAGGGTGTGTGGACCGAGTTGTAACTAATTTGAAAGCAGGTGAAGTTTGAAGGGAGCAAGAGATGGTGTGTGGTGTGCATCCGGAGTGGACGCAGGACAAAGAGTGGGAAATGTGTAAAAAAACACCTTTGGGTGCTCTGTGCAAGATGGGGCTGTGCTTCCAGAAGCTCCATGACATGTTGTTGGCTAAATTCAAAACACTAAAGTGTGAATTATGAATTTGTCCTAAAAATATTTTGTATCTTCTCTATTTATCTATGTAATAATACTGGTTGCATTCACTGAATTGTCAAAGTAGGCTACTATTTCTACATCGTGTCAGGCCTGGTCTGTACTAAATCTTATTAAGAGAGGTTACCTACATTTTGGAATAGTTTGCATTTTTACATTGTTACGGAGGTCAATCAAAATAGCCTAATTTGTGTGGGTTTTGAAATACTTTCTGAATATTGTCCTCTGGTCACATTATGCATAATTGTTTCTATATGTAAATAATATCTATAGGTATATTATACTTGGTACATTTTGAGTGAGTAATTTTAGTCAAAAGTACAACAATTTAAATACTCCAGGGTTTTTCGTTGTGTTGAGTGTTACGTTTTTGATAGTGTCTTTACACAATGGGAGACAATGAGTGTTATTCCTATTGAAATCAAATTCTATTTGTCACATACATGGTTAGCAGATGTTAATGCGAGTGTAGTGAAATGCTTACGCTTCTGGTTCCGCATGTGCAGTAATATCTAACCTAACAGTTCTAACAACTACATAATACACACATCTAAAAAAGGAGTGAATGAGAATATGTACATAAATATGGATGAACGATGGCCGAGCGACATAGGCAAGGTGCAATAGATGGTATAGGCAAGGTGCAATAGATGGTATAGAATACAGTATATACATATGAGTAATGTAAGATATGTAAACATTTAAAGTGGCATTATTTAATGTGGCATTGTTAAAAGTGGTGAGTAATTGGGTCTCCATGTAGGCAGCAGCCTCTCTGAGTTAGTGATTGCTGTTTAGCAGTCTGATGGCCTTGAGATAGAAGCTGTTCTTCAGTCTCTCGGTCCCAGCTTTGATTCACCTGTACTGACCTCGCCTTCTGGATGGTAGCAGTGTGAACAGGCAGTGGCTCGGGTGGTTGTTGTCTTTGATCTTTTTTGCCTTCCTGTGACATCGGGTGCTATAGGTGTCATGGAGGGCAGGAAGTTTGCCCCCAGTGATGCGTTGTGAAGACCGCACCACCCTCTGGAGAGCCTTGCAGTTGAGGGCGGAGCAGTTGCCGTACCAGGCTGTGATACAGCCTGACAGGATGCTCTCGATTGTGGATCTGTAAAAGTCAGGGTTTTGGGTGACAAGACAAATTTCTTCAGCCTCCTGAGGTTGAAGAGGCGCTTCTTCACCACAGTGTGTGGGTGGACCATTTCAGTATTTCGTTGATGTGTACACCGCAGAACTTAACTTTCTCCACTGCTGTCCCTTCGATGTGGATAGGAGGGTGCTCCCTCTGCTGTTTCCTGAAGTCCACAATCATCTCCTTTTGTTTTGTTGTTGTTTTCCTGACACCACACCCCGAGTGCCCTCACCTCCTCCCTGTAGGCTGTCTCGTCGTCGGTAATCAAGCCCACTACTGTTGTGTCGTCTGCAAACTTGATGATTGAGTTGGAGGCGTGCGTGGCCATGCTGTTGTGGGTGAACAGGGAGTACAGGATGGGGCTGAGCACGCACCCTTGTGGGGCTCCAGTGTTGAGGGTCAGCGAGGTGGAGATGTTTCATACCTTCACCACTTGTGGGCGGCCCGTCAGAGGACCCAATTGCACAGGGCGGGGTTGAGGCCCAGGTCCTCCAGTTTGATAAGCTTGGAGGGTACTATGGTGTTGAATGCTGAGCTGTAGTCAATGAACAGCATTCTTACATAAGTATTCCTCTTGTCCAGGTAGGACAGGGCAGTGTGATGGCGATTGTATTGTCTGTGGACCTGTTAGGGCGGTATGCAAACTGAAGTGGGTCTAGGGTGGCCGGTAAGGTGGTGATATGATCCTTGACTAGTCTCTCAAAGCACTTCATGATGACAGAGTGAGTGAGTGCTACGGGGCGGTAGTCATTTAGTTATCTTTGCCTTCTTGGGTACAGGAACAATGGTGGCCATCTTGAAGCATGTGGGAACAACAGACTGGGATATGGAGCGATTGAATATGTCCGTAAACACACCAGCCAGCGGGTCTGCGCATGCTTTCAGGACTCAGCTAGGGGAGCAAGTCTTTTTTTAATATATTTTTTTATTAACCCCTCCCCACCAGCCCCCTCTGAGGGCAAATCTTTTTTTACAGCTTTTTTGCTACATACATTTTACATATACATTTGTTACTTTTATATAAAGTAGTGACATAACAATATATTACAAAACATAAGCTCTTTAATATCTCAGCCACTCAGCCCATCCCACCTATCACCATAGACCACGCTCATTTGGTTTCCATGTCCCATATATTTTTCAATTGTGATGTTTTACAAAATGCTTGAACTCTTATAAATTGTATATTATCCATAGATTGCGAGCTAAAGTTAAACCTTTCCTGTGAGTATTATATTATTTGACTGGCTTTCCAAATTTCCCAACACTGCTATTTGTAAGGTTAAGTTTAATTGCATGTTGTGATTTTTTTGAACCATTCCTGAACCTGTGACCAGAAACAAGCTACATAGATAACTTATTCTGGTATTGCCCCTATTGATTCTCTCTTCGCAGCAAAATCCACAGAGCTGAGATTGTTGTATGCCCAATATATATACACTGCTCAAAAAAATAAAGGGAACACTTAAACAACACAATGTAACTCCAAGTCAATCACACTTCTGTGAAATCAAACTGTCCACTTAGGAAGCAACACTGATTGACAATACATTTCACATGCTGTTGTGCAAATGGAATAGACAACAGGTGGAAATTATAGGCAATTAGCAAGACACCCCCAATAAAGGAGTGGTTCTGCAGGTGGTGACCACAGACCACTTCTCAGTTCCTATGCTTCCTGGGTGATGTTTTGGTCACTTTTGAATGCTGGCGGTGCTTTCACTCTAGTGGTAGCATGAGACGGAGTCTACAACCCACACAAGTGGCTCAGGTAGTGCAGCTCATCCAGGATGGCACATCAATGTGAGCTGTGGCAAGAAGGTTTGCTGTGTCTGTCAGCGTAGTGTCCAGAGCATGGAGGCGCTACCAGGAGACAGGCCAGTACATCAGGAGACGTGGAGGAGGCCGTAGGAGGGCAACAACCCAGCAGGAGGACCGCTACCTCGGAGGAGCAGGAGGAGCACTGCCAGAGCCCTGCAAAATGACCTCCAGCAGGCCACAAATGTGCATGTGTCTGCTCAAACGGTCAGAAACAGACTCCATGAGGGTGGTATGAGGGCCCGACGTCCACAGGTGGGGGTTGTGCTTACAGCCCAACACCGTGCAGGACGTTTGGCATTTGCCAGAGAACACCAATATTGGCAAATTCGCCACTGGCTCCCTGTGCTCTTCACAGATGAAAGCAGGTTCACACTGAGCACATGTGACAGACGTGACAGAGTCTGGAGACGCCGTGGAGAACGTTCTGCTGCCTGCAACATCCTCCAGCATGACCGGTTTGGCGGTGGGTCAGTCATGGTGTGGGGTGGCATTTCTTTGGGGGGCCGCACAGCCCTCCATGTGCTCGCCAGAGGTAGCCTGACTGCCATTAGGTACCGAGATGAGATCCTCAGACCCCTTGTGAGACCATATGCTGGTGCGGTTGGCCCTGGGTTCCTCCTAATGCAAGACAATGCTAGACCTCATGTGGCTGGAGTGTGTCAGCAGTTCCTGCAAGAGGAAGGCATTGATGCTATGGACTGGCCCGCCCGTTCCCCAGACCTGAATCCAATTGAGCACATCTGGGACATCATGTCTCGCTCCATCCACCAACGCCACGTTGCACCACAGACTGTCCAGGAGTTGGCGGATGCTTTAGTCCAGGTCTGGGATGAGATCCCTCAGGAGACCATCCGCCACCTCATCAGGAGCATGCCCAGGCGTTGTAGGGAGGTCATACAGGCACGTGGAGGCCACACACACACTACTGAGCCTCATTTTGACTTGTTTTAAGGACATTACATCAAAGTTGGATCAGCCTGTAGTGTGGTTTTCCACTTTAATTTTGAGTGTGACTCCAAATCCAGACCTCCATGGGTTGATAAATTTGATTTCCATTGATAATTTGTGTGATTTTGTTGTCAGCACATTCAACTATGTAAAGAAAAAAGTATTTAATAAGAATATTTCATTCATTCAGATCTAGGATGTGTTATTTTAGTGTTCCCTTTATTTTTTTGAGCAGTGTATTTTTCTGTCGTCATACACTCATTGTTTTTAAAGGCAACAAGCTGTGCCTCGCCCACATTTGCCAGAAATGTGTGATTCATGCATAGGAGCCAAAGTATTTCCACTCAGACAAACCCTGCCTGACATCTGGCATTTGTTGTTTACGTCTCAAATGTCATTAACCAAGTAATGGGTGAACTTCCAGTGATCCAAACTGTTATCTGTTGTTAACTGTTATAAAATGCAAATTAATTACTTAAATCATACAATGTGATTTTCTGAATTTTTGTTTTAGATTCCGTCTCTCACAGTTGAAGTGTACCTATGATAAAAAATTACAGACCTCTACATGCTTTGTAAGTAGGAAAACCTGTAAAATCGGCAGTGTATCAAATACTTGTTCTCCCCACTGTATATATACACACACAATTCTTGCCACCAACAGAATGCTATATATCATTTAAAATTAAAAAAACTCTGTTGAAGGGTTGAATCAAGTGTAGTTTTTTGTACCAGTTCATATGCCATGGAATTGGTACATCAAAAAGCTCCTCCCATTTATTTTGCAACCTATATGGAGCAGCTGTCAACATTTTTGTCCTCAGATGAAACTGGTATTTTTCTATTTATGCCAGTTCCTTTCAGCCAATTTATCTTCAATATGTGGCAGGCAAACAAGTTCCCTACCTCCTCCCTTTTCTACTTGCCTCCTCCATTTTTGTGGTAGTGCTGCAATCAGTTGGTTGTAAAATTGGATTGAGCAGATATTCCCATATATTTGATAACTGCATGTGACATACCTCCTCCATTTCTCTTCATATTATTAAACAAATAATACAATTTAAACATTTTCTTCAAAGAATGTTTTGTTAATCAGTATATTTGAATTTAACCCTAACATTTGTTCTCTCTTTTCTGGAGGATAAAACTGAAATTGTAACCAGCTTTGTATGGCTTGTTTAAGAAAGGGCGATACTTTAAACAAATTTCATTTTCAATTAGTTGGAAATTAGATGTAATCTGTATAAAGGCAAAAATGCCATTTATGAACAAAGGATGAGCCTTTGTTAGTCTACTGGAGAACCATTTTGGGTTCAAGTATAACTTATGTATGAATGAAGCTTTCAGTGAGGTTTAAATCTAATATTTAATCATTTTAGCCCCCCAAACTCATTCATTATATAAATAGGCATGTTTAATTTTGTCTGGTTTAGCATTCCAAATATAATTAAATATCTTTTGCTCATATGATAAAAAAAAAAAAAAAAAAAAGAGTCATCTGGAGTAGGCAGTGCCATTAGTAAGTAAACTGTGATAGGACCAGAGAGTTCATCAATGTGAAGTATTTACCTCTCCATGGTTGCATAATATTATCTATTTTTGCTAACTTCCTATTGAAATTGATTGTGGTAAGTTCATTTATATTTTTTGTGATGTAAATACCAAGTATGTCTAGGTTTCAAGACTAGTCATTCAACTGAGACTGCTCTTCTCTGTGTCACGGAGGCGCTCCGCACTGCTAAAGCTAACTCTCTCTCCTCTGCTCTCATCCTTCTAGACCTATCGGCTGCCTTTGATACTGTGAACCATCAGATCCTCCTCTCCACCCTCTCCGAGTTGGGCATCTCCGGCGCGGCCCACGCTTGGATTGCGTCCTACCTGACAGGTCGCTCCTACCAGGTGGCGTGGCGAGAATCTGTCTCCGCACCACGTGCTCTCACCACTGGTGTCCCCCAGGGCTCTGTTCTAGGCCCTCCTATTCTCGCTATACACCAAGTCACTTGGCTCTGTCATATCCTCACATGGTCTCTCCTATCATTGCTATGCAGACGACACACAATTAATCTTCTCCTTTCCCCCTTCTGATAACCAGGTGGCGAATCGCATCTCTGCATGTCTGGCAGACATATCAGTGTGGATGACGGATCACCACCTCAAGCTGAACCTCGGCAAGACGGAGCTGCTCTTCCTCCCGGGGAAGGACTGCCCGTTCCATGATCTCGCCATCACGGTTGACAACTCCATTGTGTCCTCCTCCCAGAGTGCTAAGAACCTTGGCGTGATCCTGGACAACACCCTGTCGTTCTCAACTAACATCAAGGCGGTGGCCCGTTCCTGTAGGTTCATGCTCTACAACATTCGCAGAGTACGACCCTGCCTCACACAGGAAGCGGCGCAGGTCCTAATCCAGGCACTTGTCATCTCCCGTCTGGATTACTGCAACTCGCTGTTGGCTGGGCTCCCTGCCTGTGCCATTAAACCCCTACAAATCATCCAGAACGCCGCAGCCCGTCTGGTGTTCAACCTTCCCAAGTTCTCACGTCACCCCGCTCCTCCGCTCTCTCCACTGGCTTCCAGTTGAAGCTCGCATCCGCTACAAGACCATGGTGCTTGCCTACGGAGCTGTGAGGGGAACGGCACCTCCGTACCTTCAGGCTCTGATCAGGCCCTAGACCCAAACAAGGGCACTGCGTTCATCCACCTCTGGCCTGCTCGCCTCCCTACCTCTGAGGAAGTACAGTTCCCGCTCAGCCCAGTCAAAACTGTTCGCTGCTCTGGCACCCAAATGGTGGAACAAACTCCCTCACGACGCCAGGTCAGCGGAGTCAATCACCACCTTCCGGAGACACCTGAAACCCCACCTCTTTAAGGAATACCTAGGATAGGATAAAGTAATCCTTCTAACCCCCCCCCCCCCCTTAAAAGATTTAGATGCACTATTGTAAAGTGGTTGTTCCACTGGATATCATAAGGTGAATGCACCAATTTGTAAGTCGCTCTGGATAAGAGCGTCTGCTAAATGACTTAAATGTAAATGTCTACTTCAACATCCACCCATTTTTTGGTTAACTACAAGGTAGTGTAAACTCTTAACAATCCAATACGTAAATAGGGTACACTTGTCATAATTAGGTTTTAATCCAGAGAGGCTAGCAAAGTGATCAAGAGCTTCAATGAGACTGTGCAGGGATCCAGATTATGGACTTAACCTGTTTGGGCTGCAGGGGCAGTATTGAGTAGCCAGATAAAAGGTGCCCATTTCAAACGGCCTCGTACTCAATTCTTGCTCGTACAATATGCATATTATTATTACTATTGGATAGAAAACTCTCTAGTTTCTAAAACCGTTTGAATTATATCTGTGAGTAAAACAGAACTCATTTGGCACAAACTTCCTGACCAGGAAGTGGAAAGTCTGAAAACTATGCTCTGTTCTAGGTCCTGCCTATAAATGGGCATGATACGTATTAGTATACATGCACGTCATACACCTTCCCCTAGATGTCAAGAGGCAGTGAGAGAAGAAATGGAGTGTTTATCTTGGTCTGAGGTGGAATAAATCCTCTTGGAATGACGTGTCACCCATTTCCTGTTTTCAGGAAGGCGCGAGAAGGAACCGGGGATTGCCTTCTGAAAAGCTGTCGTTATAGGCGACTACTATCTCCGGCTTTGATTTTATTTGATACATGTGACAATATCATCGTAAAGTATGTTTTTTCAATATAGTTTTATTAGATTATTGAAATTTATTCGGGACGTTAGGCGTGTTGCGTTGTGCCTTTGTTCAGGAAGGAGAGCTTCGCGCCACTTGGCTAGTGCGCTTGCTAATTCAAGAGGGAAAAAGGACGTTCTAAATCCAAACAACGATTGTTCTTGACAAAGGACCTCTTGTACAACATTCTGATGGAAGCTCATCAAAAGTAGGACCCATTTTATGATGCTATTTCATATCTGTCGAACTGTGTACTATTAGTTTTGCGCCCAGGTTTTGGGCACTCGCTCGCCATAACGTAAGCCTTATGTCGTAATGAAGTTATTTTTAGAATTCTAACACGGCGATTGCATTAAGAACTAGTGTATCTATCATTTCCTATACAACATGTATTTTTTAGTTATGTTTATGAATAGTCATTTGGTCAGAATATGTGTGTCAGAAAAAGTGTCCGAAAAATATCCGGACGTTGTGGGAAAAATATGCTACTTTAGCACTATGTATAACCACTGATTTCAGCTCTAAATATGCACATTTTCGAACAAAACATAAGTATGTATAACCTGATGTTATAGGACTGTCATCTGATGAAGCTTATCAAGGTTAGTCAAAAATTATATATCTTTTGCTGGTTTGTTACGATCGCTAACCTTTGCTACTGGGGAATGGCTTGTGTTTCTGGCTATTGTGGTAAGCTAATATAACGCTATATTGTGTTTTCGCTGTAAAACACTTAAGAAATCGGAAATATTGGCTGGAATCACAAGATGCCTGTCTTTCATTTGCTGTACACTATGTATTTTTCAGAAATGTTTTATGATGAGTATTTAGGTATTTGGCGTTGGTGTCTAATTATTATGGCTGCTTTCGGTGCAATTTCTGATTGTAGCTGCAATGTAAACTATGATTTATACCTGAAATATGCACATTTTTCGAACAAAACAGATTTATTGAATAACATGTTATAAGACTGTCATCTGATGAAGTTGTTTGTTGGTTAGTTTGGTTGGTTCTTGGTTAGTTAGGTTGGCTTTGTGCATGCTACCTGTGCTGTGAAAAATGTCTGTCCTTTTTTGTATTTGGTGGTGAGCTAACATACGTGCTGTTTTCGCTGTAAAACATTTTAAAAATCGGACATGTTGGCTGGATTCACAAGATGTGTACCTTTCATTTGCTGTATTGGACTTGTTAATGTGTGAAAGTGAAATATTTCTAAAACATATATTTTGAATTTCGCGCCCTGCACTTGAAGTGGCTGTTGTCATATTGTGGCCGGCCTCGGGCTTGCAGCCAGAAGAAGTTAAGAAAAAACTAGAATCATTGGCATACATTGACACTTGTTTTTATTACCTGGATTTCTAACCCCTTGATGTTTGGTTGGATCTAATTTTAATAGCTAGCATTTCAATGGCCATAATAAATAGATATGGGGACAATGGACAGCCTTGTTTTATTACTCTTAAAAGCTCAATCATTTCTGAGAAGTAACCATTATTTACTATTTTACATCTGGGGTTGCTGTACATAACTTAACCCATTGTATAAGAGATTCACCAAAATTAAAGTAATCCAGGCATTTATATATACGATTCTAGTCATACTTTATCAAACACCTTTTCAAAATCTGCTATGAAGACCAGGCCTGGTATCTTCATTGTTTCAAGTAATTGTGGTATATTATCTCCAGTACTTGTTAGTGGGCCGCGACGGTGGCACTTATCCTCAAAGCGGGCAAAGGTCTTTAGTTTGTCTGGAAGCATGACTTCAGTGTCCGTGACGTGTCTGATTTTCTTTTTGTAGTCTGATTTCCTGTAGACCCTGCCACATACGTCTCGTGTCTGAGCTGTTGAATTGCGACACCACTTTGCCCCTGCACCGGCATTTCGCTTGTTTGATTGCCTTGCGGAGGGATTAACTACACTGTTTATATTCAGCCATATTCCCAGACCTCTTTCCATGGTTAAATGCAGTGATTCGCGCTTTCAGTTTTGCGTGAATGCCCCCATCCATCCATGGTTTCTGGTTAGGGTACGTTTTAATAGTCACAGTATAGGTACAACATCTCCAATGCACTTCCTTACAAATTCACTCACCAAAACAGCATATAGGTCCATGTTATTCTGAGGCTGACCGGAACACATCCCAGTCCGCGTGATCAAAACAATCTTGAAGCGTGGATTCCGTTTGGTCAGACCAGCGTTGAATGGTTCTCATCACTGGTACATCCTGTTTTAGTTTCTGCCTATAAGACGGTAGGAGCAAGATGGCGTCGTGGTCGGATTTGCCGAAGGGAGGGCTTTGTATGCATCGCGAAAGTTAGAGTAGCAGTGGTCGAGTGTATTACCCCCGCGAATAGTGCAATCAATATGCTGATAGAATTTAGGTAGCCTTGTTCTCAAATTTGCTTTGTTAAAATTAATGTGGCGTCATATTAATGAAGAGGTCATGCTCTTTAAAACTAAGTTAAATTGTCATTTGTTTTTTTGCTATGTCTGTTTGAAATGTGTGAGAAAATTAGCTTCCATCTTAAATGATCAGTAATCTACAGCAGAATTCTATTGGGGTCTAAGGGGTTAAAGAAGGACAAAATATTTAAGTGCCGTTGAACAGATTATGGTAGTAGATGCCAGGCACTCTGTTTCGTGTCAAGAACTGTAACGCTGCTGGGTTTTTCATGCTCAACAGTTTCCCGTGTG
Source organism: Salvelinus namaycush (assembly GCF_016432855.1). Classification (NCBI taxonomy): domain Eukaryota; kingdom Metazoa; phylum Chordata; class Actinopteri; order Salmoniformes; family Salmonidae; genus Salvelinus; species Salvelinus namaycush. The sequence continues at coordinate 19,294,470 of NC_052320.1, forward strand.
TAGAATGGTCCACCACCCAAAGGACATTCAGCGAACTTGACACAACTGTGGGAAGCATTAGAGTCAACATGGGCCGCTTTCAACACTTTGTAGATATTAGGAAGGTGTTCTTAATGTTTTGTACACTGTATATTTCTGGAGTAAGAAATATTGTTAAGATATAATTCTGCTGTTGAAATTGTTTTGAGGACAAGTGCAAATCAAATAACTAGTTAGCTAGTTTTGGCTCCCCATATGTCTTCTTGTTGGCTAACTAGCCACCTTGTCATTGGCATAAAGAGTGAACAGATGAATCAGATGTGTGTGGCAATAGTTTACTAGCTTTCACATTCGGTTGCCACTAGATAAACTGGTTAAGCTAGCTGCTGTGTCAACCATGTAGCTAGCTAACGTTACCTATATCAACGGGTCAGTCCACAGCAGCATCCTCCCACGCATTGCTCTCTCCCACTCTGTGTGTTTCTCTAAATGTCATTGTTTTTATGACAAGGTCTACAAGCAAGGTCTTTAAGGTCTATGACAAGGTCTATAAGCACAGTGTATCAACTCTAAGCTTTGTGCCATTTACTAGAAAAATGCATTTCTATTTACAGCTTGTAGCAGTCCAACTGAGGGGGCGGAGAATGGGCAAGCCAAGAAAATAAAATCCCCTTCAATGTGGAAAGGAGAGGTTCTGAAGAGGAGGGTGGAGGGTAACTCCGGTTGTCTGGAAGGGACACAGCTTGTCCAAAATTGACTTTTTGTAGCAGGTTAAAAGGAGTAGATTAAGGTTTGGAAAGGGGTTATCTAAAATGCAAAAAAATTCACTTTTAACATCAATTTAATTCCATGGTGAAATATGTCTGATTTGCATACTAGTAATATGATTGATAATGACGTTGCAATATTGATTGTTGTTTGATTTATCTGTTCATTCTGAGTGAAGAATTAAACATCCCACTTGGTGTAAGTCTTTTTAGTATGCATTCACCATCACAAATACTTGACATGATAGTGAAATTCTGTAAATTTTCATTAATGCAATTGAAAATGTAAAAGTATTCCAATGTCTTGAGTACCATATACCTTTAAGAAATTGTACACATTGATAGATATTAAGTCAACATTGAATGACCGTAATTGAAACTTTATCTTTGTTTGATGTCAGTCTTCATTGACATACCTGTGCTGGGGGACTTCTACAAGATGGTGCTGGCAGGCTTTAATAATAAGTGGTTGTTTAATAATAAGTTGTCCTTTTTTTTTTTTTGCAGTCACAATTTACCATAAGCTGTAAAAACAAATACCAAACTCAATTTGTAACTAGTACTTAAGTAGTTCTCTGACCGGATACTTTTTTACTCTAAGTAACAGTACTTTTACTTAAGCACAGATTTTCAGTACTCTACCCACCTATGAAAATTATACATAGCCTAACTATAAAGTGTCTAGTGTATGTAATAGCCTAGCGGAGACCAATATCTATTGTATGTTATTAAGCTATATAAAATGGCAGTTGTTGATGTGTATGGCTGCATTTCAGATAAATGTTTGCAGATTTTAATGTTACAGTAATAGGATTTAGGCCTATAGCATTTAAGGGAGCGAGAAAGGACATTATTTTAAGAAGGCGAGCCCTGATCCCAATGACTTGACTGCCCCCGCATGGAGAGAACGAGAACTGCAAAAATAAATCCAAACACGAGGCTCATTTGAATTTCCCAATGCAGCAGGAAAATAATCCGCAACAAAAGAGTGATCAAGTAAAGATCTGACATCTGTAGATGGCATAGACAGTATATTGGTGGACATTACTCACTTCAGTGTGTAGTTGGTGAGGGGGCAGGAGCAGAGGTCCTGGATGTGGTGGAGACAGACCAGCCGGCCAGGGCTGCAGGGGCAGGTGATGGCAGACAGGTAACATGTGGTCCTACACTTGGCACACTGCCGCTCGTCATCCTGCAGGAGATTGTATTCCGCCTGCTCGCAATGCTTCACCCCCTTGGGGAACAATACAAAAACATGTTATAAATGGAGACCCCAGAGAGACCGTATTGATGTATGCATTTACAGACAGTTCTCCTTAATTGGCGTGAACAATGTCCCATTAGTGTTTGATATTCCTGTAAATTCATACATCAAAACAGTGTTCTACTGTTTAGGTCTGATTCCTCTGCCTATTAATATCAATATATTGTGTTCTGGAAAATACAAATATAAAGCAATGACATATTCCTCTAAGAATGTCTTCTTTTTGAGACTGACTTAAAAAGAGAAAAGTCAAATGTATTTTGATATACAATTGAAGTCGGAAGTTTACACACCTTTGCCAAATACATTTAAACTCAGTTTCACAATTCCTGACATTTAATCCTGGTCAAAATAACCTGTTTTAGGTCAGTTAGGATCACCACTTTATTTTAATAATGTGAAATGTCAGAATAATAGTGTGATTAATTTCAACTTTTATTTCTTTCATCACATTCCCAGTCTGTCAGAAGTTTACATACACTCAATTAGTATTTGGTAGCATTGCCTTTAAATTGTTACACTTGGGTCAAACATTTTGGGTAGCCTTCCACAAGCTTCCCACAATAAGTTGGGTGAATTTTGGCCCATTCCTCCTGACAGAGCTGGTGTAACTGAGTCAGGTTTGTAGGCCTCCTTGCTCGCACAAGCTTTTTCAGTTCTGCCCACAAATGTTCTATAGGATTGAGGTCAGGGCTTTGTGATGGCCACTCCAATACCTTGACTTTGTTGTCCTTAAGCCATTTTGCCACAACTTTGGAAGTATGCTTGGGGTCATTGTCCATTTGGAAGACCCATTTGCGACCAAGCTTTAACTTCCTGACTGATGTCTTGAGATGTTGCTTCAGTATATCCACATCATTTTATTTCCTCATGGTGCTATCTATTTTGTGAAGTGCACCAGTCCCATCCTGCAGCAAAGCATCACCACAACATGATGCTGCCACCCCCGTGCTTCACGGATGGGATGGTGTTCTTCGGCTTGCAAGCCTCCCCCCTTTTCCTCCAAACATAACGATGGTCATTATGGCCAAACAGTCCTATTTTTGTTTCATCAGACCAGAGGACATTTCTCCAAAAAGTACGATCTTTGTCCCCATGTGCAGTTGTAAACCGTATTCTGGCTTTTTTATGGCGGTTTTGGAGCAGAGGCTTCTTCCTTGCTGAGCGGCCTTTCAGGTTATGTCAATATAGGACTCGTTTTACTGTGGATATAGATACTTTTGTACCAGTTTCCTCCAGCATCTTCACAAGGTCCTTTGCTGTTGTTCTGGGATTGATTTGCACTTTTCGCACCAAAGTACGTTCATCTCTAGGAGACAGAACGCGTCTCCTTCCTGAGCGGTATATGACAGCTGCGTGGTCCCATGGTGTTTATACATGCGTACTATTGTTTGTACAGATGAACGTGGTACCTTCAGGCGTTTAGAAATTGCTCCCAAGGATGAACCAGATTTGTGGAGGGCTAAAAAAAAAAATTCTGAGGTCTTGGCTGATTTCTTTTGATTTTCCCATGATGTCAAGCAAAGAGGCACTGAGTTTGAAGGTAGGCCTTGAAATACATCCACAGGTACACCTCCAATTGACTCAATTATGTCAATTAGCCTATCAGAAGCTTCTAAAACCATGACATCATTTTCTGTAATTTTCCGAGCTGTTTAAAGGCACAGTCAACTTACTGTATGTAAACTTCTGAATTGTGATACAGTGAATTATAAGTGAAATAATCTGTCTAAACAATTGTTGGCAAAATTACTTGTCATGCACAAAGTAGATGTCCTAACCGACTTGCCAAAACTATAGTTTGTGAACAAGAAATTTGTGGAGTGGTTGAAAAACTAGTTTTAATGACTCCAACCTAAGTGTGTAAACTTCCGACTTCAACTGTATAATTCTGTCTGTTGTGGGGGCGCCTTACCATCTTGCGGACTTTATCTCGTAGGTCCTGCTCCTCTCTGATCATATCCTTCATATCTTTCTGGACAGCCGACGCCAGGACCACGTCCAGACTGTTGGCCTTGGAGGCCATCTGGCAGATCATCTCGTCGTGCGAGAAAACACAGTACCGATGCAGCAGTCTGTAGTGGTCAACGCACTGGCGGCCTAATGCCATCTGAGATTAATCAAAGAGAGACTATTAGTAAACAGTCCACTTCACATAAACTACCCCTTCCAAAATAATGGCAATGAGAAGCTCAGGTAAAGGAAGAGAAAATTCTCAGGTCTATCCTCTTGAAGCCAATGAGTATCTTACCCAGTCCACAGTGCAGAAGTTTACAGCTTCAGCGAAGTTGAAACCCTGGTTGAAACCACTGTGATAAGCTCTGGGGAAGGTGATGACAAACTCACCAGCACACTGATTTGTTCTATAAATCTGGGGACACAGAAAATATTGATTTCAGAGAAAATGTATCTGTTAGTGGAATTATATACTATTCTATGGAAATACATGGTTGTAAGTCTAGTTACACAGAAACTTACAGGGACCCCGTGAGACATGAGGGTGTTGGGGTTCATGATGGTGACCAGCTGGTGGAGGAGGTCAGGCTGAATCTGAAACAGCTCTGGAGCCAGTTTCTTCATCACAGCCTCAAGCTGTTCTGCAGCAAAGCCAGGTGCTCCATACCACGTCTTCGGCTCCCCCCTTTCACAAACAAATACAGAGCTTGATTCAGGAACATCATGCAAACAAAGCATTTAAAGTGAAATTCTAAACGTAAATAGTGTCTTGACTCCATACAGAAAATGTGGAAAACAAAATAGCAATGATCATAAGCAAAATGGTGCGTTATGATTGTATGTAACTACTTCATTTTTTTATTTCAACATCCCTAAACAAACATCAGTACCAGTGCAGGTAGTTGATGGAGTAGCTCCAGTGGTCCTCGATGTGCCAGCAGAAGGAGGAAAAGCACATGCCTACATAGAGCCAAGGTAGAGTCATCCCACAGATGTCTGCTGTGACATGAGTCAACACTGACGGGTCCATCATCGCCATGTTGTTCAGGTTCCAGCCACACTTCAGGTACATCTGCAAGACATCATGGGAAAGAAAGCATTTTGAGCATTAAAAAAAAAACAACGTTTTATTCCGATACAATGGTACATTGACAAGCCATGAGATTGAACAAAAAGTTTAGCCATTTTATCCTGAGTCTACTGTGTGATATACTATATTGGTTTGGTTAGTCATTCATTTGAATACAGGTGCCTACCTCATCCTTTTCTGAAACCTTAAATCTTCCATTCCTGATGGGGAATCCGCTCCCAAACTCCTTGGAGGCTATATCCGCTCCATACTCCACTGTGACGTCCTCCTCGATGGTGCTCACCAAGCGCCAGAACTCTTTTTCCACCAACTCTGTGGGAACCATCTGAAACAAATGCACAATTAAATGCAGGGGCGGACTAGGACTAGAAATCGGCCCTGGCATTTCTAAAACCGGCCCATTCCCCCCCATGCGGGGAAGAAGAAAAAAATCTTCGAGGCCCCCATTATTAGCCAAATAATGATCACTTTGTAAAAAAAAGAAAAACTGAAGCTAGACAGGCCCACTGGGTTAACAAATGGACCAGCCCATCTGGCATTTGCCCAAAATGCCAGATGGCCAATCCCTGATGAAATGTTAAAAATGCTATTTCATATTCCATTTATGACAGTTGTGAATAAATTAAAACAGGTCAAAATTCTTAGAACTTCCTTGATGATTAGACATGTTCTACTTACATGAACTGGCATGTTGAAGTAATCAGATTTGAAGGAGTCTGCCATTTCACCAAAAGCCCGCAAAGAGTAGTCCCTGTATGCCTGCTCAAAACCAAATGCCTCCTGAGGTTTGCTGCACTCCTATTCAAAATAAACAACAAGGGGTAGAAAGCACACCTGAATAACAGTTTTATTTTCACAGACAAACAAAGGTATTATGTATACATAAGAGCTGAACACATTCATATCATACATTCACAGAAGCCAGTACAGATTGACTGTGAAGTGTAAATGTGGTTATTGGTGTGATGAGGTGAAAAGACATCACTACTCACTTGAGCCAGGCACTTGGGGCACCTCCAGTCTCCTTTGGGGACGTCGTTTAGAGGGGGTATGAGACAGAAGGTGTGGTAACTGTCGTCACAGCCATCACACAACAGAAGACGATCCTCGTCACTCCCGCTGCCACACACCAGACAAATATACAGGTCCACCTACAGAACAGAGGAGGGAAGAAGGGCTTTGTTCCAGTCGTTCCTGAGAGAAGCATTCTCTTCACTCCAGTTAATACACAACGAATGAACTATATAATACCAACAGAACCATCTATAAAAAACATGACACATTCTTGAAGTGGAATAACCAAAGGATCTACAATTCAACTTTTTAAAAAACCTATATGCTGCACAAAAATGTATAAAACGTGTTCTGGTATAAAGATGCAATAATGTTGATAATCCATTTAGAGTATTCTCTCTCATCCAAAGAATGGATCAAATAAATCCACACTTACTACATTCACTGCAGGAGGTGGGACATCAAGACTGGGTTTTTTCTTATATCGAGACTTGTTTTCATCTGCCTCGCTCACCGGCTCAATGGGTTCCTGTTTCACTAGAATGGGAATTTCTTTTTCTGCAAAGAAAAATGACTTATGATGAGCATAATGAGGAACACCAGATGATTTAACTCATGAATGACCCATGGTGCATCATACTCCCTAGCCCAAATATCACACACTACGCTCCAAAATGCACACTAGTGTACATATTAATATACATTGCTTGATTCTAAATGGTATACAAGTATATGGATATTGGCACCGATCACAAATATTGTTTTAACTCTTCTGTGGTTAAAGTAAAGCCTTGTTGGTACTGACCTGGCTCGGGCTTGGCAACAAAGGAGCCCATCCTCCTCCTCAGATTTGGTCTGTTCTCACAGGGTTTAGTTCCTGGTTCGATCTTCACACAACCGGACTGTGAGTGGAAATAGAGTTCTAGTTAACTACTCTAATTACCACTAATGATGTTACAAAGTTGATATGCAATAGAGAGCAGTGATGTGCCAATGCTTTCATGAATAATTACGATAACACACAAGGCTTTAAGCTAATTACACTCCATTTTGTGACTTAAGGATTTGAAGGAGATAGAGTAAGGTAGTTGGTTACAGGGTAGTTTCTGCAATCTGAATTACTGGGTTTATGAGGAGTTCTTCTGACAAGTGTGTGAGGCTCTGTTCGACAAGAGCATCCACCTCAGCTCTCATCCGCTTTGCTCTGCGGGCGCTGTTGCAGCAGGACTCGGCTGGCTGGACAAACTGCTGCCTCTCGGCCAGGTCATGGGGTTTGTACTCCTTGTCACTTGTGTCAAGTGGCAGGGTTGGCTTCTGGACAAACTGCAGGCATAGGCACCATAGGATAGGAACATTAGTGATATCATATACAATGTAATGTTATACAATAGACATGCAGTTAATCCATTACATATGTAGACGAAACATACAAACAACAATAGACATGGCACACATGCCTATGGCAGCAAGGACACCCAGACTATGTCAGCGGTGCACAGACAAAGCACAATGAGACCATTTGAAACAAACAATGGTCTGTAACATTTCTGTGTAACCAAAAACTCCAGACTATGCCATAACCACCATAGACATGTGCCATTTTTTTTATTCTTAGATAATAACCTTGAGGCAGCCATACCGTGTCAAGTTCAGGGGCAGACACTAAACGCATCAGCTTGGAAGCAAGCTCTGGTGCCTAAAGCAAGAGAGAGCTTGCAAAGTTAACAACAAAGACCCAATCTATATTGACTCAGTACGCTTTCTCTGCAGTTTTCAATCCATTTATTCAATATTGAAAATTATCCTCACATTAGACAAACATACGGTACTTCCACAATAACAGCAGTAGAACTATGGTTGAACAGTGCTTAACTTGCCTACAGATGAGCCAGCCAAGCGCTTAACACAGCATTAGCTAGTGCATAAAGCCCTGAGTACAATATGAACAGACAGACAGACAGATTAACCATGAGTGTTAGGGCATTTGTCCAACTTACCAGGAGGTTAGCTCCACTCTGGAAGAGGTTGTAGGGGTAGAGGATTCTCTCATAGTGCGACCGTAGGTGAGAGCCCACAGCCTTGCCAGGAGCAAAGCCCATCTTAAGTGCAATCGCCGTCCATCGTCTGTTGCGACACACAATATCAAATCCACCCTCATCTGCAACATTCTGAAATAAAATGTGTCAAAGTTAATTATAGTCAGTGGATGCTGTTAAATACTATTTAAGATGTAATAAATGCATAGTAGTTTGAAACAATACTAAAACACCCAACCTTGTTGAGTTGATAAAGGTCCAATATCTTCCTTTCCACATGAGGAATCTTCAGAGAACACCCCTGCAACTCCCAGAACTTTGCAATCTTGTCCAAGAAGTTAAGCTTGACCCTGGTCTGTGCCTAGGAAAGGGGAACATACACTAGGTGATATCTAACAGTCACTGTAGGAATTGAAATGTAGAAAATCACAGAGGTGATAATCAGTCTCCTGACTCAGCAATGTGATGCAACAAACAAATATTTGCGAACTGAAAAGACAAGATTTCTGCTGACCGACTCCTGCACAAGCAACCTTTGACCTTCCTTTCACTAAAGCTTCTGAAAAGGGTGATTAATAATGGTAAGCACAACAGCAACCTTCAGTGCTTCGTCAACTACACAATTGCATTGACCGAGACCCTGACCAATCAGTTCTATTCCCCTCTATAGGCCTGGGTTTCAAAGGGATGCATACTGCATATCATCAAGGGTATTGTATATGGAAACTAAGACCTAGGTTACACATAATACAAAGTGACCTCCTTACCTCCAGTTCATTGAGCCTCTGTATCCGAGGAGTGAAGTGCAGTCTGTCAACATTACATGCAAATGGTGGCTGCCAGCCCTGTGAGCATACAACAACAACTTATTAGAATTTGCATTCCTTAGCACACATATCATAAAATGGCCTATTGTCAGTGTTGGGGAAGCTACTCTGAAAATATAGTTTACCAAGCTTCCAATTACTGGAAGAAATTAAGCTACACTAAATATACTCTTAAGAAAAATATAGTTTACTTAACTGAAGTTACTTTGAAAAAGTAGCTCACTACATCCAAACTACTTAGTGATAAATTACCATCTCTCAATTTGAAAAGTCATAGACTACAAATTGCAAGACAGATCACTCTGGAGTCAGATGTTAACAGAACGTGTAATTTTTTTTTTTTTTAAATATATATATCTTCAAGTGAGAATTGGGCAGGTCTGAAACTGAAAAAGTAAGTGAATTATTGCCTACTTCACCCATATTTTATTTTAGCAAAAAAAAGTAGTGTGTAGTTCCAGTAGTTGGCTACATCGCTACATTGCAAAAAGTTAACTACTAAAAACCGTACCAAGATTTAAATTTAGTTCAACTACCACTAAGCTACTGCAAAATGTAGTTAAATTACTAGCTGAAATACACATAGTTCACTAAATTATACAAAGTGTACCACATCTACCCAGCAGTATGGGGACATCTTACAATAAACCAGTCATTGTCCCATATGGAACACCTGTCAGTAACAGATGTTTAGCCTACAAGTCTGTGAGTCTGTCTATGGGTGTACTGTTGTCACTGAGTTACATCAAAATCAACAAAAACGCTTTACATTGGCAGGACCTAAGTCAATTGGCTTTATGTAGGGTAGATGGAGTCTCTTTGAAAGGAGGTATTGCAGACATGTAGGATTATTTTAATTTAACATATAAATAGGTCAAGGTACTTTTGCCCCTTCAATATAATTAGTTATTTAGGGTTACAATATAAGCATTGTAGAGCATACAACACGATTGATTTATTATCTTAAAAAAACACTAGCCTAACTAACATCACCAACAAAATGGCCAGATGGAACTCAACAGCTCCGGTTTACCACAAAGCCAACATGGAGGACAACACCCAAAAACTGTCGGGCCTACTGAGTGAACATCCTATTTCACCAGGATATCTCCAGACATCTATCCAATTACTTAGCTATTAACACTCATTTTTGACGCCATTCGATATTGATTGATAGTTATAACCAATAATGTATGCGTTATGAGTTATGTCTATTATTAACTTATGGATTACTTCTTTCTTTGGTTATTAATGGTTTTTGTTTCAGTTTCCAAAAAGGTCAACAGTTAAAAATTATTTTCAGAGAAATCATTTAAGTTTAGGCTAAACCAAACAAGACTAATGAATACAGGTGATCCTTAGTTATGGGTAAGATAGAAGTTTGTCTGAATGACGTCATCAAAAACAACATTCAACAATAAACATCACCCGTCTCCGTAACACTAACCGTACGACTGTTTGGCTTTGGCATTACCAGTGATACATAGTCAAATTTCAAAAGTTTTCCTGTTATTAAAAATGTCTATTGTTTTCTCCCCTGACGACAAAACTAGCCAATTTAAGCAAGCTAGCTAGACATTAATTCCCACCTGCCAGTCCAGTTAGCTACTGTAACGTTGATGGACCATGTCAGTCTGTAGCTAGCTAATGTTATGTAAATTTACATTTTATTTATTGAAACGCTGTTTTAGGTAATACTAGCGATGGCTAGTTTGTCATTTTTTACACTAAACTGGTAGATTTCGCTGACGGTCATTGTGCCAGATATTGCTAGTTTGATCAGTCGCTAGCGAAAGATAAATCTCACGACTCGTTCAAATCAGTTAGCTAGCTAGCTTGCCGGTGTTGTACCGATTCGTTTTCAGTTAAGCACAAAGATACATTTTCACCAACGTTTCCTGTTGCTACACAAATACACTCCGCTGGTCAGGTAGCTAGCTAATGTTATTAAAAACTAGCTAGATTATGTAGCTAGCTAAATAAACATTTGAATGATACACAAAAGAATCCGCAAAAAAACCTTAATCCGCCATGTTGAAAATGTCCCTTTAAACCCCCCAGTGTATGGTAGATGTCAGTCTTCTCGTTGTTAAAATGGTTTTAAAGATTCAGTTGAACCATTCAGCAACTAGACCACACTTACCGGAGGCGGGCGGACCTTACAAATGCCAGTTTTTTCCGCAATTGGACGGATCTTATTTATAAAAGCAAAAGGATCGGCAAATTCCTCCCAGCTTGGTTCGAAGACTGGGCACTCCGGAGGTGGCTTGAACTCGTCCGGCCGAGGCTGGGTCATCTTCGTGGTCCAATCTTAGAGCTCAAACACAGGTAGGCTGATCACAACAATGTCACCTTGCTATGATCTGTCGGGAGGTCTATCCTTCTAATTTTCCAATGTCAGGTTCTCCAGAAGGCAATCGGGATCAACATACGAGGCAGTTCAGTCAAACACACGCACAGCGAAACGAATGTTGTAAGGCAGTGACTACATCCGCCTAAAAAAGTAGATACCATTTAGTTTTTCTAAAACCTCTTTTTGTTTGCAAACTCATTTCTATGACCTTAGAAATCAACCCTACTTCATGTTAGACATTTTAAATCAATATAAATTACAGGATTTTATTACATGGATTGTGATTGTGATTACTCTAAGATATAGTTCTAAAATTATTCCAATATTTCATGCACACATGAATATATAAATATGCAAATACACGTTTGTTTTGACACACCATTGTGTTTAATTTAGTATATAATTTACACAGAATTATGTAATGTTGAAAAAGATGGAGTACATTATATATACAAAAGTATGTGGACACCCGTTCAAATTAGTGGATTTGGCCAATTTAGCCACACCCGTTGCTGACAGGTGTATAAAATCAAGCACAGAGCCATGCAATCTCCATAGACAAATATTGGCAATAGAATGGCCTTACTGAAGAGCTCAGTCAATCAAATCTATTTATAAATCCCTTTTTACATCAGCCGATGTCACAAAGTGGTCTACAGAAACCCAGTCTAAAACCCCAAACAGCAAGCAATGTAGATGTAGAAGCATGGTGGCTAGGAAAAACTCCCTAGAAAGGCAGGAACCTAGGAAGAAACCTAGAGAGGAACCAGGCTCTGAGCACAGCCAGTCCTCTTCTGGCTGTGCCGGGTGGAGATTATAACAGTACATGGCCAAGATGTTCATACATTCATAGATGACCAGCAGGGTCAAATAATAATAATCACAGTGGTTGTAGAGTGTGCACCAGGTCAGCACCTCAGGAGTAAATGTCAGTTGGCTTTTCATAGACGATCATTCAGAGTTAGAGACAGCAGGTGCGGTAGAGAGAGAGTCGAAAACAGCAGGTCCGGGACAAGGTTGCACGTCCGGTGAACAGGTCAGGGTTCGACAGAACAGTTGAAACAGGAGGAGCAGCAGCACGACCAGGTGGACTGGGGACAGTGACTTTCAATGTAGCACCGTCATAGTATGCCACCTTTACAACAAGTCAGTTCGTCAAATGTCTGCCCTGCTAGAGCTTCCACGATCAACTGTAAGTGCTGTTATTGTGAGGTGAAGTGGAAACATTAAGGAGCAACAACGGCTCAGCCGTGAAGTGGTAGGCCACACAAGCTCACAGAATGGGACTGGCGTGTGCTGAAGCGTGCAGCACGTAAAAAGCATCTGTCCTCGGTTAAAACACTCACTACCGAGTTCCAAACTGCCTCTGGAAGCAACGACAGCACAATAACTGTTTGTTGGGAGCTTCGTGAAATGGGTTTCCAAAGCCAAGCAGCCGCACACAAGCCTAACATCACCATGCAAAATGCCAAGCGCTAGCTGGAGCGGTGTAAAGCTTGTTGCCATTGGACTCTGGAGCAGTGGAAACGCGTTCTCTGGTGTGATGAATCACACTTCACCATCTGGCAGTCTGACGGACGAATCTGGGTTTGGCGGATGCCAGGAGAACGCTACCTTCCCCAATGCATAGTGCCAACTTTAATGATTGGTGGAGGAGAAATAATGGTCTGGGGCTGTTTTTTATGGTTTGGGCTAGGCCCCTTAGTGAAGGGAAATCTTAACGCTACAGAATACAATGACATTCTAGACGATTCTGTGCTTCCAACTTTGTGGCAACAGTTTTTTATTTTTCAATTGAACCTTTATTTAACTAGGCAAGTCAGTTTGGGGAAGGCCTTTTTCTGTTTCAGCATGACAATGCCCCCGTGCACAAAGCAATGTCCATACAGAGATGGTTTGTCAAGATCGGTGTGGAAGAACTTGACTGACCTGCACAGAGCCATGACCTCAACCCCATTGAACACATTTGGGATGAATTGGAACCCGACTGCAAGCCAGGCCTAATCACCCAACATCAGTGCCCGACCTCACAAATGCTCTTGTGGCTGAATAGAAGCAAGTCTAAATATACTTAAGTATATCAAAAGTAAAAGTATGAATCAATTCAAATTCCTTATATTAATCAAAGCAGATGGCACCATTTTCTTATTTTTAAAATTTACGGATAGCCAGGGGCACACTCCAACACTCAGACATAATTTATAAAAGATGAATTTGTGTTTAGTAAGTCTGCCAGATCAGAGGCAGTAGGGATGACCAGGAATGTTCTCGTGATAAGTGCGAGAATTGGACCATTTTCCTGTCCTGTTAAGCATTCAAAATGTAACGAGTACTTCTGGGTGTTATGGAAAATGTAGGGAGTAAAAAGCACATTATTTTCTTTAGGAATGCAGTAAAGTAAAAGTTGCCCAAAATATAAATAGTAAAGATACTCCAAAAAATGACTTAAGTAGTACTTTAAAGTATTTCTACTTAAGTACTTTACAACACTGCATACCATAACCCTACCGTCACCATGGGGCACTCGGTTCACAACGTTGACATCAGCAAACCGCTCACCCACACAAAGGACGTACATGTTGGTCTCATGTTTCTTAGGCTGAAATAAAAGATCCCAGAAATGTTCCATATGCACAAAAGGCTTATTTCTCCTATATTTTGTGCACAAATTTGTTTACATCCCTGTTAGTGGGCATTTCACCTTTGCCAAGATAATCCATCCAACTGACAGGTGTGGCATATCAGAAGCTGATTAAACAGCATGATCATTACACAGGTGCACCTTGTGCTGGGGGACAATAAAAGGTCACTCTAAAATGTGCAGTTTTGTCACACAACACAATGCCACAGATGTCTTAAGTTTTGAGGGAGTGTGCAATTGACAGGCTGACTGCAGGAATGTTCACCATAACTGTTGGCAGAGAATTTAATGTTCCTTTCACTACCATAAGCCGCCTCCATTTTTGTTTTAGAGAATTTGGCAGTATGTCCAACTGGCCTCACAAGCACAGACCACGTGGACCCATGCCAGGCCAGGACCTCCACATCTGTCTTCTTCACCTGCGGGATGGTTTGAGACCAGTCACCTTTACAGCTGATGAATCTGTGGGTTTGCACAACCAAAGAATTTCTGCACAAGCTGTCAGAAACCGTCTCAGGGAAGTTCATCTGTGTGCTCGTCGTCCACACCAGGGACTTGACCTGACTGCAGTTCGGCGTCGTAACCGACTTCAGTTTGCAAATTCTCACCTTCGATGGCCACTGGCACGCTGGAGAAGTTTGCTCTTCATGGATGAATCCTGGTTTCAACTGCATGGTGTCATGTGGGCGAGCGGTTTTCTGATGTCAACGTTGTGAACAGAGTGCCCCTGGTGGAGGTGAGGTTATGGTATGGGCAGACATAGTCTATGGACAACGAGCACACTTGCATTTTATTGATGGCAATTTGAGATACCGTGACGAGAACCTGAGGCCCATTGTCGTGCCATTCATCTGCCGCCATCACTTCATGTTTCAGCATGATAATGCACGGCCCCGTGTCGCAAGGATCTGTTCACAATTCCTGGAAGCTGAAAATGTCCCCGTTCTTCCATGGCCTGCATACTCACCAGATAAAGTATGTAACCCATTGAGCATGTTTGTGATGCTCTGGATCAACGTGTACAACAGCGTGTTCCAGTTCCCGCCAATATCCATCAACTTCGCAAAGCCATTGAAAAGGAGTGGGACAACATTCCACAGGCCACAATCAACAGCCTGGTCAACTCTATGCGAAGGAGATGTGTCGTGCTGCATGAGGCAAATTGTGGTCACATCAGATACTGACCTGTTTTCTGATCCATGCCCCTATCTTTTTTTTAAGGTATCTGTGACCAACAGATGCCTATCTGCATTCCCAGTCATGTGAAATCCATAGATAGGGCCTAATGAATTTATTTCAATTGACCGATTAACTTATATGAACTGTGACACAATAAAATCTTTGAAATTGTTGCATGTTGCGTTTATATTTTTGTTCGGTGTAGCTGAAACGAGCCACTTACGATTTCCCACATGCCCGTTCTGGACTTCTGCCACATCAAAGCGTGCACACGGTTTTCGTGACGTTGTCAGCAAACCCATCTATAGTATTCTCTCAAATGATACTCCTCGCTTCCTCTCTCCTAGTCTCTTTCTCCAATGGGTTTTGAGAAGGAGACGAAGGAGGACGGCAGATATATGCATTGAGATCTTCCCATTGTTTACTACCGCGGATGGATATTTTCAGGTGACTCCACGACTGCCGGAACTTGTTCTTTAAATAGCCCCGATGGAGTATTTTGATTGGATGTGGCCACTGAGTGGGCGAGCACTGAGGGGTTTGTAATCATGCATGATACATTGTAACAGTTTTGAGGCTAGTCACAAATGATAACGTTAGCGATCTTCGGTAGGCTATGCGCTCCACGGTAATGATCCATAGACCAGTAGCAACATTCATCAGCTCACTGAATGCAACCAGCAATGGATTACTGTTTATTATAAACTCATAATATACTGTTAGTAAACTAAATATAATCCCTTAATAAATTATTAGTGAAACAGAACATGTCACCAGAATGTGGGTGACGTTATACAGTCTACTCCAGGTTGAGCTTGGCCCAGCTGTAACATGTCCTTCATCATGAATTTCAATGAAATATGCAGAGAAAAATATCTTGCGCAATATTGTACACAGACGGACTTTATTCAGAAGCTGAAAGCCATTGCGATTGCAAAACATGGCACTTTGGAATTGACACATTAACAGGGCGTTATTAAACAAGTGTATTTGGCTGTCCATATGTTTTTTACAACTTGTTTTAGTTCAGCGCAGAGAGATACAACAATGAATTGTTACAAATAGAAAGAATACAAAGAAGACGGAATTATACATTTTTAATAGACAGGTAGGAGATCATGGTTCTTTGGTTCTTAATATTCCTCGCCTGCTTCATCATCATCAGATTCTGTGCTTGTTCTGCCCAGCTCTTCATAATCCTTCTCCAGACAAGCCAGGTCTTCTCTGGCCTCAGAGAACTCTCCCTCCTCCATGCCCTCACCTACATACCAATGCACAAAGGCACGTTTGGCATACATGAGGTCAAACTTGTGGTCCAAACGAGCCCAGGCTTCAGCAATGGCAGTGGTGTTGCTCAGCATGCACACAGCCCTCTGGACTTTAGCTAGATCACCTCCAGGTACGGCAGTTGGGGGCTGATAGTTGATCCCAACCTGATTAGATAGAATAAGAAAAATAAATCAATTACCCCTTAGACCGAGAACGAAATATAGTACTTATCTATTGCAATATAAACCATATGCGGGAGGCAATTATGTTCCTTACCTTGAAACCGGTGGGGCACCATTCCACAAACTGGATGGAACGTTTGGTCTTGATATTTTGAATGGCAGCATTCACATCTTTGGGCACCACATCTCCACGGTACAGCATACAGCAGGCCATGTACATGCCATGGCGAGGGTCACACTTGACCATCTGATTGGATGGCTCGAAACAGGCAGTGGTGATCTCAGAGACGGTCAGCTGCTCATGGTAAGCCTTCTCAGCGGAAATGATGGGCGCGTAGGTGACCAGGGGGAAATGAATGCGGGGGAATGGGACTAAATTGGTCTGGAACTCTGTGAGGTCAACATTCAACGCACCATCAAATCGTAGGGATGCAGTGATGGAGGAAACAATCTGACCGATCAATCTGTTGAGATTGGTGTAGGATGGACGCTCAACGTCCAGGTTGCGGCGACAGATGTCATAGATGGCCTCATTGTCCACCATGAAGGCACAGTCGGAGTGATCCAGGGTGGTGTGGGTGGTCAGAATGGAATTATATGGCTCAACCACAGCTGTGGACACTTGGGGAGCTGGGTAGATGGCAAACTCCAGCTTGGACTTCTTGCCGTAGTCAACAGACAGGCGCTCCATTAGCAGAGAGGTGAAACCAGAGCCGGTGCCTCCTCCGAAGCTGTGGAAGATGAGGAATCCTTGCAGCCCTGTGCACTGGTCAGTCTAGGGAGAAAAACTATTTATCAACACTAGGGATGCACAATATATTGGCCTTAGCCAATATATTTTATATTAGCCTATATTATTAATATATTACGACTCAAATCCTTCCTTTGACTGTATGACAAAGATCAGGTCTTAATGTGATACTTACCATTTTACGGATACGCTCCAGGACCCCGTCAATGATCTCCTTCCCCACGGTGTAGTGTCCACGGGCGTAGTTATTGGCTGCATCCTCCTTTCCAGAGATGAGCTGCTCAGGATGGTAGAGCTGCCTGTACATCCCAGTCCTGACCTCATCTGGGGGGAAAACAATTACTCTTCAAGAAATATAGGACATCAACAGGAAATGTCACCTGAATTACCACAATTGTTGATTTACCCTTGGTTCCCAGTACTGTGCTCAGATTCTTTTGTAGTCTGTAAAGCTGTACTTTGCGTCTTCCAGCAGCGTAATGTAGATGCACCATTTTCAGTGGCGTAAAGTAACTAAGTAAAAATACTTTGAAGTACTACTTAAGTAGTTTTTTGGGGTATCTGTACTTTACCTTGCTATTTCTATTTTTGACTACTTTTACTTTCACTCCTCTACATCCTAAAATAAAGATGTACGTTTTACTCCTGATACATTTTCCTTGACACCTAAAAGTACTCATTACATTTCGAATGCTCAGGCAGGACAACAATATAGTCCAATTCACGTACCTATCAATATAGCATGTTCTCATCCCTTCTGCCTCTGATCTAAAGGACTCACTAAATCAATATAATACGTTTGTAAATTACGTCCGAGTGTTGGAGTGTGCCTCTGGCTGTCCGTTATTTAAACGAAACAAGAAAAGTATGACAATTGTCTACTTTTTCCACCACTGACCATTTTAACAATCAGGATTTCTAGTATTTATTAATGTGCCATAGTAACACTTGTAGATGTGTTACAGTGGAGTTAGTGTTTTGCTTAATGCACACTACTTACCATATACTGTAGCTTATCAGCAGCCCCACCATATTATGTAACATGAATTTAATTATTTATTACTTGGCAAGGGCTACTGCAGCCAACTTGTCTGTACTTTGGAGCAGCATATGCTGTGTGTGGGCTTTCTTTATTCGTTCATTTTATTTGTTGTTGGCCCAGTTGTTATTGTTGTGAAAGTTTGGGGTGTGTATCATTAACAAACATTTAATTTATTCAACATTTTAAGATGCACTATGCAGAAATCATTCCGCCATTTCCTGGTTGCTAAAATTCTAATAGTTTGCCTAATTTCAGTTTGTGACAAAACAAGCAAGTATAGAGTAGATAATCATTATACCATCTAAACCGCTGTGAAATATATTTTCCATAACTAAAAATATTGTATTTTTAGCTGTTTGAAACTGGTGTACAAAACCAAAAGTAAATGACGCAAAAACTAAAGTAAAAATTGGGAAGCACAGAAATGCCGCACATGCAACAGAGCTACCGCTTCCTAGACTTGCGTTCAATGAGAATGACAGATCTACAACTCACATTTCTATGTTAATTTTGTTGGGTCGCCCAAAAAGTTACATATTGCAGCTTTAACTTAAACTTTATTTTCATCTTTGTATCAATATTATACACCACCACTTACCAATTACAGCTGGCTAGGTCCACAAACACAGCACTTTCTACAAGCTTTCCTGAGTCACGCTCACTGAAGAAAGTGTAAAAAGGGGTCATCACCACCACCACCAATGGTCTTGTCGTTTGAATACCATACTCCATCCAGCACAGGTCCCCGCCCGCATGAATTCATTCCCAATTAGCACTCCTGTCTGGCCCATGAGGATGGATATGCATTTACACTACACATGTGTAATCACACACACACGAAACATGGATGATGGATGGCGAGAAAGAGGAGAATAAAACAAAAGGTTACAATTGACTTTGCTTACCAACCACCGTTGGCTCCAGGTCCACAAATATGGCCCTGGGAACATGGCGGCCAGAACTTCCGGTGTGGAAAAAAGTGTTGAAGGGGTCAGTCCGGGAATTAGGCCCCTGGTCCTCTTCATTGAACACTCCGTCAGGCCCCACACCGTGTTCCAAGCAGAAGAGTTCCCAGCATGCATTGCCCGTCTGAACGCCTGCCTGGCCCACGTGTATGGAGATACACTCTCTCTGTTGGCCAAAAACAACAGCTCGACTACTTTCTGTTCTTCAAACAGTCTGTCTGAAGTGGAAAATACACAAACAGCAAAGCCCATTTTACCCAGATACTGTAAATCTGACTATATCAACACACAACAGTACAAGGAATTAAAGTACGCTGACATGTAGGATTTATTATTAACAACATTCCTGTATGTTATTTTTTCTAATTTAGCTGGTTGTTACAGCTCAGTAAGCACAGTCATAACTGAAGAGGGCTGAATTAAATGTTGATCGAAAAGGGCAAACCAGAAATAGATCAATCTAGGGAAAAATCTACATGTATCCATTACCACATGGTTCAAGTCATTAAAGGTGATGCCAAAAGTAGAGAGCAATACAGTGGCTCCAAATTTAAAGTAACCGTGTCACTCTAAATAATGATTCTAAAGGTCCTGAACTCAAATAAGGTCAAAGGGTTTATTCCTTTGATGGTCAGTTTCCCACACACAAATTGACCCTAGTGCTGGACTAAACTCAGGGGGATTTTTTTAGTCCAGGACTAGGCTTAATCTCTCTGGGAAACTGTACCAAAGTGTTTATAAGAAATCTGCCAGACACATGTTTTAGCATGTCCAGATTTGTAGTCTTGGCTCTGGATCCCAGGGGGAGGGGATTCTAGGTTCTCAACAAGGTGGTTATCAACTGACATTTGAAAAGCAAGTGGCATCTGTAAAATGTAACACTAAAATGCTGTGTAATAACACATTGTCACAAAGAAAAATAGAACTCCTAAATCGTGAATAGAAAGTAAATTATTGTATGAGGATGACAGGAAAGGGGCTTCGCATGCTTGTTATACTTTGAATGGCTGATTCTTGAGAAAGCAAATGGCCTCTCTTTGGTAATCATGCATTGGCCCATAGACTGTACACTAGCCTACATTTTCCTTTATGTACACAATTGGTATAGGAAGATAGTGTATCACGACATTGCTTTCCTAGACTCTTGCCTAAATATAGGTAAAGTAGGCTAATGTTTTAACAAAATCATTTGCCATTTGAAGGTTAAAAACTTCATGAAAGTTTGTCAAGCATGTGACCCAACCAACTGCGTCTGCCCCATACCATCCACCTATCTACTTCTTCACCAAGGCTCAACAGATTCCTAGGATTCCTCTCTTGCAGCCACAGTATGCATTCCCGCACATACTGTATTACATTGTTATAATAACGTAGTAACAAACGATAAACTTTATAAACAGATACATTCAAACGGAATGGATAGATGGTAGGACCAGGTTGAGGTTATGGACATAAGGCAATAAAAAGCTGAATGTTTTTCATTTTTCAAAGGAAACATGTCAAATCGTCGAGTAAAGGTTGGTCTAAATTTTCAGACTGCGTTAACATTACATTTGCCAATGAGGATGGCAAATATTAACAATAACACCGACATGGGGAAAATTTACTTCCCGTATTTAGGATTTCAATGCAAAAAGTAAAAAATTAAGAAGTTATGTAAATTGCGCACATACCATTTCCCCTGTCAAGATTCAGATGATTGAAGACGCGTAAAAACGGTTGAATTTTTTTAATTCTCAACATACAGTAAAGGCGCAAAAACTTTTGCTCCAGCTCCGTCGACAAAGACGAGTTACGTGTCTCCGCCAACACAGCAATGTCATGCACCAGTTGAATGCGAGGGGTGCTTTTATAGCCTGGGTCTGCGATGCACACCGCCCACACACTACTGAAATACCTGAGCTCTCTAGTCGAATTGTCATTGGATCCCAGTAGTGATGTGACATTTAAAAAAATGTGATGTTAGTGAACGCTCAACATTATTTTAATATATGTGATTTGGTTCATACTCCACCTACAGTACCAAAAGTTTGGACACACCTACTCATTCAATGTTTTTTTTTCTTTTAAGAACAGCTCAAATAAGCAAAGATAAATGACAGTCCATCATTATTTTAAGACATGAAGGTCAGTCAATGTGGAACATTTCAAGAACTTTGAATGTTTCTTTAAGTGCATTTGCAAAAACCATCAAGCGCTATGATGAAACTGGCTCTCATGAGGATCGCCAATGGAAAAGAAGAGCCAGAGTTAACTCTGCTGCAGAGGATAAGTTCATTAGTTACCAGCCTCAGAAATTGCAGCCCAAATAAATGCTTCACAGAGTTCAAATAAGACACATCTCCAAATCAACTGTTCAGAAGAGACTGCGTGAATCAGGCCTTCATGGTCAAATTGCTGCAAAGAAACCACACCTGCTTAGGTGGTGACAAGGTCTGTGATTTATTTAGAATTCAAGGCACACTTAACCAGCATGGCTACCACAGCGATACACATCCCATCTGGTTTGTTTTGTGGGACTATCATTTGTTTTTCAATAGGACAATGACCCAACACACCTCCAGGCTGTATAAGGGCTATTTGACCAAGAAGGAGAGTGATGGAGTGCTACATCAGATGACCTGGCCTCCACAATCACCCAACCTCAACTCAATTGAGATGGTTTGGGATGAGTGAAGGAAAAGCAGCCAACAAGTGCTCAGCATATGTGGGAACTCCTTCAAGACTTTTGGGCTTCCGAGTGGTGCAGCAGTCTAAGGCACTGCATCTCAGTGCTAGAGGGGTCACTACAGACCCTAGTTCAATTCCAGGCTGTATCACAACCGGACGTGATTGGGAATCCCATAGGGTGGCGCACAATTGGCCCAGCATTGTCCGGGTTAGTGTCTGGCAGGGGTAGGATGTCATTGTAAATAAGAATTTGTTCTTAACTGACTTGCCTAGTTATTTTTTTAACACTTTTTTGGTTACTACAGGATTCCAAATGTGTTATTTCATAGTTTGTCTTCACTACTATTCTACAATGTAGAAAATAGTCAAAATAAAGCAAAACCTTTGAATGAGTAGGCGTGTCCAAACTTTTGACTGGTACTGCACATGTAGATATTGTTGGAAATTTGGGGGAGGGGGGGGGGGGTAGCCTGGTTTGAACTGAACCAGGGCCTTGGGGCAGTCCGTCACCAAGCACTTATCAAGGATCACAAGACTACCCCCTCTTTTCGGAAACACATCCCAGCCCCTCCGAACATCCTCCCACACCCGATAGTCCCACAGTAGTGTCATTCCACTTCTGACATCAATGCAACTAGCTTGGTGATTAGCCCAACCAGGACTCAAACCCGGGTCCCTGCGAGTGTGACAGTCAGTCCAACAACTTTGCCATTAAACCAAGAGGTCCGAAACCCTTGACAAATTCACTAGGCTTTTACTAGGAGGTCACAACAGTTCACTTCAACATCGAATTCCACATTGCATTACAGTAATAACTAAAAACAAATATAAGTGATACATTATCACAATGTTTATTCACTTTTTCAAGTAACAAAAGACTCCTCAGGATTTTGTACTTGCCCTGGATAATAGAAGTCAAGTCATTTTGCTTGTCCAAACAAATCCACTATGGACAAATGCATGCACCATACACACATCTTCAGAGGAGTCAATTGCAAGGGACAGAGATTTTGACAAGATGACAGAAACAGCAAAAGAGCAAGGAATCATCTGCAGTCCACAATACAATTATGGTGCTTTCCCTAAAATGTCATTCATTTGAATATCTTTGATACATTGAAAATAATGACTGTCAGGTAAATATGACAATTCTTCAATAAGTGATTTGTTTCTAAAAGCGCTTTATACAGAATTACAAAATCTACAAAGGGTTTACTGTCTGACTGAAAACCTGGCAAATGCTAAATAATCATCATACTTGATGGCATGACAACAATCACAGTCCTAATGAGGCATCATGGATGTTCAGTTCAATGTGGGCCACAAGGGCATAAGGCATATAGCAGCAGAAAACTGGAGTCTCTTGTTTCTTCTACTCCAACGGTTCATAACAGAAGTAGAGAAATATATTGCACTTTAAAAGATGAGTCAAAAATCTCACAGGTTACCACAGCAACAGCTACCACTAAAAGTGTGTCATGCGACCGAGTGGGTTGGGATGGATGTCTTCTTGGAAGCAACAACTGTTGATGAAGAGACTGAAACAACTCCTAATCACTGTTGTACACCCCCTGTCCCTTATCACACAGAAGTAACTAAACTCAGATGAGAAAGTCTGATGAATAGAATCAAGAGACTTCCGGGAGGACATATAGCACACTGGCCTCCAAGTGAATAATCCCTCTGTCGCGCCATAGTAGTGGCACGTAAATATCAGATTCAGGTTCAGGACTAGATGACTGCCCTCCTCCACTTCACCCGACCTTTGAGGTTGTTCTGAGGTAAATCTCACTTCTCTCGGAGGACACACACTCCTGCATCACAGCGCTGTGTGGCCATGGAGGTGACCACCTCCCAGCTGTCAATAACAGGGTCATAACACTCGATACTGCTCAGAAGGGAGTTTCCATCATACCTAGAGAGGGCAAAAGAGTACAGGGGAGGATGAACAATACATCATATGGCTGTGTTCAATGACATAATTCGCATGCTTATAATCGAAAACTGGACCATAAGGAGGTTGCATTCATGATTCAGATTTATTACAATGTTATCTAAGCAAGAATAATATAAATCAATTAAGAGTCATACATAATGTATATTAATGATCACTTCAGTATCTCTTAATACTGAAGTCGGGTGCAGAGCCGTGGTCGAGTGATAACACTCCCGGCTCTATGCACATGTACAACGGTTAGCCGGTGACAGGGGTTCAATCCCTGTGTCCTCCCTTCACTCTGAATCTCCTCTTCACCTGTCTCCCTCATTGTTTCTCATCTGTCTGTCATTAAAAGCAATAAACATATGAAAGGAAAGTGAATTTACACTTTCCTAAAAATAAAAAAATAAAATGATTAAATTCTGAGCAGGGTTGGGATGTTTACCCAGCTATGGCGTAGAGTCGTCCCCGGAGGACGGTAGCTCCTACGTAGCAGCGGGGAGTGGTCATACTGGCTACCGTGGTCCAATAGTCAGTCCTAATGTTGTAAACCTCCACCGAGTCGAGGTGCGCTGTTCCATCGAAGCCTCCCACCACATAGATGTGGTCATTGAGCAAGGCTACACCGGCCCCTGTAACAAAGAGTATAGGCCCTTCAGACATACTAACCATAGCCATATGTAGAGAGAGCCATACTGTATATAATCTATACAGCCCTCATACTCTGGAGTACTCACCTGAGCGTTTGGTGGCCATGGGGGTAACATTCGTCCAATGACCTGTGTGAGGGTCATACCGCTCCACTGAATTGAGGATATTCAATCCGTCGTACCCACCTGCAATAAATTACATACACTGCATGACCAAAAGTGTGTGGACACCTGCTCGTCAAACATATCATTCCAAAATCATGGGCATTAATATGTTGGTCCCCCTTTGCTCCTATAACAGCCTCCATTCTTCTGGGAAGGCTTTCCACTAGACGTTGGAACATTGGTGCGGGGACTTGCTTCTATTCAGCCACAAGAGCATTAGTGAGGTCGGACACTGATTTTGGGCGATTGGGCCTGGCTCACAGTCAGCGTTCCAATTCATCCCAAAGGTGTTCGATGGGGTTGAGGTCAGCCCAGTCAATTTCTTCCACACCGATCTCAACAAACCATTTCTGTATGGACCTCGCTTTGTGCACGGGGGCATTGTCATGCTGAAACAGGAAAGGGCCTTCCCCAAACTGTTGCCACAAAGTTGGAAGCACAGAATTGTTTAGAATGTCATTGTATGCTGTAGCTTTAAAATTTCACTTCACTGGAAGGGGCCTAGCCCAAACCATGAAAAACAGCCCCAGACCATTATTCCTCCTACATCAAACTTTAACAGTTGGCACTATGCATTTGAGCAGGTAGCGTTCTCCTGGCATCCGCCAAACCCAGATTTGTCCATCGGATTGCCTGAAGCGTGATTCATCACTCCAGAGAACGCGTTTCCACTAAGCTTGTCCAATGTCTATGGAGATTACAAGACTGTGTGCTTGATGTTATACACCTGTCAGCAACGGGTGTGGCTGAAATAGCTGAATCCACCAATTTGATGGGGTGTCCACATAGTGTAAATCCTTACTAAGGTCAGTGGGGGAAAAAAACAGGGAGAACATTTAAATATTTATACACCAACACCATTACAAACTTAAACCAAACATCTTTAATACCCACCAAGACAGTATATAAGTCCACTAGCAACCACCAGGCCAGCCCCTTCCCTGGCTGTCTGCATGTCCCCAAGCATGCTCCACTGGTCAATATTCGGGTCATATCGTTCCATGCTGGTGTGACGGCGGCTACCGTCAAAGCCTCCAGCAACATAGATCATATCTGTGGGCAGAAAAGTGAGGAAAGAAATGTAAGGAAATGTTCCAACAACTTTTTGAAAGTCTGCATTAGAAAACACTTGCAGGGTTTTGTTACACCTGAGGTCAGTCAAACTCACTTCAGTGCTATTTGTTTTTGTAAACCCCATGACAATGAGGGCTGTCAATCAGAGAAGATCCTCTACCTCCGAGTGTTGTCGCCCCGGCAAGGCCACGCCGTACATTCATAGTGGCGACGGTGTACCAGACACCATCCTCGTCTGCTGTGTAGTCCAAGCACTCCACCGAGCTAAGCCGCGATCGACCATCGTAGCCGCCAATCACATACACACGGTCATTGAGGGACACGGTAGCTACATAACGCCTTTTCCGAGCAATGTTCTGTAAAAACATGCTTGGGATAAGTTAACCATGATCAGAGAGCCAAAATATGTAATTTAAAAAAATAATACTTACAGGTAAAAAGCTCCACTCCTGAGTTTTAGGATCATACTTCTCAACGATATCTATAGGGGATTGTTGACTGCCGAATCCTCCAATAACCAACAGGACCTCCTTGGCACCTTGAAAGAGCAACATGGTAATCACTTTTTCCACATGAATAAAGTAGTAACTTCCACTAAGCTTGTCTTGTATCCCTATTATTAGGACAAGAAAATCAATCCAAAAAAATGGAGGTCAGTACTGTACCTAATCTGGCTTGGGTGCGTGGCCCCTGCATCTCACTCCTCAGCTCTGGTCTAAGGTGGAATTTCTTGGCCTCATCCACAAGGTCTCGACAGGGAAGACTGCATCGAATGAGGGGCTGGAACACGTCACAACATATACAGTACTTTATCAAGACAGTAATAACACCTCTGCTCAACACTTGAGGCCTGTTTCCCAGACGCACACCATAAATCATTCTCAATGGAGAATTTCCATTGAAAGTGGATTTCAAATCAAATGTTATTTGTCACATGCTCCGAATACAACAGGTGTAGTAGACCTTACAGCAAAATGCTTACTTACAAGCCCTTAAAAAACAATACAGTTTTAAGAAAATACCTTAAAAAAAATAAGTAATAGATAAGAAAAACAAATAATTAAAGAGCAACAGTAAATAACAATAGCGGGGCTATATACAGAGGGTACCGGTACAGAGTCAATGTGTCAATGTGTGGGGTCACCAGTGTCGAGGAAATTGAGGTAATTATGTACATGCAGATAGGGTTATTAAAGTGGCTATGCATAGATAATAACAGAGAGCAGCTTAGGGGGGGTGTAAATAATCTGGGTAGCCATTTGACTAGCTGTTGAGTCTTATGGCTTGGGGGTAGAAGCTGTTTAGAAGCCTCTTGGACCTAGACTTGGCGCTCCGGTACCACTTGCCGTGCGGAGCAGACAGAACAGTTTATGACTAGGGTGGCTGGAGTCTGACAATTTTTAGGGTCTTCCTCTGACACCGCCTGGTATAGAGGTCCTGGATGGCAGGAAGCTTGACCCCGGTGATGTACTGGGCCGTACGCACTAACCTCTGTAGTGCCTTGCGGTCAGAGGCCGAGCAGTTGCCCTACCAGGCAGTGATGCAACCCGTCAGGATGCTCTCGATGGTGCAGCTGTAAAACCTTTTGAGGATCCATACCAAATATTTTCAGTCTCCTGAGGGGGAATAGATTTTGTCGTGCCCTCTTCACGACTGTCTTGGTGTATTTGGACGCCAGAAACTTGAAGCTCTCAACCTGCTACACTACAGCCCCGTTGATGAGAATGGGGGCGTGCTCAGTCCTCCTTTTCCTGTAGTCCACAATCATCTCCTTTGTCTTGATCACATTGAGGGAGAGATTGTTGTCCTTGCACCACACGGTCAGGTCTCTGCCCTCCTCCCTATAGGCTGTCTCATCGTTATCGGTAATCAGGCCTACCACTGTTGTGTCATCAGCAAACTTAATGATGGTGTTGGAGTCGTGCCTAGCCATGCAGTCATGAGTGAACAGGGAGTACAGGAGGGGACTGAGCACCCACCCCAGAGGGGCCCCCGTGTTGAGGCTCAGCGTGGCGGATGTGTTGTTACCTACCCTTACCACCTGAGGGCAGACCGTCAGGAAGTCTAGGATCCAGTTGCAGAGGGAGGTGTTTAGTCCCAAGGTCCTTAGCTTAGTGATGAGCTTTAAGGGCACTATGGTGTTGAACGCTGAGATGTAGTCAATGAATAGCATTCTCACATAGGTGTTCCTTTTGTCCAGGTGGGAAAGGGCAGTGTGGAGTGCAATCGAGATTGCATCATCTGTGGATCTGTTGGTGCGGTATGCAAATTGGAGTGGGTCTAGGGTTTCTGGGATAATGGTGTTGATGTGAGCCATGAACAGCCTTTCAAAGCATTTCATGGCTACAGACGTAAGTGTTACGGGCCGGTAGTCATTTAGGCAGGTTACCTTAGTGTTCTTGGGCACAGGGACTATGGTGGTCTGCTTGAAACATGTTAGTATTACAGACTTAGACAGGGAGAGGTTGAAAATGTCAGTGAAGACACTTGCCAGTTGGTCAGCACATGCTCGGAGCACACGTCCTGGTAATCCGTCTGGCCCAGCGGCCTTGGGAATGTTGACCTGTTTAAAGGTCTTACATCGGCTGCGGAGAGCGTGATCACACAGTCATCCGGAACAGCTGATGCTCTCATGCATGTTTCAGTGTTACTTGCCTCGACGCGAGCATAGAAGTTATTTAGCTCGTCTGGTAGGCTCGTGTCACTGGGCAGCTCTCAGCTGTGCTTCCCTTTGTAGTCTGTAATAGTTTGCAAGCCCTGCCACATCAGACGAGTGTCGGGGCCGGTGTAGTACAATTCGATCTTAATCCTGTATTGAAGCTTTGCCTATTTCAGGGTTCGTCGGAGGGCATCGAGGGATTTCTTATAAGCTTCCGGGTTAGAGTCCCGCTCCTTGAAAGCGGCAGCTCTACCCTTTAGCTCGGTGAGAATGTTGCCTGTAATCCATGGCTTCTGGTTGGGGTATGTCACTGGTGCTTCCTGCTTTAATTTTTGCTTGTAAGCAGGAATCAGGAGGATAGAGTTATGGTCAGATTTGCCAAATGGAGGGCAAGGGAGGGCTTTGTACGCATCTGTATGTGGAGTAAAAGTGGTCTAGGACTATGCTTAATTCATGTCGGGGAAACTGGCTGTTGATCTATTAACACAAACCCATTATAGGAAGGCCTAGACAAGAAAACTGCTTACATCATGTGACCGTGTGTGGTCTAGCTGCCTCACCTCTGAGTCGATGACGTCTGTGATATAGCGCGGAGTGAGCAAAGGCATCCGCACATGCTCCAGCATCTCCGATAAATAAATGTCCCTCTCTTTCCTATTGTGTTTAACCCAATTCAACACTGCCTCGAATACAGGCTCCTCTGAGTCCACCTGCAAACAGAAACAACATGTATTCACAACCACACACCTTGACAACAACATGCTTGTTGTAATAACGGAAATCCCAAAGTATAACTACTCAAGGCCAAAAATGCATTCACTCAATCACACTGATTTCTCCAAATGACTGAGATCAACTTCACTTCAAGAGGAACAAGTCAAAGTGACAGTTTTAATTAATGATGTAGATACAGTCAACTAAGACTTAACTACAGTGCCTTGCAAAAGTATTCACCCCCATTGGCGTTTTCCTATTTTGTTGCATTACAACCTGTAACTTAAATGTATTTTTATTTGGATTTCATGTAATGGACATACACAAAATAGTCCAAATTGGTGAAGTGAAAAAATAACTTGTTTAAAAAATAAATAAAAATTTAAAAAAAAGGAAAAATGGTGCGCGCATGTTTTCACCTTTGCTACGAAGGCCCTAAATAAGATCTCGTGCAACCAATTACCTTCAGAAGTCACATAATTAGTTAAATAAAGTCCACCTGTGTGCAATTTAAGTGTCACATGATCTGTCACATGATCTCAATATATATATATATACACGCCTGTACTGAAAGGCCCCAGAGTCTGCAACACCACTAAGCAAGCGGCACTATGAAGACCAAGGAGCTCTCCAAACAGGTCAGGGACAAAGTGGGGGAAAAGTACAGATCAGGGTTGGGTTATAAAAAAATATCCAAAACTTTGAACATCCCACGGAGCATCATTAAATCAATAATAAAAAAATGGAAATAATATGGCACCACAACAAACCTGCCAAGAGAGGGCCACCCACCAAAACTCATGGAACATGCAAGGAGGGCTTTAATCAGAGAGGCAACAAAGAGACCAAAGATAACCCTGAAGGAGCTGCGAAGCTCCACAGTGGAGATTGGAGTATCTGTCCATAGGCCCACTTTAAACCGTACACTCCACAGAGCTTGGCTTTACGGAAGAGTGGCCAAAAATGCCATTGCTTAAAGAAAAAAATAAGCAAACACGTTTGGTGGTCGCCAAAAGGCATGTGGGAGACTCCCCAAACATATGGAAGGCGGCACTCTGGTCCGATAAGACTTAAATGTATTTTTTGCTACTGTCATTGACTTGTTTGTGTTATTGGCTTGTTTATTGTTTATTCCATGTTATTCCATGTGTAACTCTGTTGTCTGTGTCACACTGCTTTGCTTTATCTTGGCCAGGTCGCAGTTGTAAATGAGAACTTGTTCTCAACTAGCCTACCTGGTTAAATAAAGGTGAAAAAAATAATTAAAAAAATTGGGCATTTTGCCAATCAATAAACTCTGTCTAGCGCAAACCCAACACCTCTCATCACCCCGAGAACATCATCCATGGTGGGGGCAGCATCATGCTGTGGGGATATTTTCAATCGGCAGAGACTGAGAAACTGGTCAGAATTGAAGGATGGCGCTAAATACAGGGTAATTCTTGAGGGAAACCTGTTTCAGTCCTTCCAGAGATTTGAGACTGGGACGGAGGTTCACCTTCCAGCAGGACA
Source organism: Salvelinus namaycush (assembly GCF_016432855.1). Taxonomy (NCBI): domain Eukaryota; kingdom Metazoa; phylum Chordata; class Actinopteri; order Salmoniformes; family Salmonidae; genus Salvelinus; species Salvelinus namaycush. The sequence goes on from NC_052320.1 coordinate 19,325,168, forward strand.
ATGACCCTAAGCATACTGCTAAAGCAACACTCGAGTGGTTTAAGGGGAAACATTTAAATGTCTTGGAATGGCCTAGTCAAAGCCCAGACTTCAATCCAATTGTGTAATCTGTGGTTTGACTTAAAGATTGCTGTACACCAGCGGAACCCATCCAACCTGAAGGAGCTGGAGCAGTTTTGCCTTGAAGAATGGGCAAAAATCCCAGTGGCTACACGTGCCAAGCGTATAGAGACATACCCCAGAGATTTGCAGCTGTAATTGCTGCAAAAGGTGGCTCTACAAAGTATTGACTTTGGGGTGGTGAATAGTTATGCACGCTCAAGTTTATTTTTTTTGTCTTATTTCTTGTTTGTTTCACAATAAAACATATTTGCATCTTCAAAGTGGTAGGCATGTTGTGTAAATCAAATGATACAAACCCCCCAAAAATCCATTTTAATTCCAGGTTGTAAGGCAACAAAATAGGAAAAATGCCACGGGGGGGTGAATACTTTCGCAAGCCACTTTAAGTGTATATTACACACATTTTGATCACGAAAATCGTGACAAGCAAAAATCATTTGAATGAATTGGTAAACTATAAATCAAGTCCCATGGTTACAATTATGTTTTTATACAGCAAGATATGCGCTGTGCGGTTAAACACTGGAATTTCCAGAGCACAAAGGCATACTTAAATCAGAATATTTTCTCCATGATTTCAGAGCCAGGTAAATCTGCAAAGGGGGCCCCATTAATAGAGATTACTGCAGGTCTCCACTTGCACCTTTTCTTTCAACTTCAGGTTTTTGTGAAAAGTATCCCCCTGAGCATTCAAAGATAACCGCGAATAGAGATAAGATATGCACCTGAGGCAACATGACTGTGTGCTCTCTGAAATCAAAAATAAATTCAGTACACTATTCGACTTTGGTAACACTTCACATCAATCTGCTCTTATCTGTGTAGTAACACCATAATTACACGAGTAACATTGTATTAACATATTGTTACTTAGTACTTAAGTAATTGTAGTTTAATTGCATAGAAATTTAGTTGGAATTACAAAAACGCAACTCCATTAATATGCAATTACAAGGCTACCTAATGTAGGCCTACAATGAAACAACAATGACTATTACTATGGTAATTACAGCGTTACGACAAGTATAATAATACCTCACCAAATCTACTTTGCTTACCTGGATTTCATCACATTTAACTAGTTTTTCAACCTCGTTCTGGCTGAGCAGCATAAACTCCTCATGTTGAACCACCTCAGGGAAGTGCTTCTGGGAGAAGAGTTCAGCGGCCTGCATCAGGTCAAGGCAATTGTGGGTCTCCGCAAAGTCACGAATGCCCAGGCAGTTTGTGGGATCAAGCTGACTATCCAGAAAGTCACAACAAGCTCTTTTTACTCCTGAGGAATACAAAGAAACATATACACACATTAAGTGAGTGCAGTATGTTCATTTTGTAAAATAATGTTGAAGTATTTAATTTGCTAGTCTGTCTCAAGTAAAAACTTCTTGACATAAATTAACAATGTTTCCACTATATTAGCAAATTAGCAATACAATATAGCCAGTCATATTGCACAAACCTAATAAGGGAAGATGATGTGTGTGCATTTCCTTTTTTCAAAAGAGCAGATTTAGATTTAACTGACATACCGGTAGTTTATTCCACAAAGTAAATACAGTGGATGTACAGTAAAGTGCAATGGTTCTCATATTATTTTTAGATTTCTCAACTTACCTTTGAGCTGCAGCAGACAGGCAGCAGGAAGCAGTTCCTGGACATTCTCCACTGTGACCAAAACAGTCTCTGTGTAAACAAAGTCCAGCAGGATCTCCATGGTGGACGCAGTCAACCCCTGGATGTCTACAAAGGATTTCCCTTTCTCTGACAACTGCAAAAGCACAACGGCAAAGACAGACACATCAGTTTAAATTACTGGTTAGTAGTCGCTCTTGCCAGACACAGGGCACTCCGCACTCATTGCAAAAAACATAGGCCTACTGATTCCTTGTGTTTACTATTTGTCATACTTGTGTAGGCAGCTGTGGATTATAGTCAGCTTTGTTAGTAAAAGAGCAATGCTCACCTGGGGATTCTTAGAGAGCTAAAAATGTTAAAGGAAAGAGAAACTAGGTCAACCGAGCTACAGAGAAATAATTAGCATTGGACTATTTCTGCTATGCACTTTCATTGCTGTTTCGTGTTTGGGAATAGCCTAATATTTGAGGTAGGCCTATATGATCCATTCACGTTTTTATTAAGCTATAAATAACCAGATGGCAGTCACACTGATGGCAGTCACACTGAAAGACATATTGCTCAAGGAAATTAATATCAGTTTAATTTTAGCCTACAGAAATCTTAGCTCGGTTCTAAGCACAAGGGATATGTAGAAACTCTTTTGGGCATTGTCAACTTCCGAACCAGTCAAACAACTATTACCTGTCTCTTTCTGCATATAGAGAGAGAACCACCAGCAAACTTATTTATAAAGTTATTATCGCTGATGACACTGATGATCAGTCATCATTGGTCTTTTGTGGAAGTGCTGTGTCATATGTGTCTATCTAGGCCTAAATTAACTCCAGTCTTGTGCTTAATTTTTTATTTGTATTTATTTAACCATTATTTAAATAGGCTAACGGTTACCTCGCTGGTGAACATGGCGCAGAAGTAGTCACTGCAGGCTGCCAGGACAATGCGGTGTACAGGAAAGTCAGTATTCTCCACTCTCAAAGTGATGTCACAGAGTGTGTTGCTCTTACGAAGTGCGTTCATGGCATTGAGGATGGATTTGGCATGGGAGTTGGTCATGATGTCTTTGGGAGCCATTGTACTGTACTTGACAAAGAGTTCCTCAAGTTTCAAGAATCTCAACGTGCTGCAATATCTGGCAAAAAGACAAAAGCGTTAACATAGTTTGGAGGCAAAGTGTAAAGATGGCAAAGTGATGATAAATTATATGGGACCTCAACCACTGATGTTCGCAGCTGCGCACTGTGCAGGCAAAATACATTAATGTACATTTATTACAGTGAACAACGATATAACTAGATCTATTAGAAATCTAGAAATAACTGCCCTGTCTGACACAGATGACCCGGGTTCAAATCCAGTTGGTCGCATTGGTGCCTTGACCTGGATTCACGCAGCTAGTGAACTTTCCGTTTTTTTGGCTAAACTGGCATATGTCCAACTTGAGTTGAACGACTTTAAACAAAATGTCACATTATAACTCAAAATATTTAACCATCGGCTGGTTATGAAAAGGCCAAATAGCCGCGGCTAACCGTAGCTAATTAACTAGCTAGCTACGAGTTATGCTAGCTGGCTAGCTACATTTCAAATATTCACAAACTATGGGTAAAAGGTTTGAACGAATGTGACAGGTAAACTATCAAACAAGCAACACGAATGGCACACCCAGTATCAATCAATAAAAGCACTACCCACCACCTAGCTAGACAGCATTAGCAAGCAAACCAGCTAGCTAGCTTGTTTGCTAACTAACTCCAATGGCACAAGACTAGTCCAGACGTCCTAGTCACATTGGAGGATGCCAAATGTGATCCATGGTAGCGTGTGATTTCCTGCAATAGTGTGGGCTATTGCTCATTGGTTTTTCTAATTACTAACTTAAGCTAGCGGAAACAAAATATTAATTTCAAGGATGCCGCAAAAACTGTATCTAGCTAGCCAGCTATCCGCAGTCAGTGTAGCTTTAGACAAAAACACTATACGTCACATACGTGCGCACACCTCGAATGTGCATTTTTAACTATTTAAAGTCAACTCTGAACCAATGCAAACAAACCCTCAAACACTGAGAATTAAAACAATAGGATTTTTTTTCCCTTATTCACAAATTAAGCTAAGGGTTTTTTGTTTTACTGTTGTGACAGCCTGCTAAAAATAGGTGCGCTCGATTTAGACCACCGGGGGCACCGACTCAGGACAGGTGGGGTTTCGACCTTTATGAATGGTGCCAAAAGTGCAACATCGTGCACCACATTTGATTTATTATTTTTACGTTTAAAGAGTATATTTTGTCCCAGGAATAGTTTGATTGTGATACAAATATTTGTAAATTAACTTGTGGATCTACATTTCTGACATATTGGCAGATTGAGCCATGCACGTTTGCTCATCCGTTTGACACAGTAAACTACCATTTACAAAATGTAATATACGTTTGTGAATCCTGTTATATATTTTATTCAGAAAACAAGGTGTATGTTTGTCAATCTTGGTCCGATAGGCCCATAGCATAGACGTTTTAGGCACCACCCCCGTTATTGGACTGGATTTGTTAGCCTCATTCCTGACAGTTCGGTAATCTATTTTACTAGATAGGTAGGCCAATGTCAAGAAATGAGGGCGGGGATTAGAGCCCCCCAAGGAGGAAATTCTATTAACCTGAGCCGCGGTACACCAGCTCCCCACTGACACGAAATTATAAACTCCGCCTATTTCTACAATGTATCTTCTTAAAATATGATTTTAAACCTAACCTTAACACGAACCTCAACCACACTGCTAACCCTATGCCTAACCCTAAATTAAGACCAGAAAGCTATTTTTTGTTTTCATGCATTTTTACAATATAGCCAACTTTGATTTTGTGGCTGCCCTTTCTAGTGGAAAGCCAGTACACCGGTCTTTCCTGGACGTGACCAGGAAAAAGAGGTGAAAGTGCAGCGCCCTCTCAAATCGAACAGTAATCTGCGTTTTCGGTCATGTTGCCAACAAGGCAGCATGTTGCATCGTCCAGAAATATACAACATCTCTTTTCAATAAAATACACTACATGACAAAAGGTATGTGGACACCAGCTCGTCTAACATCTCATTCCAAAATCATGGGCATTAATATGGAGTCGGTCCCCTCCTTTGCTGCTATAACAGCCTCCACTCTTATGGGAAGGCTTTCCACTAGATGTTGGAACATTGCTGCGGGCAGTGGCGGTTTTAGCTTGTATGGGTGTCTGGGCGAACCCCTCCTTCAGCGCCCCATACAACAACAAAAAAACAGCACCATTTTACACGAACTAATTTTTATTCAGACATTTGGAACAACACAAATAAATAATCATAACATTTAAAACTATATAAATATATACAAACATAAGACTCATATCAAAAAGAAGTAACAAAGACAAATAGAAACAAATTGTAGTATATAAATACAAATAAAAAGATAATTGAATTATTACACTATTACCCTATTGCTAACAAAAACAAAACACAAATAAAACTAAATTGCACAAATCCTACATCACACAAATAGAATAACACACTTATAAAGAAGAGAATCTGATTATTACACTATTGCACTTCAAACAAGAAACACAAACTAAATTGCACAACTAATTGCATTAGTACTGTACAAAGTTAGAGGTGCGCTATTTGATAGACTCCCCCGCTCCCTCTATCTCGGGCTTCCAGTGGAGAGACCTGAGGTCAACCTACCCCTGCCCCATCTCGTACCTCTGAGTGGGAGACCTTCCCAGGCAGTAGCCTGCCTAGCTCACAAACTAGAATCAGGATGCCCACTCCAACAAGGTTAATTGACCCACAGTCCCACATGGTGACATGATATCATTGACGTGACGTCCAAATGAGCGATGGAAAACCGATCGCACAAATGTCACCATTCTGAATCTTTTTTTTTTTTTTGTGCGGGGACTTGCTTCTATTCAGCCACAAGAGCATTAGTGAGGTCGGGCACTGATGTTGGGCGATTAGGACTGGCTCGCATTCGCTGTTCCAATTCATCCCAAAGGTGTTCGATGGGGTTGAGGTCGAGGCTCGGTGCAGGCCAGTCAAGTTCTTCCAGACCGATCTCAACAAACCATTTCTGTATAGACCTCGCTTTGTGCACGGGGGCACTGTCATACTGAAACAGGAAAGGACCTTCCCCAAACTGTTGCCACAAAGTTGGAAGTGCAGAATCATCTAGATTCTAGAATGTAATTTTATGCTGTAGTGTTAGGATTTCCTTCACTGGAAATAAGGGGCCTGCCCAAACCATGAAAAACAGCCCCAGACCATTATTCCTCCTCCACCAAACTTCACAGTTGGCACTATGCAATGGCGGCAAGCTTTACACCACTACAGCCAACGCTTGGCATTGCGTATGTTGATCTTAGGCTGCTCTGCCATGGAAACCCATTTTATGAAGTACCCAACAAACAGTTATTGTGCTGACATTGTCACACCCTGATCTGTTTCACCTGTCCTTGTGATTGTCTCCACCCCCCTCCAGGTGTCGCCCATCTTCCCCTGTCTATTTATACCAGTGTTCTCTGTTTGTCGTTGCCAGTTTGTCAAGTCGATCAGTGATTTTGGTCTCAGCTTATGCTTGTCCCAGTCTCTCTTTTTCTTGCCCTCCTGGTTCTGACCCTTGCCTGTCCAGACTCTGAGCCTGTCCAGACTCTGAGCCTGTCCAGACTCTGAGCCTGTCCAGACTGTCTGCCTGCTGACCTGTACCTTTGCACTACCTCTGGATTATTGACCTCTGCCTGCCTGCTGTCCGGTACCGTTGCCCCACCTCTGGTTTACTGACCTTGCCTGCCTTGACCTGTCTATTGCCTGCCCCTGTTGGAATATTAAACCATTGTCAATTCGACGCATCTGGGTCTTACCTTGATTCCTGATAGACATTGCTTTGAGAGGTAGTGTGGAACTCGGTAGTGAGTGTTGCAACCAAGGACAGATGATTTTTACCCACTACAAGCTTCAGGACTCAGCAGTCCCATTCTGTGAGCTTGTGTGGCCTACCACTTTGCAGCTGAGCCGTTGTTGTTCCTAGATGGTTCTACCTCACAATAACAACTCTAACAGTTGACCCGGGAAGCTCTAGCAGACATTTGACAAACTGACTTGTTGGAATGGTGGCGTCCTATGACGGTGCCATGTTGAAAGTCACTGAGCTTTTCATTAAGGCCATTCTACTGCCAATGTTTGTTAAGGGAGATTGCATGGCTGTGTGCTCGATTTTTATACACCTGTCAGCAATAAGTGTGCCTGAAATAGCCGAATCCACTAATTTGACGGGGTGTCCACATACTTTTGTATGTATATGGGTGAATTTTCAAACTAGTTTTCATTGGGAAGGCAGATATAACGTTATCAAAGTCAATCACTTTTGCATGTGAAAACACAATCTTACTGATTGCTACATGTGCTTAATCTAGCATAAACTACCTCACTTTTGTTTTGAGACGATTTTACCCTGGGCTTTGAACGGGGCACCTGGTTCACGCCCGGATTCTAAAACGAATGTAATCACCTTTCACCCGGTGCAAACTCCTCCATGGTAACCCGGTCCAGATAATCGAATTCCCTCAAGGACAGTCTCGACAAGGAGGAGCGTAACTGGGGTTGTCACAGCGTGTTTCCGGTAAAACCAGGCCGAGAGAGACGACAGTAATCTATGTAGCTAGCTAGCTACTTAAAATAAAGTACAGTATAGAAAGAGTTGTCGACTTTGTTGGACAACGTCTTAAATTTGCTAAACCTTTAGAAATAGATATCGACTGGTCGTCGGGAAAAGAGGCGGCTGTAACACGGCAATGGAAGCTGAGTTTCGGGGAATCGATGAACCCGGGAGTTGGAACGCCATTTACCAGGTAATGTTAGGTTCGTCTAGGAAAATCAAGGTGGATTTGAAGTTGCAAATTCTGTTTGAGTAGGCTAGATTTGAACATTGTGCCTACAACGACTTATTACACGTGTCTCGTGGTTATAAAGTATTAATTCTGGTTTATTGGGTACCAATTTTGATATAGCTAACGTTAGCTAGGCTACCCTGTTCCGATTTTGTTTTAGTTAACGTACCAACTTCCACGGTGCTGTTTGATGTGTGAAGTCTCTAGAAAACCTCAGTTTCGAATGATACATTTGTAACATCGAGTAGGCTATAGCGACGGTTGTTACATTTTGTAACGTTTACCTGCACGTGGTAGATGCATTGTAGCAGATTAGTGTTGTCACATTGACAGTGTCATTGATAGCTAAATGCGGACAGATTCCACCCTACTTGTTCCATGCCACAATTCAGACATGATTATGCATGTTACTAGAAAAAGGGGCAAACCACAATTGCATTCACATTTATTAACGATATATATAACACACACTGTTAGACTACTCTGGATTACAGACAAGGCCTAAAGGTGGCTGTGACCAGATGTGTCATATCTGAGTTTGAGGTGATGGGGGACAATTATTTAGTGTCAGCATAATTTGTTTAACTGCGGACAAATGTGGTTTAGGAAAATAGCCTTGACTGCATATTTACAGTAGATATCCCAAGTATCCTGTTATTGTGTTGTAAAGAACGACCCTAGCTTTAGAACATTGTATGTGCACCTCCAGAAACAATGGATCTGCACCATAGTACATTCTCCTTAAGACTCCGTTAGGGTTGAAACTGGTTGTAATAGACTGAGCACCATTGGGAGAATACCAGTGAGCAAGCAACCATAGGAACAACCAGTTGCCTCCCAAAACAAATAAAACTCAAGGTAAGAAATGTAAGTAAATGTATTGTTTTGCTCACAGGAAATCCGTCAGCAATCAAGTGAGCTGCCCTGCAAACTTGCTAAATTACCTGAAAACAAAACTCGGAATCGCTACAGAGATGTCAGCCCATGTAAGTTTTGTGAATTTGATGCCATCTAGTTCAGGGATGGGCAACTTTGATGGGGTGAGGTCCACAAAAAGAGACAATTTAGCAATTTTACAGCTTATTTTCTGCAATTCTATACATTTGCCATAGGCTGGAGAGAAATGCTTTCTGAAAGTATTGACACCCCTTTTTGGTTTACTACTTGAATTTTAAATTGATTACATTTTTGTCACTGGCTTACATACACAATACCCCATGTCCAAGTGGAATTATGTTAAAAATGAAAAGTTGAAATGTCAACAAGTATTCATCCCTTTGTTATGGCAAGCCTAAATAAGTAGAGGAGTACAAATGTGCTTAATAAGTTGCATGGACTCACTGTGTGCAATAAGTGTTTAACATGATTTTTGAATGACTACCTCATCTCTGTATCCCACACACAATTATCTGTAAGGTCCCTCAGTTGAGCAGTGAATTTCTAAAACAGATTCAGCCACAAATTCCAGGGAGCTTTTCCAATGCCTCCAAAGAAGGGCATCTATTGGTAGATGGGTAAAAATAAGAAATGTAATATCCATTTGAGCATGGTGAAGTTATAAATTGCACTTTGGATGATGTATCAATACACCCAGTCACTACAAAGATGGAAGTCCTTCCTAACTCAGTTACCAGGCCAATGGTGATTTTTAAAAAGTTTAGTTTATTGGCTGTCATAGGAGAAATCTGAGGATGGATCAACATTGTAATTGCTCCACAATACTAACCTCATTGACAGTGAAAAGGAAGACTACAGAATAAAAATATTCCAAATCATGCATCCTGTTTGCAATAAGGCACTAAAGTAATACTGCCAAAAAATTACTTTATCCTTAACACAAAACATTATGATGGGGGCAAATCCATCACATCACCATGTACCTCTTCATATCTTCAAGAATGGGGGTGGCTGCATCAATTTGTGTATGCTTGTCTTCAGCAAGGACTGGGTTAGGCAAAATCCTAGAGGAAAACCTGGTTGTCTGCTTTCCGACAGACACTGGAAGACATTCACCTTTTTAGCAGGACAATAACCTAAAACAAGGCCAACTATACTTTGAGTATACCAAACATTAGGAACACCTTCCTAATATTGAGTAGCACCCCCACTCCTCTTTGCCCTCAGAACAGCCTTAATTCGTCGTGGCATGGACTACAAGGTGTCAAAAGCGTTCCACAGGGATGTTGACTCCAATGCTTCCCACAATTGGCAAGTTGGCTGGATGTCCTGGTGGACCATTTTTGATACACACAGGAAATGGTTGAGCGTTATAAAAAACACAGAGGTGCAGTTCTTGACACAAACTGGTATGCCTGGCACATTCTACCATACCCAATTCGAAGGTACTTACATTTTTTGTCTTGCTCATTCACCCTCTGAGACCCACAATCCATGTTTCAAGGCTTAAAAATCCTTTAACCTGTCTCCTCCCCATCATCCACACTGATTGAAGTGGATTTAACAAAAATACATCAATAAGGGATCATAGCTTTCACCTGATCTGTCTGTCATGGAAAGAGCAGGTGTTCTTAATGTATTGTATACTCAGTGTACACTATAGTTGCTTACCAAGACGACATTGAATGTGGCCTAGTTAGATTTTCAAGCCAATATAAGTCAAAACTATGACAAGACTTAAATGTCTGTCTAGCAATAATCAACAACCACCTTGACAGAGTCTGAAGAATTTAAAAAGAATTCAGAAAATATTGTATACTCCAGGTGTGCAAAGCTCTGACTTACCCAGAAAGACTCAGCTGTAATCGCTGCCAAAGGTGTATTGACTCATGGGGTTGAATACTTATGTAATCAAAATATATTAGTGTTTTATTTTAAACAAACGTTAGAATCTTTCTTCCACTTTGACAGAGTATTTTGTGTAGATCGATGACAAAAAAAAACATTTTAATCCCACTTTAACACAACTAAATGTGGGAAAAATAAAGGTATGAATATGTCTGTGAGTGACACAAAATCTATAGGGACCCCACGGTTGGTAATTCGACCATGATTACTACAAGTTTAGATAGCTGGCCGCTAGACTAATTTACCAATAAAAAAAATATATAAATAATGCTAGCTTCTGAGGCACAACCAAATTTCAAAACATCCCTTCGTTTTTTCTACTATTCTAACTCTCAACAATAAGTTGAGACCCTGACTGGGTTCCCCCAATTTTGGGGGGGGAGGGAAATTGATCCATGGGCCTACAAAAGGGGATTTAGTTAGACTGAGCTCCTGCAATTCCTCGGTCTAGGTATACAGAAGCATGACAAATTTACAATAACAGGCTCAAACATTGGCTATAGTTGACGCACTATGCAGGATAGCCTTTCTTGTATTTGGGTGCTACATACTGTGACCGAACCCGTGTTAAGCTGTAGTCTAAAACATCTCATGTATGGCAACAGATGGATCTTTCAAGGTCCGATGCCTCACAAGTAGTTAAACAGTTCAAGCTTTTACAGTTGTCATGTCTTTTTTTAGTCTTCCGTCATGTTAACTAGACACAGCAAAGCTGTTGTGGTTTCCTCTTTACACAAAGATGCAAAAAGTGAACCTAAACCCTATGGGACAGATTGGTCACATGTCAACCAGTGTGTCAATATGTTCTTGTTTCCTGATTTGATGTAAAGTGAACATCAGACATTCAAAATACTTGAAGTATTTACTTTAGTACCATTCCAGCTCTCTTGTTTTAGATGAGAAGAAATGGCCTAGATAGTATTTCCTGTTTAGTTGAGTGGATTAGAATAGAAGAAGAAATAAACATTGCTGTGTTTGTCAGATTGACCTGTTGGATGCACTGTACAGCTGCACCAAAGTTATTGTGTTTAGAGATGAAATCCTAAGTCCCTTGGGATATTGCAAAGTTGAGTGTGTTCTTTTCATCAGCCTTTCATTCTCTGCAGTTGACCACAGCAGAATCAGCCTGCAACTGGGTACGAACGACTACATTAACGCAAGCCTAATTTCTGTAGAAGAGGCACGGAGAAGCTACATTCTTACTCAGGTTTGTACTCTGGTTTTTGTACTCTGGCTAAGAAGGGAGTACTGGGAATAAATTGTCTAGATGTCAAGCGTTTACAGCAATTTTACTACGTTCAGAATGTCAGTTGCGCAAGGGCATCTCCGATTTAAAAAAATAAAAAATAAATAAATCATCCTATCCTGGAAGAAATGTTTTATTACATTTATTATTATTATCACATTGATTATTTTTGAAACTTCTTAGGGATAGGGGACAGTATTCGGAAGTTTGGATGAATGAGGTGCCCAAAGTAAACTGCCTGTTACTTAGGCCCAGAAGCTAGGATATGCATATAATTGATAGTATTGGATAAAAAACACTCTAAAGTTTCCAAAACTGTTAAAAATAATGTCTGTGAGTATAACAGAACTGATATAGTAGGCGAAAACCTGAGGAGAAACCATCCAGATTTTTTTTTGGGGGGGGGTGACACCATTTAAAATGCATGGTGTGCTTTCGCCATAAAGCCTTTTTGAAATCTGACAAAGCGGCTGGGTTAACAAGAAGTTAAGCTTTTAAACGATCTAAGACACTTGTATTTTCATGAATGTTTAATAATGCGAATTTTGTATTTTGAATTTCGCGCTCCGCAATTTCACCGGATGTTGGCCAGGTGGTACGCTAGCGTCCCACCTAGCCCAAAGAGGTTTACAGATGCACACCCACTGAGGTTTCATTTTAAGTTTTCAGAACCCTGACTTTTTCCACATTTTGATACAGCTCTATTCTAAAATGGATAAAATATTTGTTTCCCTCATCAGTCTACACCCAATACCTCATAATGACAAAGTGAAAACAGGTTTTTAGACATTTTTGCAAATGTATAAAAAATAAACAGATGCCTTATTTACATAAGTATTCAGACCCTTTGCGATGAGACTTGAAATTGAGCTCAGGTGCATCCGGGTTTCCATTGATCATCCTTGAAATGTTTCTACAACTTGATTGGAGTCCACCTGTGGTAAATTCAATTGATTGGACATTATTTGGAAAGGCACACACCTGTCTATATAAGGTCCCACAGTTGACAGTGCATGTCAGAGCAAAAACCAAGCCATGAGGTCGAAGGAATTGTCCGTGGGGCTCAGAGATAAGATTGTGTCGAGGCACAAATCTGGGGAAGGGTACCAAAAAATGTCTGCAGCATTGAAGGTCCCCAAGAACACAGTGGCCTCCATCATTCTTAAATGTAAGAAGTTTGAAACCACCAAGACTCTTCCTAGAGCTGGCAGCCTGGCCAAATTGAGCAATTGGGGAAGAAGGGCCTTGGTCAGGGAGGAGACCAAGAACCCGATGTTCACTTTGAAAGAGCTCCAGAGTTCCCAGCTGACCTGACAGAGCTTGAGTGGCTCTGCAAGGAGGAATTTTAAATTGCATATTCAACAACTTACAAAAAAATTGAAGCTGAAATTGGGATTTTATTTTAGGAATAAGGCCTGTTTTTCTTTTGAAGCCAGAAGGAGGCTAGTATCAGCTACATTTATGCCTTTACTAGGCTATGGGGATATTTTATATATGAATGCTTCCGCTCAGTGTTTGAGATCAATTGACACCCTTTACCATGGCGCATTGATTTATTTTAAACTGCAAAACCCTTACGCACCACTGCACTTTGTATACCAGGGTTGGCTGGCCTTTTCTAGTCACTCGTAGGCTCAGGCAGTGGTATACTTTTATTTATAAAGACATTTTGGGTTTACTACCATTTTTATTGTTCAGAAATGTGGTGGGTACTCTCTTTGTTCGCTGGACTTTATCCTGCTAACTGTTCCAAATGTCCGAACTGAATTTGGTAAAAGGGCTTTTATGTACTCTGCGCCGTCGTCTTGGAACGCCTTACAAAATACTTTTAAACTGGAAGAACTTGTCCCAATTTGGTATTTTTAAATCACTGATGAATGATCTTGAGACTGATTCCCTGACCTGTCATTGTTTTTAATTTGCTGTTTTTGATTTTTGTTATACTCTTGTGAATTCTATGGTTTTACTAGATTACTTGTAGTTTTTCATGTTTGTCTGTAATTTTTGTAATGACTTGGTGCTGCCTAACTTGGCCAGGACGCTCTTGAAAAATAGATTTTAAATCTCAATGAGCCCTTCCTGGTTAAATAAAGGTTAAAAAACAAAAAAAACAATGGGAGAAACTCCCCAAATACAGGTGTGCCACGCTTGTAGCGTCATACCCAAGAAGACTCGAGGCTGTAGTCGCTGCCAAAGGGGCTTCAACAAAGTACTGAGTAAAGAGTCTGAATATTTATGTGATATTTCAGGTGATTTTATTTATTTTTGTAAAAATGTTTTTAATAAATTTGCAAACATTTATAAAAACCCATTTTTGCTTTGTCATTATGAGTTATTGTGTGTAGATTGAGGGGAATAAATAATATATACATTTTAGAATGAGGCTGTAACTCAACAAAATGTGGAACAAGTCAAGGGGTCTGAATACTTTCCGAATGCACTGTATATCAAAAGTTGGTAACACTTAATTTGATTCTAAACTGACATGCGCCTACGACTAGTGTAGCCTGCCTGTCACATGCATTACAGTGGGTGTGTTTTTAACTGCCTGATAGACGTTTAAAAAAAATGGACGAGATGCTTAACAATACCTCTTCCTCCAAAGGGGCCCCTTCCAAACACATGTGGTCACTTCTGGGAGATGGTATGGGAGCAGAGGACCATGGGAGTGGTGATGCTGAACCGTGTCATAGAGAAAGGATCTGTGAGTATTACCATTATTAGTAGTATTTAAAAAAAAAAATATATGTATATATATTAGAATAATTATACGAGCTCCCTTTAACCACTATGGACCTCCAGTTGCAGAGTACTGCTCTGTTTTCGGTATAACGGGCTTGTTCACCCAAAATATCAATATTGTACTTATTCAATGTAAACATCCCAGTAAAATGTATGCACTTATGAAATTTCTGGCTATTTTTCAGGTGAAGTGTGCCCAGTACTGGCCGCCTAGAGAGGTGAGGGAGGCGGTTTTTGAAGACACAAATTTCAAGCTAACGCTTGTTTCAGAAGACATCAAATCCTACTACACTGTCCGTCAGCTGGAGCTAGAAAATCTGTCGGTAAGATTCCTCTTCCTTCGTTGTGTAATCTTCTGTTCTCCTCTTACCATCCTATTATAATCTTAAATTAGGTACTAAGGCATAAAATGTACAGTGCCCTATTTACTGATCTACACTATATATACAGAAGTATGTGAACAGTAGTGGATTCAGCTATTTCATCCTCACCTGTTGCTGACAGGTGTATAAAATCGAGCACACAGCCATGCAATCTCCGTAGACAAACATTGGCAGTATGGCACCGTCATAGTATGCCAGCTTTCCAACAAGTCAGTTTGTCAAATTTCTGCCCTGCTAGAGCTGCCCTGTCAACTGTAAGTGCTGTTATTTTGAGGTGTAAACGTTTAGGAGCAACAACTGCTCAGCCGCAAAGTGTTCGGACACAAGCTCACAGAATGGGACCGCTGAGTGCTGAAGCGCGTAAAATCGTCTGTTCTCAGTTAAAACACTCACTACCGGGGCCTCCCGGGTGGCGCAGTGGTCTAGGGCACTGCATCGCAGTGCTAACTGCGCCACCAGAGTCTCAGGGTTCGCGCCCAGGCTCTGTCGCAGCCGGCCGCGACCGGGAGGTCCGTGGGGCGACGCACAATTGGCATAGCGTCGTCCGGGTTAGGGAGGGTTTGGCCGGTAGGGATATCCTTGTCTCATCGCGCTCCAGCGACTCCTGTGGCGGGCCGGGCGCAGTGCGCGCTAACCAAGGGGGACAGGTACACGGTGTTTCCTCCGACACATTGGTGCGGCTGGCTTCCGGGTTGGAGGCGCGCTGTGTTAAGAAGCAGTGCGGCTTGGTTGGCTTGTGCTTCGGAGGACGCATGGCTTTCGACCTTCGTCTCTCCCGAGCCCGTACGGGAGTTGTAGCGATGAGACAAGATAGTAATTACTAGCGATTGGATACCACGAAAATTGGGGAGAAAATGAGATAAAAATTTAGAAAAAAAATAAATAATAATAATAATAATAATAAAAATTAAAAAAACACTCACTACCGAGTTCCAAACTGCCTCTGGAAGCAACGTCAGCGCAAGAACTGTTCGTCTGGAGCTTCATGAAATGGATTTCCATGGCCGAGCAGTCGCACACAAGCATAAGATAACCATGCGCAATGCCAAGCGTCAGCTGGAGTGGTGTAAATCTTGCTGCCATTGGACTCTGGAGAAGTGGAAACATGTTCTCTGTAGTAATGAATCACTCACCATCTGGCAGTCCGACGGACAAATCTGGGTTTGGCAGATGCCAGGAGAATGCTACCTGCCCAGTGCTAACTGAAGTTTGGTAGAGGAGGAATAATGGTCTTGGGCTGTTTTTCATGGTTTGGATTAGGCCCCTTAGTTCCAGTGAAGGGAAATCTTAAAGCTACAGCATACAATGACATTCTAGATGGTTCTGTGCTTCCAACTTTGTGGCAACAGTTTGGGGGAAGGCCCTTTCCTGTTTCAGCATGACCATGCACAAAGCGAGGTCCATACAGAAATGTTTTGTTGATCGGACCTCAACCCCATTGAACACCTTTGGGATGAATTGGAACGCCAACTGTGAGCCAGGCCTAATCGCCCAACATCAGTGCCCGACCTCACTAATGCTCTTGTGGCTGAATGGAAGCAAGTCCCCGCAGCAATGTTCCAACATCTAGTGGAAAGCCTTCCCAGAAGAGTGGAGGCTGCTGTCGCCACAAAGGGGGGACCAACTCTATATGACTGCCCATGATTTTGAAATGAGATGTTCGAAGCACAAGTGTCCACATACTTTTGGTCATGTAGTTTATATTTAAGTGATCATTCCCGAGAAGCCGGTGTTTGGAGGATATATTGGCACGGATGTTTGTCTCGGGCCGGCAAACCGTGCCAATATATCCTCCAAACACCGTCTACGGGTTACCACCATATTCACATAATTATTGACATATTTTCATTACATTTTATTTTGATGAATTTATTCATCCTATTTCATCCTTCCACAAGATATAGTCCTGAAACAAATCGTTTAGGTTGCCAGAGATGTGACGCAGCCGTTTAGTCTTTTTGTTCTATATCTATGGACGTGAACCAGTCGTTCGTTCTAAATGTTCCGCTGCCATGCTGGCCGGCAGCGTTCTTATTCCTTGCTTGCTAGTTAGCCAACTTCGGCTAACACAGTCATGTCAAACGGTGCAGTCAGAATAACAGCAAAGTAGCTACATTTGCTTAAGCTGTTTTCTAGTGACATTTATTTGGATATGTCATAATGAGCTAATGATGTGTGATTTCACCTGGCATAGAGAATTTGCTCTCACTAGGACACTGTTCAGAGGAGCTAGCCAACTACACAGCTAACGCAATCTCAAACTGAAGCTGGAAAGACTGCAAACTAGCTGCATTTTGTTTTGTTTGACTGGTTTTTCTATTGACATTTCTTTGTATATCCATAAAAATGCAGATTCATGATTTTGACTGGCTGAGAAAAGCTGCCTGTCTGTCATCTCAACTCCCTACACGTTCATTACTGAGGGACAGCTGGAGATATAATTTCAATGTTTCAAATGTCAGACACAGCCAGGTTTATACAAATCTTTGCATTTTGTTTTCAACAGCAAAGATTTGTATAAACCTGGCTGTCTGACATTTGAAACATTGAAATTATATCTCCAGCTGTCCCTCAGTAATGAACGTGTAGGGAGTTGAGATGACAGACAGGCAGCTTTTCTCAGCCAGTCAAAATCATGAATCTGCATTTTTATGGATATACAAAGAAATGTCAATAGAAAAACCAGTCAAACAAAACAAAATGCAGCTAGTTTGCAGTCTTTCCAGCTTCAGTTTGAGATTGCGTGAATCTGCATTTTTTTTGCATGTACAAAGAAATGGGAGTTAATGTTTAGATCGAGTTTATAAATTGCCTGTCAGGGCTGACGAGACAGGGGATTGAACAGTGAATAGGCATTTCAATGTCATAACCTTTGCCGGTGGTAACTTGTGGAATAGACACCGACTGGAACGCAGTTTTAACCAGTAAGCATCCAGGATTAGACCCACCTGTTGTATAAATACCCACATTCATTATAAGAGGACTGTACTTGTTGATTATCATTACTATCAGCAGAGATCCAGGCTATTCCTAGAAATCCTCCACACTGCTTTTTTTTGTTAAACTCTGTTTATTAAGTTTTACACACAGACAAGACAAAGCAATATAAATAATATACTCAACTAGAAAAAATACAAATAATACATATAAAAAAAATAACTTTAAAGATACCATACTTTAGACAAGTTAAACACACCAGGCAGAAGGCTACAAAAGGTTAAAGGGCAATCTATAGTATAGGGACAGAGCAAACACCTCACCATTGTTCCTGTAAACAGTCAAGGGATGGGGTGGAGAAATGCAACCACTCACAGACAGTCAAGGCCACAGACCGACCATCCACTGGACCAAAAATAAAAAGTTACAATGCTTTAAAATAAAAAATGAATAATAATAATTTTATGTAGGCGTGAACAGAATTAAAAAATAAAAATAACTGGGAAAAACAAGCTCACACCTTAGTCTCTGCCCGGGCAGGATGAACAAGGCATCCACAGGTCACAATCAATAAGCACATCAACCTTAATGCCCCCCACCCCCACCCCAGAAAAAAACACAGAGAAATGCTCATCCAACCCCTAAGTCACAGGGGGGACAAATACAGACTTATTTTGGTTTTAATAGGAATGCCATCAGAGGATGGACTGTTTAAAGTAAGACCGGAATGGAGCCCAAGCCTCATTAAACAGTTTGGGGTTCCCACGTGAATTGAATTTAATTTTTTCTAGTTTCAGAGAGCACAACACATCTCTCACCCAATATTTATAAGATGGGGGAGCTGCCATCTTCCAGTTCTGTAGTATTAGCCGTCTAGCTAAAAGAGTTGTATAAGCAACAGTGTCCGACTGGATTCTTGACAGGGGGGTACCTATGGGCAGTACTCCAAAAAGGGCTGTAAGGGGAGAGGGATCTATAACAGTGTTATATATATCAGAGAAACATTTAAATATTAATTCCCAGAAACCTGACAGTTTATGACAGCCCCAGAACATATGCAACAGTGTGGCTGGTTCAATTTTACATCTGACACAGGTAGGATCAAAATCAGAGAATATTCTTCCAAGTCTGGCCCCAGACCAGTGGATACGGTGAACCACCTTGAATTGAATGAGGCTGTGTCTAGTGCTAAAAGAGGACGAATGCACCCTGCGCAGCACAGATTCCCAGGTGTCTTCCCCAAGTTCCTCCCCCAAATCCTTTTCCCATCGAGTCTTTAAGGGCACCAAAGAAGGGTTCTGTAAGTCATGAATGATTGCATATACATCTGAAATTGCGCCCCTAGGAAGCTTGTTCAGCTCCAGGATGCTCTCTATAGCTGTATTCGCAGGCCTATGGGGAAATTCAGGTGTGTTAGCTCTGACAAAGTTCCTAGTCTGGAGATAGCGGAAAAAGTGGGATTGGGGGAGGTTGAACCTTTCCTGTAGCTGAGCAAAAGAGGCAAATGTATCATCAAAGAATAATTGGGCTAGTGAGGAGAGGCCTAGTGAGTGCCAGATGCCAAAAGCCCCATCATTCAAAGATGGAGGAAATAAAATGTTCTGATTGATTGGGCCTGATAGAGAAAAGCCTCGGAGGCCAAAGGCTAAACGGAACTGATTCCAAATTTTAAGAGACTGCTTTACAATTGGGTTGACACACCTTTTGCCTAGGGACACTGGGAGAGACGAGCACAACACAGAAGAAAGTGCAGCAGGTTTACACGATTCAGACTCCATCTGGACCCAGATTGGTCTAGGGCCAGTAGGATCAGTCTGCAGCCAGTACAGAAGGGCTCTGAAATTTGCAGCCCAATAGTATGTCTGAAAATTTGGTAGAGCTAAACCCCCCAATGACTTAGGCTTCTGTAAATGTTTTCTACCAATCCGTGGTACCTTGCCATCCCAAATAAAATGCATGAATGTTTGATCCAGTGAAATAAAAAAAGATTTTGGAATAAAAATGGGTAAACATTGAAATAAATATAGAAATTTGGGCAACACACTCATTTTAATGACATTAATCCTTCCGATAAGAGAAAGAGGTAGCGCATTCCAAAAAGTAAAAGATTGTTTCAAACTGTCTGCTAGAGCAACCAAGTTTTCCTGAAACAGATTTGAATATTTCCTTGTCACTTTAACTCCCAAGTAGGTGAATTGATCCCGGACAATCCTAAACTGAGAACTTGTAAAAGAGCACTTTAAAGCAGCCTTGTTTACAGGAAAAAGCTCACTCTTGCCTAGATTCAGCTTGTACCCTGAGATTGATCCAAACCTTTTAAGAACAGATAAGGCGCGTGGCAATGAGGTATCAGGGTTAGAGATAAACAAAAGGAGGTCATCCGCATATAGCGAGACTTTCTGCTCTGAGCCCGTCCTGCTTATTCCTTGAATGGCATCATTAGAGCGTAGTGCAATGGCGAGAGGTTCGATTGCCAAAGCAAACAACAAGGGGGAGAGTGGACAGCCCTGTCTGGATCCGCGGTGCAAGGGAAAATAGTCAGAGGACAAGTTGTTAGTCCGTACCGAAGCCATGGGGGAAAAATAAAGAATCTTTATCCACGCAATGAATTTGGGGCCAAAGCCAAATCTATAAAGGGTAGCTGTTAGGTAATCCCACTCAACGCGGTCAAACGCTTTTTCTGCATCAAGTGAGACCACCACCTCTGGGTCCTCCGACGCTGGGGAGTACAGTATATTCATAAGGCGCCTAATATTGAAAAACAAATGCCTATTTCTCACAAAGCCAGTCTGGTCAGAGTGTATTACTTGATGCAGCGAGCCTTCCATACGGATGGCTAAAAGCTTGGCTAGGATTTTGTAATCACAGTTTAAAAGCGAGATTGGGCGATAGGATCCACATTCCAGGGGGTCTTTGTTTTTCTTTAATAGTAATGAAATTGAAGCCTGATAAAGACTAGGCGGTAGCTTTGAGGTATTAAGGCACTCTGCAAATAGTCGAGACAAGAATGGGCAAAGCAGACCAGAAAACGTCCTGTAAAATTCGGTTGGAAAACCATCCGGACCCGGTGATTTACCACTTTTCATTGCGGACACTGCTGTTGCAATCTCCTCAGGTGTAAATTCTTCTTCTAGACAGTCATGGGTGTCTGTATCAATTGAAGGCATATTCAGGCCATTAAAGAAGGAATCAATCAGCAAAGGGTCTTGAGGGGATTCCGAGGTGTATAGCGCAGAGTAAAATTGTTTGAATTGATCATTGATCTCTTTATGTATAACTGTGGTGGCACCAGACGGGGTCCTTATTTGTGGGATTAAACGTGAGGCCTCAGATTTACGGATCTGATGTGCAAGGAGTTTACTGGCCTTGTCGCCTTGTTCATACACTCTGTACCGAGCTCGCAAGAGTAACTGTTCAGCTTGCCTGGTAGAAAGCTCATCAAATTCAGATTGGAGTAGTTGGCGCTCTTTATGCAGATCAGAGGAAGGAACCGTAGCATACTTCTCATCCAATGTGGCTATGGATTCGCTCAGGTCCCGAAGTCGCTGAGAGCGAACTCTGTTTTGGTTGGCTGTATAAGAAATAATTTGGCCACGTAGGTATGCTTTGAGAGACTCCCATATGGTAGAGCAGGACATACCTGGTGTTGAATTAGTTTCTAGGAATAAGGTGATTTCAGAAGAAATGAAATTGACAAACTCCTTATCTGAGAGTAAAATGGGGTTAAGACGCCATTGATAACACATAGGAGGTCGCTGGGGAAACTCTAGTTCAAGCACTAATGGTGAATGGTCAGAAATAACAATACTCTTGTAAGTACACTGCCGAAGGTTAGGCAGACGTTTTTGGTCCAAAAAGAAGTAATCAATCCGGGAGTATGTTCGATGAACATGAGAATAAAAGGAATACTGTCTATCTGTAGGATGTAGGAAACGCCAGGCCTCAAACATGGCATATTTCTGAAGAAAGGCTTGAATAAGTAGGGCACATTTAGATGGGCCTGTAGTTGTTCGTGAGGACTTGTCAAGAACTGGGGACATTTTGCAGTTGAAATCCCCCCCTAAAATCAACAAATGAGAATCTAAATTGGGTATAGCAGACAAAAAGGAAGAAATGAAACTTGTGTCATCCCAATTGGGAGCATAAACACTAGCCAAAACAAGAGGGGTAGAAAACAGTTTACCGGTTACTATGACGTATCGTCCCTTAGGATCAGCGATAACCTCAGAAGCTACAAAGGGAGTGGCTTTATCAACCAAAATGGCAGCCCCTCTTGATTTACTATGAAAGTTAGTGGAACACTTGACCAACCCAGTCCCTACGCATCCTAAAGTGCTCACCAGTCCTCAAGTGAGTCTCTTGTAGAAATGCAACATTTGCATTCAAACCCTTTAAGTGTGTCAACACCCTCTTACGCTTCACTGGGTTATTAACCCCTTTGGTGTTCCACGAAATGTACTTGATCGCATTGTTTCGGCCCCTCTGGGCATTCCCGTTATACAACCCTGTCATTAGAGCATAGAATGGAAAAGCAACGAGCGCCCAAAAACCCCAGAATAACTTGTCTCAGAGTAATAATGTACGGTGGTAGATGTTTGGAAAAAGTACAGAGAAAAAAAACAGACAGAATGACAACATTAGAACTGAACAATTCAACCCCTCCCCCCACCCCCTCCCCCCATCCCAGACAATACCTCCCCAAACGAGGTACAAGCCTAAATAGAACATGTTCTCTTCGCACAGTATGTCTGTGAGAGTGCGGTCTTAAACCTAAACCCACAGTCCCACTCTTTAAAGTCGCGTTTTGTTAGTGGATCAAACAGCAAAAAGAGATAATCATTTTTTAAATAAAATAAAATAAAAGTGAATCCCTTGTGCAGACGAAATTACAAAAGCACCACTTGCAGATGTATATAATTATATTCCCAGTCTTATAACAGGCATTTGAGAGAGAAAATAAAGAAAATAAATAAAATGTATAAAGGCTCTCAGCCGAAAACCTAATTTGAAGTAAGGGAATCGTAGTAAGACAGCTTACAACCAAGACCAAAAAACTACGTGTGCACAACGTTGAACGCTTGCTGGGCATAAATGACGCTCAGAACTTTTAAAATTTAAGTGAAGACCCCAAAAAACGTGTCGCCTCGGGAAGCATTTACTGTTTACTGGGTCAATGCAAACGGATGCAGTAAGCAAATAACCAAGAATATTTTGAGTCACTGAGACACTATGTAAACAAACTGAATAGGTGAGCAAGACAGCCTAGAAAACACAGGAGTATAGTAAAACCTCAATACAATGAAATTAAAATGACTGAATGCTTGTAAGGCAAGCACACTAGATGATCAAAACATTAGATCACATCAAATAAGCCTGAATGGGTTCGCCAACTCCCCAACTATACAAAATTAGCATGTTGTAGCTAAACATAATTGTACCACAGGTGGGTTACTTACTATCCACAGTTCGCAAGCAACAGTTGCTGAACTATGAGCAAGTTCAAGACTTCTTGATGTGACGTTGAATGTGAGAGAGAGCCTCATCCGGAGATTCAAATGTGTAGTCTTTACCATCATGAGATAGCCATAAACGGGCCGGGAATCGCAGTCCGTACTTCACACCTGGATGGTCCCGAAGTAGTCGTTTGGCCTGTCCGAAAGCTGCGCGCTGCCTGGAAACAGTGGGGGAGTAGTCCTGGTAGATGGAGAAGCTCTGTCCTTGAAAGCTCAGAGTGGTATTTGTTGATATCACAAGTTTACTGGAGAACTGAGACGAAGTAGAGACTCTGGACAGGGTGGATATTCGTATAATAAAAAGCAGTTTATTCAGAGGTAAAGATATCTGAAATAGCGTGCACGGACTCGTTCATCAAGCTCGAATGGAACTATCAGAAAGAAGCCCCGAAAACACTTTGTGCAGACATTATATTGGATAAATAAAGTAGGTTGATTCTGGTAGATCTGGTCTTCTGGTTGGTCCTGATGAGTTGGGCGAGGTCCACTACAGGCTAGTATCACTGTCCCATTGGCTCTGAGTAGAGTTCTTTGTCTTCAGAAATGTTCAGCTAAAACAGGAGATTAGGTGTGTGCGTAGATGTTCCTATTTTGACATATCTGTGTGTCTCTGTAAAATGTTCAGCTAAAACAGGAGATTTTGTGTGTGCGTAGATGTTCCTATTTTATCAGTGTTTATGAAAGGTTTACGTCAGCCCTCTGTCCTTGGGTGTGTGTGTGTCTCAGTATCTCGTGTAATGCAGACCCAAGCACCCTTTTGATCAAGGCCTTTCCTGCCTTATCAGTGTTTATGAAAGGTCTGTGCCAGCCCTCTGTCCTTGGGTGTGTGTGGGTCTCAGTATCTGCTTATGAGTTTGTGAGAAACCCTGTTTTGAAAGAAGTTAGTTATAACAACGTAATAGCACTATGCTTGTGTTATTTTAAATGGTATTTATTACAAATCCCCCTCTTCACGTCTCACTAGAGACGTGACAAAAGCTATAAATGGCAGAATAGGGCAAACTTTATCAGAAGATAAAGTTTTAATTCCCCCTCTTCACGTCTCACCAGAGACGTGACAATAGTAAAGCAAAATCTGGTTCGTCTGCCGCAAGCAAAGAAAAAATAAGGATATAATGAAAACAATAAGCCCCCTCAAGTATGGGTAAATGAGCAAGGACAAAAAGGAGACCACACCAAGTGCTACACCTGGAGTGGCCAATCACACATTAGTAACCAAAAAAGCGAGAACATGTTAAACCCTCAGGTCCATCCCTCTATACAACCTGTACCAGGTGGGCTGTCTCCACCCGGGAACTTCAAACCTTCACAACAGGGAGGACAAACATCACTTTTTATTCATTCGACAACATCAACTACAGCAAACCAAGGGTCCTCCTCTGTCAGGCACACTCTCCTGCGAAAGCTTGATTCCGTATCAGCCTCTCCTACTGGAGCATCAAGCAGCGGCATCATACCAGAGGCCCTTGCCACATCTGTAACAGACTTCTTCAAACAAGGTATGACACAGGCAGCACAGCACAGTAATCATCATTGCAGTGTACTTACCAAACCAACCACCCAGCCAAGGGAACAGTCCACTCTCCTCCACACCTGCAAGACCCTTCATCTCCACCGATAACCTTGCCAACCTACTCAGAGCTTTTGAAATGCTCCCATCCGGACTAGTATTGTTAGGGACAAACGTGCAACACTGTTCTCCAAACATTTTACATACACCTCCCTGGTTGGCCAGAATCATGTCCAGTGTTAGTCTATTTTGTCTACTGGTTTGAGAGGTAGCATCCAATTGTTCAGCCATCCCTGTAAGTGCTGTGTGGGTGTATTTAACAAATCATTATTAATTATAGTAGATATAATTGACCCAGGCATTTTGTTTAGCATCAACAATAGCTGGGCCAATGATGGGCATCAGATGCCACAGGCCATCTTTCCTGTTTAATGTCTGGAATTCGTGGGGGACCCCTATTGGGACCCCCAACAGGTTGGTGTGGATGTTATCTGTACCCTCGGACCAAGGAGCGTCACGTTTCTGCCGTCTCCTGGGTTGGTCCCAAGCCTCTGTGTCATGTGCAGCTCCCAGAAGTTGGTTAGCTGTAACCTCAATAATAGGCAATGGTGTTATCAGACTGGCCAAAGCACATGTGCCCTGACAATCTCCTTTCAAAATGGGGTCAACCGCCTGGCAGGTCCACACATCCACCATACATCAGCAACACCTCTAGTTAATAGTGGCATTAGTGATGCAGGCAGTAGTAGGGAACCTCCCATAGTCTATACCTCTACCCATACCAGTGTTACAGCTGTAATATCCCCCATATGCCTTAACCCCCCATGGTGACTTCTGGGGAGGGACTTCTGGGAACACAAGACTCAGAGTTTTCCACAGGGTTAAATTTGGCTTATTATAATAAAAACTTTCCAATATGCACATCCAACCTTCCTACTGCTTAGGGCAAATGGGTGAGCAGCCAGAATAGGTCTGGCATGTCCACATACGACACAGTCCTTTCTATTAAGTGTTTTGTAGGCCAACCACATATTCTCCCTTCCCTCATAACCAGTTTCAGTCCCCAATTGGTCACTATCTGAGATGTCGTTTACATTTATTACCTGTACCAGATTGGAGAGCTTAGGTGATGGCGTGGGACTTGGTCTTGAAGTGGTGGAGGAGGCCGGCTGAACCCTGGTCCGTTGAAACTGGTGGTGGTTCTGGCAGTACTGTGATGGTATCATCCCCATCGTATCCTAAACAGACAGCTCAGGACTACAAGTAGTCCTGTAAAGCCCCATCCTCTCCCAGAGAACACATCATCAGCCAGAGATCAAGCAACACTTTCACTTCTATGAACGTACACAGTGAGGAAAGGTCGGGGGCAGGGAATTTTCATTAAGGAGTTGACCCCCGAACTCTATTAGCAACGGTTCTTCTCCTTAACTCTGTGATCATTCGGCAGTGTCAGTGTGTCTCACCCTCCAAGTGCGATATGCCCCCAGGTCGGGTGAATCACCTTCTCCTTTAATTCACCTGTAATGCATAAAATCTTGGACATACAGGTTTGGTTAACAAACAGTTTCTCATTTGTTCTATCTGATTATATATTTAACTTCTATGCCTTTTTTTTTTTTAGCTAGACATTTTTAATTTTAAATTAGTTTATTATCCAATAGGCCCCATCCTATCCTAGACCACAATGTACCCCTCCCCCGTTTGATACCTGGCTCTGGCCAGGTATCAACCTTACCTACTCTAAATAATGACTTAGTATATTATAACGTCCCTTTCATTTTCCACATGTCCAATTGTCCCTTGAGTTTGGGTGTCCATTCATATCTATCCTTTACCAATTATCTGTCAAGTGACTTATCTACTTTAAAATGTATTTGTGCTGCTTATATGTGTTAACCCCCTTCTGTCCTATCTTATTTCACAGCCTACCTTGCTCATTTCACGGTACCCCCTCCCCACTCTGCTCTCAAACCTTCAAAGTCTCAACAGTGCGGGGTAGACCCATCTGTCTGCCTTTTTCTAATAATAGTCAATAACAACTGTGTTCCTTTGCAATATTAACTAAGTGTCTCACTGTTTTGACTTTATCTGAAATCATGGATTTAAAAATAACAACATGTCTTATAGTGTCAATCTCTAAAGTCCTTACATAACCTTAATAAACCTATCTCTATCTTCTAATGGCCAAAACAAATGCTAACCTTATGGTCAAGAGTTATAAACTCTATTATAATCAATTTACCTCAAAACTAGTATCCCAAATGACACAAATTCATTATTCCCACTACATCCCCCCGTGAGTGATCAAGTCACAGGAAAATGCAATGAAAATAGGTCAAAAGGTTACACCTACATTCGTGTTCCATACCATATCTAGACATACCAAAAGAACCCTTTATCTTAACAAAGTCCCATGCCTAAATAAAACTCAGAAAGTAAAACTCCTATTCCAATATGAGTGTATTCTTTTAAGATATCTTGTCTCTGGGAACACGGAAAACCCCTTAACCCAAACGTTTACCACAAAAACAAAACCTAATAATTATGATAATACCCTTAAATCATTCGTTTTAAATTTCCCCGATGTTTCATGTAACACAACCGTGATAAATGTGTACTGTCCCTTTAAAAACTCCCTGCCAGCCATACCAGGTTGCGAGTCGTTCATTGTTCCCCATAATGAAAACAGATCACGTTTAGAATACGTTTACTTATTGTTCGAATTCTCTGGTGTTACCTAAACAAAAACCAATAACTTTCAGCAACTTTTGAAAAGTATCTCAAAGCTATAATGTACACATTTTCCCTCTAAATGACACAACCAATTTTCTCTAGCATAATTTAATACGGCCACACCCGGTGGGGAAAGTACAAATTGTATCCCGTTCCTCCTATAATACCCAATGCTAAATTCAAAGTTGTGGTTAAATATATGGATTTGCCAATCATTATCAAATGTTAAATATACAGGTTTAGTACTTTTATCAAATAGATTAGTATAGTTCAAATAAAGATATGCATTTACTAGCGCTCAACCTGTGTTCAGAACGCAACAACTAGCCAATATAATACCAAAAATGACTGTCTTATTCATGGCTCTAGGCAAAACATCTAGTTACTCCAACTGAGTTTAGCAGCAAAACTATCGTATAAGTAAAATCAACTTCTCAACTTTCTCCATTCCAAAGTGTAAACTTACCATATACTTCGCTAAATTTATATCGCATGTCAGCCAATCCATAACAATAATATCATTAGTCTGTAAATTTAACCTAAATAAGTTATTAAATGTATTCTCTCTACTCCGAATTGGTTTTAAGTTTTTTCTCTGTCACCAGCATTCAAACAGGCTCCCCGTTTGCTGGGAGACCGTTGAGTGCTGCAATACTGCCATCTTCTGTCCATTCTCTGTACAGCTCTCCACCCCCGGACTATTCCAAGAGTTATGAGTGTGTGGAGGAATATCACAAATAAGGGCCAGATATCCCTAGCCTCGCCCAGGGAGGGAGAAATTTCCCTCTAACTGGGCGAGGTTCCTTTTTCAGGGGAGGCGGAGTTTGATGCCGCATCACCTGAGTCAAGAGTATCTTCATTTGGAATCGAATTTAGGCCGCTCAAATCAGCTCTGACTTCTGTCAGTGTTCTGGAAGGAATTGGAGCTGGAGTGCAATGTGTGAGGTGGTGCCAAGGTGCGCCTGATTTACCTTTGACCTGAACTGAGTGTGAAGTAACCTCCTTCACTTCGTACAGTTCAGTCCACCTGGGTTCCAGCCACTTTCTCTTGTGGACTTTAACCCTCACCCAGTCACCATTTTACATTCAGCGGTGCCGGATCTCCCGTCAGCTCCCCCTCTCGGACCTTGTGAATCTGTTTGGAGAGAGCTGCAGAAAGTTCCGTCAGTTTTTTCACATATTTACATCAAGAGCGGGCATATGACCTCCCTCTCTTGGTGGACCAGGCATGACTCTTCCAGTCATTATCTCATGAGGAGAGAGATGGGTGCCTGCCCCTGGAGAGGCTCTCATGGCCATCAACGCCAGAGGCAGGGCTTCAACCCATGTCAACTTCGAACCTGCACATACCTTGGCTATCTTAGCCTTCAAAGTTTGATTGGCGCGTTACACGAGACCCTGAGATCGGATTTGTCGTGGGACACCATACCTAGGTATGAGTTCCGTTTGTAGCCACCTAATGACTGACTTAGCATCTTCCCCTGCCGTTGGTACTGCCCCAACCCATGATCTTTTGTCTAAAAATTCATTACACTTAAGCTTGGGCACAGTGGATGTAGTCATTGTGTTATTCAATGTCGGGTATCTATGGTTTATAGTTCTACATCATGTCTGGTTTTTTATATGGGTGTGCTCGTCGTGTTTCCTCAATTGCCCACGTTCCTATCTTTAGCTCAGCCTCTGCTCCCTCTCTGGGTTTAGTTCCTTCCTTCTTGAATAAGTGAGACTTATTCCTTTCCACTTCACTTTCTATTCCTTCCTTTACTGCCTCCTCTAGCTCTTTCTCCATAGTGGTGAGTTGCCCTTTTGACGGGGCACCTCCACTAAGGTAACCTGCCTGTGTCCATTTCAGCTTGACTCCCTCCCACACCTTCTTTATTGTTTTATACTGTTCTTTACCCCCTGCCCTGTCTTGTATTTTTTTTTTTTTGTCTAGGTATTCATTGAACTTTAGTTTTGGGGCATTAGCGGCAGCCATGGTAAATTTCAGGATCAGGTTTGACTATCTTAGTGCACTTAGCCCGTCACTGGCCGAGGCCAGCAATGTATTCTCGGCGCTGACACCGACTTATCTCTGGTGCCCCACACTCGTACACAAAGAATTATTTACAGCAGTTATTACTGTTAATCAGTTTTTCGAGTTATTATATATCTTCCCAAAAGGTATCAGAATCGCCCTTCTGGAACAATATATTAACAAACTCAAGCGCTCCTAAAATAATTATCAATTCAATTTTAGGAATTATTTTGCAAAAGTTATTATCGTTTTTCAGTTTTTCGAGTTATATATTTTCCCAGAAGGTATCAGAATCGCCCTTCTGGAACAATATATCAACAAACTCAAGCGCTTCTAAAATAATTATCAATTCAATTTTAGGAATTATTTTGCAAAAGTTATTATCGTTTTTCAGTTTTTCGAGTTGTTATATATTTTCCCAGAAGGTATCAGAATCGCCCTTCTGGAACAATATATCAACAAACTCAAGCGCTCCCAAAATAATTATCAATTCAATTTTAGGAATTATTTTGCAATAGTTATTATCGTTTTTCGAGTTGTTATATATTTTCCCAGAAGGTATCAGAATCGCCCTTCTGGAACAATATATCAACAAACTCAAGCGCTTCTAAAATAATTATCAATTCAATTTTAGGAATTATGGAAATACCAACATCACAATAGAGGAAAAATACAAGTCAGTTTTCAGCTCGGCGGCTGTACCACGGGCCAAAAGAAGACTCAGCTGTCCTCCCAAAAGTTATCAACTAGTGAGTCTCGTGAAAAGGCCAATCTTACACAACATTCAAATTAACATTTCCACATTTGTATTTTATTACATAACAACATTAATACATTGATCGCAGGTTAAGTTCTTCACAGTGCATCTAGTTAAGTGCCAAGTCAACCATTGCCCGCTATCTGAACTTGTATTTTTATTTTTATTTTGTTGATTCCCCCTAGGTAACTTCCAAGTGTTTTAACCAATCAAATGTTGTTAAGTCTGGGGAACCTTTTCTAGACTTGGATTCTCACGGAATTCTCACTCAACCCGACTATCTGAATCTTTTTATCAAGTCAGTTACAATTATAACACAATTACTTGGATTCTCTCGGCTTCTACCCGACTGTGAATCTTTTTACAACACACATTTACTTAGATTCTCACGGCTTCTACCCGACTATGTGAATCTGAGTCTCACGGCTTCTACCCGACTATGTGACTCTCTATAAGTTATTTGGATTCTCACGGCTTCTACCCGACTATGTGACTCTGAGTCTCACGGCTTCTACCCGACTATGTGACTCTCTATATCTCAGATATCTTTACATGTTTACTTTTACATTTACAATAGACATTTATCATAAATTTAACAGTAACCCATACTCAACCTCAGTACTTCTGATCTTTAATTTGGATTTTCCTAATATACAATATGCAGATTTTTGATTTAACAGGTTCTGCTTACCTTTGTTTTGTAGGCCTTATAGATCAGTTTCCTGAGGCGAGCTGGATTCCCGGCTGCTCCTTCGGACAGGTCACCCTTCCTTTCTGATCCGTCTCTCACTTGTCTCCCTTCTCTATCAACTTTTATGGACCGAATTCAGAGAAGAAAACCATCCTCTGCTACCAATTTGTTGATATCACAAGTTTACTGGAGAACTGAGACGAAGTAGAGACTCTGGACAGGGTGGATATTCGTATAATAAAAAGCAGTTTATTCAGAGGTAAAGATATCTGAAATAGCGTGCACGGACTCGTTCATCAAGCTCGAATGGAACTATCAGAAAGAAGCCCCGAAAACACTTTGTGCAGACATTATATTGGATAAATAAAGTAGGTTGAGTCTGGTAGATCTGGTCTTCTGGTTGGTCCTGATGAGTTGGGCGAGGTCCACTTCAGGCTAGTATCACTGTCCCATTGGCTCTGAGTAGAGTTCTTTGTCTTCAGAAATGTTCAGCTAAAACAGGAGATTAGGTGTGTGCGTAGATGTTCCTATTTTGACATATCTGTGTGTCTCTGTAAAATGTTCAGCTAAAACAGGAGATTTTGTGTGTGCGTAGATGTTCCTATTTTATCAGTGTTTATGAAAGGTTTACGTCAGCCCTCTGTCCTTGGGTGTGTGTGTGTCTCAGTATCTCGTGTAATGCAGACCCAAGCACCCTTTTGATCAAGGCCTTTCCTGCCTTATCAGTGTTTATGAAAGGTCTGTGCCAGCCCTCTGTCCTTGGGTGTGTGTGGGTCTCAGTATCTGCTTATGAGTTTGTGAGAAACCCTGTTTTGAAAGAAGTTAGTTATAACAACGTAATAGCACTATGCTTGTGTTATTTTAAATGGTATTTATTACATATTGCGGGCTCGTCGGAGAATCTCCATCTTCTCATGGAAAAAGTGCACTCGAAGAATTATGTCACGGGGCCTCTCCCCATCCCGGGGCTTTGGGCGCAGCGACCGGTGGGCACGATCAATCAGGGGCTTTTCATCTAAGGCAAGAGCATCCTTCAGCAGCCCAGAAACGAAATCCGTGGCGCGAGGCATTTCCGCTGACTCTGGGACTGATACAAGTCTCAGGTTATTGCGGCGAGAGAATCCCTCTAAACTTACACAGCTCTCCTTCACCTTTTTCAAATCCGCAGCTAGGCGTTTCACGTCAGCCTCCAGGGATGTAGTTAAGTCGGAGACATTTGTAGCGAAGGTCTCCAGTGCTGCAATCGTTGTAGCGTGCGACGCCATTGTTGTTTTGAGTAATGTGATTGCTGGCACCGTCTCGTTCCGCAGGATGGTTAGATCTGCTTTTAAAGTATCAGAAACCTCCTTTATTCGGGCCTCAATCGTAGCAACCACCTCCGTTTTCATTTCAACTATCTCAGAGCGTAGTAGTTTGATGGCCTCGAGAATGTTCACTTCAGCGCCACCAGGCCAAGCCGCCCCCCCGGGTAAAGTATCAGTCCCCGGGCCGTCAGGCTCAGGGGAGGGCGGTGATGAGAGTGTGTCTTGTAGGCCGGGTTTTCTCAAAGTCATGCTTTTGGCCTTATGTTTCGTCGACATGCTGACATTTGGAAGTAAAGTAGTCTTGGTTTTTACGGGAAGGGATCACCAAAATAATATATGAAAATAAATACGGTTCTGCTGCAAAATTCACATAAACTTTAAAAATACCACGGGAGCAAACGGAAAACACGTCAGTCGCACATGGCGTCCCTCCAATCCCCCCCCCTCCACACTGCTTTGAAGCAGCTTCGGTGGGTGTTTTGATATCCTTCTACAAGCAACTGAACTCAGGACTATCATGTTCCAAAGTAATTTATAACATGATTCTTTGACGCTTGTCTGAGATTCCTATAAAGTTTTTCTTGACTTATGTTCATACTAGTGGTGGTGGTGGCAATACAGTAATCGAAATCTCTGCTCTATTTTATGCTTAGTTGGTTAATTCGTCCCCCTTCTACAGACTCGGGAAACTAGAGAGATCCTACATTTTCACTACACCACCTGGCCTGACTTTGGGGTGCCCGAATCTCCAGCCTCCTTCCTTAACTTCCTGTTCAAAGTGCGGGAGTCTGGGTGCCTCAACTCTGACCAGGGGCCTGTGGTGGTGCACTGCAGCGCAGGCATCGGACGCTCGGGAACCTTCTGTCTTGTCGACACTTGCCTGTTACTGGTCAGTACTGCACTGGAAATCTAATTTGAAATGTAAAACTTTATTCCTCCCACAAGCCGAAATTGTGCAAGTGTGGTATTGAGTTGTGCAGACACTCATTTCCAATGGCTTTATGAAGAATCATGACTTCATGTCAAGTAATTGTCAGCTTACCCAATGAAACTTGCTGTGAAATATCTGTTTGCAGATGTCCATGCGCAAGGACCCGTCATCTGTGCACATTCGTGACGTACTGCTGGAGATGCGACGCTATCGGATGGGCCTGATTCAAACACCTGACCAACTCAGATTTTCCTACCTCGCTGTTATTGAAGGTGCCAGGTGCATCATGGGAGACGCATCATTGCAGGTAAGTTGAATCCATCTTTTAGTTGCTGCCATGAACCAAAGTGCTATAGTAGGTCATACACGCACATACAAATTGGGTCTCTGGTGTCTGTAAAATGTGTTTGCCTTTTGTATATATTTTCAGGAACTGGTTAGCCACAATGTTCTTATACTTGTCCTCTAATGAATAATTTAAAGTAGGCCAATTGGGTGTTTTATTTGGGAAGCTCTAACTAGATACAGATGTCTCTCCTCATAATGTATGGAGAAAGCTCATATCTTCTCTGTAAAGCCTATTAATGTTTAAATAATACCCACATCAATCCATAAATGTTTAAGGAGTCGTGGAAAGAGCTCTCCAACGAAGAGGACGTTCCTCCAGAGTTCACACCTCCCCTGCCCCGCCCCCGTCCTCCAGGTCTATCTGTCAACGGCACGGTTGAACCAATCTCATTTTTTCCTGAGGTTGTTGTTGCGCAGAATGATTCCCACACTCGTAGGTAAATAAGGCCCGCTCAATTAGATTTTTAGCAGTCTAGACTTCATACACGCAATATTCAGTGTCACTCTTCATCCTTCTCCCCTTGGAATATCTCTCCCATTGCAGTGCCCCACCAGAGACTGAACTGCGATGGAGGGGCAGTGGTGAAGGTGCTATCGCCCAGTCGCAGTCTTCCACTGTATCCAGTGATCAACCTGATGGCCAGGCGGGAAGCAAAGAACCAGCTCCCAAAGCTCCTACGAAACCCCACCGACTGCACGAGCCAGAAAAACAACAGGGGCTGAACCAGGACCAGGCAGCAGGAGACGATAGCCCTGAGGCTCTAGGGGCCTGGAACCCCCTGCTGGCCAATGTTTGCCTCTGCACTGCCCTGGCCCTGGGTGCTTATGTCTGTTACCGGGCCTGTTTCCACTGATCTCCTCTACCCTCCTCCCTCTCTTGCTCCTCCGTTTCTCTTGTCTGTTTTTTTTGCAGGGTGAATTAGGCTGGCCAGCCGGCCCTCTCTGCCTATGGTTTTACTCTGCTGGCTGGGCAAGTGGATTGTTTGGACTTCAGAGAATCGATTGATTCAGACTCACTCGTTTTCTTTACAAATGCGGAGCCGGGGTGTGGGAGGAAGGGACTGCCCCTTTTTCCTCGTCACCCACCGTAGCTCTCATATGAACTGTCAGTTTGGACGCTCAGGGTCTCAATTTTCAGGTATCACATCCCAAATACAGGTGTTGATTTTCAAAACAAATGAGTAAACAAATGTTTCTTTCTAACCGTCAGTAAATGAAGGTGTTTGTTCCTGTGTTCTGTGAGCTGAATGGTCTACTAGTAGTCTACCCTACCGGGACACATGCTCCTTCTATACAGTTACCAAATAACACGCAAATGTGTTCTTCCGTTTCAGCCTTTGCAAAAAAATGTCCATTGGCTATTCACCTTTCTCTCCCAAATAGTCCTTTCCTTTGCAGTTCTTTACAATTATTCTGGAGGAGTTACAGTGCTTGGTTTGTGGCAACCCTGCAGTGCCAACGTAATGAATTGCTGCAGAGATGTTAGTGAAAAGAAAACAGGCGAACTTGAGATGATGGGGCAGTAATATACCCAGGAGTAAGCTGAGGCTAAGTGGTGGCCACCATCCGAGGGAGACACTGCACTCCTCTCCTTCCACTGGATGAGGGGTGGATTCAGTGGGTTATTTACAGGCCATAGGAGAGCTCCCTACCACTTCCCTGTTTAGGGTCTTTTGGCTAAAGCTACAGGAGGCACACTGTATGTGTGTGTGCGCAAGTGTTAAGTGTTATCTGAGCTTTCTACTGATGCATGATTTCTATCTGCTGTCTTAGTGGGAAACATCACAAGCTAATAATAAGTTATATTTTAAATGTATTCAAGATTGTTTCCTGGTTCTTGACCCTGACCCCCACCACGTATTAATTTCAAACTTTACATTTAAACAGGAGTGTCTAGTTGATGATGTGCTTTGAATGGAAGTGCTGCACGCATGTATTGAGCTGTTATTTTTTTTGCATAGTTTGAGGTGTTGCGTTCACATTTTAGCCCGTTTTTAAAAAATTTACAAATGTCATATTTTTATCTGTCTTTTGGCTAAAGTCTGCAATAAAGGAGTCTCCAATGATTTCACAACATTTGTTTAACCCATTAGATATACAGTATCATTCAGGGATGGTGACTTCTAAAGAAGTCCCCACTTTGGATGAACAATGCAGAGGCTTTTTCATACTAAAGAAACAAACTGGGTGAAATGCATCAGGTGAGCATTGCATCTGAACACAGGAGGTTGCATTAAAATGCCAGCTCAGCATACTGTATGGAGATACAGGCAGCAGCTAACCCTCCTCTCCCTTTGCTAGCAATACAAATACCATCAGCCTTTTATTTTCCCAGCCTCTGAAAGATAAAACCCATTCTGCCTGTCTGGACAGTGAGCCTGCGATCTCAAACCAACTTACAAACACCAGCACAGGGATTAAAACACTGTAATGATGATCAGTTATGGCCAGGTCAGTCAGTTTTAGTTCACTTTTTTCCACATAGACGTCCTGCACTTGTGAATAAACACGTTTTTCATGAGATTAGTTCAGCTACTAGCATTCAGTTTACCTTAGTGACTCAAAAATAACTACGTATATCCTGAATCAAATGGCTGTACCTTTTCTCTAGAATGTATGATGTCCTACCCATGGACATGCCCTCTTGATACTTAAAAAAAATAATTTAGATCAGATTTCATTCTGTTGACTTTTTTATGCATTTGCAAGTAATGATGAACTCACAGTACCTACCTGGGCAGCTTTGTGTTTGCCAAGATGTTCCTGTTCTTCTGTACTTATGCTCACCAACCATTTTTTAAATTTTTATTTACATCCATTGTATTCCTTTTTTTTTTTTAAATAAAAACAAATTTACTGATTTTTGTTCTGCTTTTTGGATCTGAGTCATGTAAGATTTTATTTTCATACAGAATTATAAACACAACCTGTGGTAATGTAGGATTTTTGGGGGGACCTGAAAATCCATGACGTCATGATTTGACCTCGTATTTTTCTTGAACGCACCATCAATATTTTGTATGAGATTGAATGATCATAACTGTCACTAATGTTAAGAGCATTGCAATAGTTGGTTTCAAGACAACTGTGAACTCGGAAAAATAACAGGTCAAATTATGACGTCAGTGATCTTCAGGTCGCTAATTCAGGTTTGGGTGACCGTTACAAATTATTTTTCCCATTCAGAGCTGTTTTTTCCGAGTTCCCAGTTGTTTTGAACGTGGCAAATGTCCCACCTCAAAATGGTAATTGAAGCTAGGCTCAGCCATGCCAGTCAAACAAAGGGAGCAGATTGAGTGTAACATCTTCTGTGCATATCAGACATCTCTGAGCTGCTGCTTCTCCCATGAAGACCACGATGTACCAATAGACTTGATAGGGTGAGAACCCTTTGTACCCCAGACGTTAATTAAGCAGCGGAATCCGTAGCATATGAAGTGTCCAGCGTACAGCGGTATGACCTGTTGCATGACATTTGTGAACTAATTCTGACTTAAACTGCTCATGTATTTGTCTCATGCTTCGTAAAGAACAGATGTAGATATAAGACAGTACATCATTTACTGCGGTGCCGGTGCGGCCTCCACAGAAGTCAGAGCAAAAATACTTTTTGCGCTTCGTGGAGCAGAGCTGTTGTCAAGGAATTGAGTGTTTTATACATGACCTCCCGCCCTCACCTACTGTCAACCAATCATGTCAATGCGGAGCTATATGGAGATCTCGGCATTGTTACGAAATTTGAGAGGCACACGGCAATGCGGTATGGAGTTTGAGTTGGCCTCTGCAGACTCCGCGATTGCGTCACACCCGCGATACGAAGCCTCTGATTACATTTCAGATCAAGCGTAAGTTGGCTTTAACAGTGAAACGCTTACTTGTGTCCTTTTCTAGCAATGCAGAATTAAAGAACTTGACCATTGACATGTAAAGCTGACCTGACAAAATAGATTCCATTTTCATTGACAAAGAAATGTTCTCATTTTATCTGTATTATTTCACCGTGATGAACTTGGTAGGCTGTGTCTATATTGCATACTGTGCAAGACCAGTGTTTTGAAGTTGCCACAAGGGGGCTCTTCAGAACACACAAACAGCTCAGGTTTCAACATAAGCATACAAGTCGAGAGGCACATAGTGCACAGTATAACCCATACTTTCCTGTTTTCTGTAACTACTCATCAATAATTATCTGTCTGTATCCATATATGTATCCTTTTTTTAAACCACTGTTATGGATCTGACTCATGTTCAGAATCTTATTCTCAGGCTGACCTCTGAACAGATAACATTGTGTCAACAATGAGTTTTTGTGTATTTTTCCCTTTCTCCATTAGGATACATATTGGCAAAGCAATTGTATTTGTACAAGGATACATCTACAATTATTAGATTGCATTAAATTGGCTTTTCAAATCAAATGTTGTTTGTCACGTGCTTCGTAAACAACAGGCGTAGGTAGACTAACCGTGAAATGCTTACTTGCGGGCCCTTCCCAAAAATGCAGAGAGAAAGAAAATAGAGAAGGAATAGCATGTAATAATAACTACACAGTGAGTAATGATAACTTGGCTATATACACGGGGTACCAGTACCGGGGTATGAGGTAATTGAGGTAGATATGTACTGTACATATAACTAGGAATAAAGTGACTAGGCTACAGGATAGATAAACAGTAGCAGCTGTGTATGTGATGTCACAAGGTTTGTGCAAAAAATAATCACTGCAGATATTCTGGGTAGCTATTTGGTTAACTATTTAACTGACTATTTAGCAGTCTTATGGCTCGGGGGTAGAAGCTGTTTAGCGTTCTGTTGGTTCCAGACTTGGTGCATCAGTACCGCTTGCCATGCGGTAGCAGAGAAAACTGCCTATGACTTGGGTGGCTGGAGTTTTAGAAATTTTTTAGGTCCTTCCTCTGACACCTCCTGGCATAGAGGTCCTCAATGGCAGGGAGCTCGGCCCCAGTGATGTACTGAGCCATACACACTACCCTCTGTAGCGCCTTGTGGTCGGATGCTAAGCAGTTGCCAAACCAAGTGGTGATGCAGCCAGTCAAGATGCTCTCAATGGTGCAGCTGTAAAACTTTTTGAGGATCTAAGGGCCCATGACAAATCTTTTCAGCCTCCTGAGGGGAATACTTTTAAAGTATTCACAGAAATAAATGTAATGGTCATCCCTACTTCAATATTGTATTAGGTCCAGAGTACCCTTACTTAGAAAACAAATGGTACTACGTATGCATGTAAAGTAACATTATACGCATTATCATGACAGCAGTAACATTGCCACACTGTACCACTACCATTCACCATATGCCATATCACAGGAATACAACTAAGCAGTGAGTAATAGCAGCACTCCCAAACCACACGGCTCTGCTGACGTCAAGGAACAGGATGGAACAGGCTGCACCGATCGGCATTGGGAAAAGTACTACCAAGGTGTGGCCAGAGACAGGAAGTGGTCTTAAAGGCAGAGCTGCTCTATTCAGAAGAAACTGTACTCTGAAAAAAGTTTACGAGCATGTGAACTGGACATGTTTTTTTGCATATCAAAACTCCCCCTGAGACACCCTCAGAGAGTGGGGTTTATAGTGGTACTGATGATGCTGTTGAGAATGATGATGATTATGATAAAATAAGCACAGTTTATGCGATAGTGTATCGTTCTGATCCTATGATTGACCACCTAATAGTCAATAAATAAAGCCGCAGAATAAAGTTTTATAGTTTTTGCATATATTCATGGTCTGTGTTTGCTGTGAACAAATGTTGCTGAATGTTGATTAGTATTTATTTGCCTTTTACTAGATCACTTCATTGGTCAATGTAGGCATAATCTTCATAATACATACTTACTGTGACAAAATGGGATGAAAGGGATAACCTAGCTATTGGTTCTTTGCTTAGCCTCTTCTGTTGAACCTGTGACTCCATTATCAGTACTTATCGGAAAGGGAGTCAACCCTGCCCTACAGGCTTTTCCAATGTGTGTCCTGGGTTTAGTCATTAACCTGGAACTTCCCAATAGCCAGCCAGCCCTGAGTGGCCCTGAGAGAATAAAAAAGGAGGATCTTTCTTATACTGTGGCTTACTTTCTCGAAGCCAAGTGGGGTTCTGAAAATTCCAGAAACCAAACACATCCGAGAAATGTTTAATGACTTGTGAGAGCTTGAGTCATCAGAACAGACACATTTGTCTAGTCAAGGTACGTACACAGTAGTATCTGGTAGTCATGCATGCAGGCCAGGCAGCTGCATGTCTCATAATACCTCCATCAAATGTTCTTCACTGAATAAATGATCAATTCACTTTCATTATCTATCCATCTGAGAACATTATGTCCTTGTCATTTTTCATTAATAAACATAGAAGTGTGACTGATCTTCAGAAAGTGGATGTTTCACTATAATAGTGTTATTGGCTTATTGCTATCCCGACCACCAAAACATAATTTCCGAGTTTGATCTCCTTGATGACGGTTGTTATGACACTAACCCATGAGCTTTAGTACTAGTTCCTGTCCCTGGGTGTTGATGGCGTGGACACACCGTCACTCTCAGGCCTGCTAAGGCTGAGATGTCACATGCGGTCTGGCTTGGTGTAAAGAGGTTCAGTTCAGTCATGTAGGTCACAGCAGTTTGCTCTGCGTATAAACACACGTCCTCCTGAGTCGTTGGAGCTTGTGTTTCCCCCAACACGCTCTGCCTCTTCCGCTTCCTTCCTGTGGCCCAGCGCTCATCGAACATGGCAACAACTGATGACGTTGACAACAGGGTGATAATGTAAACAAACCTCACTGAGCTGACTTCCCTGGGCATCCTCCACCAGAACATTAGACACTACTGCATTGTTTTTCATATTGGTACATGTAATCATTATATGCAAAGTTGTACATACTTTGGTAGGGGCAGAAAAAATTGTCAATTTGTCAGTGGTTGTGCAATGTTTTTTTGAAGATATCCCCAGTTATTTGCCCAATACATGACATACTGTATTTACTGATACAAATGTACTGTTTTTTTTAGCTATGATACATTTTTACATATATCATCATTAGCTACACCCAGAGACATATACACTGAGTGTAAAAAACATTAAGAACACCTGCTCTTTCCATGAGCCTTGAGACAGTAGGTGATAGGCGTACCGGTTGGTGTCAAGAACTGCAACACTGCTGGATTTTTCACGTTCAACATTTTCCTGTGTGTATTAAGAATGATCCACCATCCAAAGGACATCCAGCCAACTTGACACAAATGTCAACATGGGCCAGCATCCCTGTGGAACGCTTTTAACACCTTGTAGAGTGCATGCCCTGACGAATTGAGGCTGTTCTGAGGGCAAAAGGAGGACTCAATATTAGGAAGGTGTTCTTAATGGTTTTTAAACTCAGTCTATTTAGAGAGTTAAGCCAACTATGAGAATGTTTAATATTGTTCTAATTCTATACATTCAGTGACATAGCATTGTTTAATTTTATTTAATTTAAACTTTATTTAACTAGGCAAGTCAGTTAACTCTGGATGCTTCTGTGTGTCGCTCTGAATGGGGGTCTGTTGGATGACTGGTGTGGTGTAGTTGTGGAGCGGCTTCACTGCAAGTATATTGTATGTTTCGGATAAAACATTTTTTTAATGTCAGTTAAGAACTAATTCTTATTTACAATGACGGCCTACCCCGGCCAAACCCTAACCCGGATGACGCTGGGCCAATTCTTCGCCGCCCTATGGGACTCCCAATCACGTCCGGTTGTGATACAGCCTGGAATCGAACCAGGGTCTGTAGTGACGCCTCTAGCACTGATCTGGATGAGCGTCCTAACCACCGCGCTTCTACATCTGCATTGCTTGTTGTTTGGGTTTTTAGGCTTGGTTTCTGTATAGCACTTTGTGACATCGGCTGATGTAAAAAAAGGCTTTATAAATACATTTGATTGATTGATTGATTGATGCAGTGCCTTACACCGCTGCGCCACTAGGGAGTTTAAATATTGCCCATATAATGTTAATGGGGAGCTAATATGGCTGCCATAGAATGTTGTAGTGTCATGTAAATGCATCATAATGCTAATTCTAGACATTCAGTTTGAAAGTATTTAAAAAAAAATACTATATGGGGAGCTAACATGGCTGCCATATAATGTTGAAATGTATAAACTGGGTTGTTCTAGCCCTGAATGCTGATTGGCTGACAGCTGTGGTATATCAGATCATATACCACGGGTATGACAAAACAGTTATTTTTACTGCTCTAATTACATTGGTAAACAGTTTATAATAGCAATAAGGCACCTCGGGGGTTTGTGATATATGGCCAATATACCACGGCTAAGGGCTGTGTCCAGGCACTCCACGTTGCGTTGCGCTTAAGAACAACCCTTAGCCGTGGTATGTTGGCCATATACCACACCCCCTCGGGCCTTATTGCTTAATTATACAACGGGTGGGTCTAATCCTTAATGATGATTGGTTAAAACCACATTCCAGCCGGTGTCTATTCCACAAGTTACTACCGGCTAAATCTTAAATCTATGACATTAAAATGCTTATTTACTCTCTTCCATCTGACTGCGCAATCCACTGTCTCATCAGCCCAGCCAGACACTTTATAAACTTGATCTCCACTATAAAAAGCATCTAGACATTATCTCACATTTCTTTTAGACTAACATTTTGTTTTCAACAGTGGAGATTTGTATTAACCTTGTTATGTCTCTCCGACATTTGCAACATTGTTACAATATTCAAATTCTATCTCCAGCTGTCCCAAAGTAATGAACATGTTGGGAGACCGGGTGAGACAGGCAGGCATCGTTTCTCAGCCAGTAGATATCATGAATCAGCTGGCATCATTTTTATGGATATATACAAAGAAATGTCAATTGAAAAAAGATGCAGCTAGTTTGCAGTCTTTCCAGCTTCAGTTTGAAGTGATAGTGTTAGCTGTGTTGTTGGCTAGCTCCTCTGAACAACATTGTCCTGATGAGTAAGCACATTTTCTATGCCTATTAGCTCATTTTTACGGATGTATCCAAATAAATGTCACTAGAAAACATGTTAAATAAACGTAAATGCAGCTACTTTGCTGTTATTCTGGCT
Source organism: Salvelinus namaycush (assembly GCF_016432855.1). Taxonomy (NCBI): domain Eukaryota; kingdom Metazoa; phylum Chordata; class Actinopteri; order Salmoniformes; family Salmonidae; genus Salvelinus; species Salvelinus namaycush. The sequence goes on from NC_052320.1 coordinate 19,367,856, forward strand.
GCATTTTTTGACGTGACTGTAAGTTAGCCGTAGTTGGCTAGCTAGCAAGCAAGGGATAAGAATGTTGCCAGTCAGTATGACAATGGAACATTTAGAACGAATGACTGGGTCGCGTCCATAGATACAGAACAAAAAGACTGAACAACTGGGTCACGTCTCTACCAACCGAACCGATAGAACGAAAGACCAGTCGACTTGTGTAGCAACCCTAGATTTGTGTCGGGACTATATCTTGTGGAATAAATTCATCAAAATAGTGTTTTTAATTCAAACATGTCAATCATTATTTGAATATTTTACATTTTATTTTCATATTCATTTCACCTTTATTTAAGTAGGCAAGTCAGTTAAGATTTTTATTTTATTTTGTATGAAATGATAATGCCCTCGAAGCAGGTGTTTGGAGGATATATTGGCACGGTTTGCCCTAAACACCGGCTCCTCTAGCATTATCACTTAAGTAAATACATGGTTGTGGCTACACCTAATCATATAAATAATTTGAAAGGTTAAAACAAACGTGAGGTTTGTCACATTTTGGTTGATGTGGGTGGAGTGTTCATCCATTCAAACAATGTGTCAACACACCCCATTTCCTGTTGGGTAGCCTGTCTGTGCCAGCTCACCTGTACGTGAATGAGCGTCAGACATTGTGTAGGTGACAATGAAAGGCTCTTATTGCGTAACTATCCACAACTCATCTGGAACAGTAGGCAACAATGATGGAAAATAGTTATAAACCTGTTGATCATTGCCAATTGCTAAAAATAGAAACCTCCTAATCTCCAACACTTGTTTTTTTCCTGACTGCAAAGCAAAGTGACAAAAAGACTCTGACAAGAAGACTGTGACGATAAGACTGTGACAATAAGACATTTATTAGATATTTTGCTTCTGTTATACAGTGGGTTCCTGAAATTATTGACACCCTTGATAAAGATAATCAAAAATGAGTGTATAAAATAAATAATTAAAATACTAAGCTATATAGTATGCTCAAACAATGGCAAAATTCTATTATTGTATACTAATACAATTGCTCAGAGAAAGATATTTTGTATAACGAGTAATGCATTTTTTCTCAAAAAGATAGGGGTCAAAATTATTGACACCCCTAAAGATTCTTACAAATAAAGTAGTTCAAATTTAGTATTTGGTGCCGTATTCCTAGCACGCAATGACTACATCAAGCTTGTGACTCTACAAACTTGTTGGATGCATTTGTAGGTCGTTTTGGTTGTGTTTCAGATTATTTTGTGCCCAATAGAAATTAATGATAAATTATGTATTGTGATATCTTGGAGTCACTTTTATTATAAATATTAATATAATGTGTTTTTAAACACTTCTACATTAATGTGGATGCTACCATGATTACAGATAATCCTGAATGAATCGTGAATATTGATGAGTGAGAAATTTACAGAGGTTCAAAGATCATACCCCCAAGACATGCTAACCTTCCTTGTTATTTGTAATGGTGAGAGGTTAGCATGTCTTGGGGGTATGATCTTTGAACCTCTGTAAATTTCTCACTCATCAATATTCACGATTCATTCAGGATTATCTGTAATCATGGTAGCATCCACATTAATGCAGAAGTGTATTGAAACAAAATATTTTCTTATTTACAATAAAAGTGACTCCAAAATATTATTTATTAAACAAAATCGTATTCATTGTACTAGTATAAAAAATATAATTTCCCAATTATTTTGAACATACAATTTAGCTCAGTATTTGAATGATTTATTGTATACAGTCATTATTGCTCATCTTCATCAAGGGTATCAACAATTTCAGACTGTATTTAAAGAACTTGAAGATCCTGTCAAAAATGAAACTGGACCTTCCCTTTCAGTACTTGGTAATCTAGGAAGTTTTCAAGGAGTACATTGAGGAACAGAGCAATGACTTGATAAATGCTTAAACTTTCTAATTCAACAACATAATTAAGGATTTAACATAAAAAATATGGTCAATATTTTCAGTAATGAGTTACAGACAGGTGTTCAGGACCCTAAGCTTTTCTTTGTCTGATAAAATGTGATTTGTGTTATACAAACTCAATTCACAGATCAAATATAATTTTCTGTATATTTAAGGCACACATTCATTCACCTATAACAATATAAGTACTGATAAGAGGCAGTCTTTTTAACGTGTTCTCTATCTGTTCAGGAAGGAAAATATGCCATATCTCGTTGCATGTGGGCTCATTGTGAGTCTGACGCCACAATAGTGGTTGATTTCCATCACGTGAGGTGGTGGCAGTTTTTTCTGCCCCTGCCTGCCTGCATATTGCCAATGTCAGGTTCACTTGCAACACCAATCTCATTGTTCAGTTGTTTCTATTTGTTTGCACACAGACCTATGAACTGTAATACTGTATGTGTAACATCACTGTTTGAGAAAGTGATACATTTCATTTAATTGTACTTGTAATTGTATTCTGGGTGGTATAGGGGCTTGCCAAGCATCTCTGACCTCTACATACAAATTACAGTAGAACACTAATCATAAGTAAACGAATTGACACTTATATATGGTTGCTTTGTCACCGACCAGTGTTTCCTTGTGCAAGAGCAGGATGGCCTACTGTTTCACAAGACCTTCACACTTCACCCTTAACATTTGCTCTGCAGTGACCACAAATCCTTGCTACTGCACGTCAGTGGTGCCTCTGTAGTCGTCCACAGTAAAATAGGAGAAGTAAAGATGTTGAAATCTGGGTTCACTCCAAGCCAGATCATCCTCCGGCCTCTTACGGTATCTCAGCAGGTCTGAATTCCCCTACTAAGCCCCATGTCCGGATATCCAGGGATCACGTCTCTCACATTACTGTCATTTTTATTTAGGTTAAGGCCTACCTAGGTTTGTAACTGATTGGCATGTGTAAAATACAAATTAGTTATTTGGTCTGTAGTTGTCAACAGTTTGTTATCAAAAATTATCTTATCAGATACCGTGACAATCTGCCTCTCAATCTAAGTGAATATCCTGCATGACCTTGCACTGTGTAGAGATGTTTGAACCTCTCACCTCTGAATTAGTAGTTAAACATTGACATACTCTACATACACCCTCATGTGTACACACACACACACACACACACACACACACACACACACACACACACACACACACACACACACACACACACACACACACACACACACACACACACACACACACACACACACACACACACACACACACACAGAAAAATACTAAAGGCTGATCCAGGAGGATCATAAATAATGGGCACTAGTAGAGAGCTATAGGTGCCAGTGGATACGGACTTCTCAAACTCCAAACTCCGGCCTGATCTGTTTGGTCTGTTTCTCAAGTGTTCCCGGAAGTTTTGCGATGTTGCGCCTCTGGGTTAAGAAACTGTGTGATGTACTAGGGCGAGGCTATATGGACAAGCCTTGCTCAAACTGATGATGTATGTCGCACAGCTGAGAGTCGAGAGGAGATGAACGGATTTGGTTCAGTCAGTTGTTCTGATGAACCCTTCACAGCTAGCTAGTTTATGCTCGTGGATCAAAACTTGTCTACTGAAGTTGGGAGTTGGGATTTGGAGTGGTCAGAATCATTCAGTTTTCATCAGAGTAATTGTTCACCCATTAAATTATTAATATATTCAAGGTTTCTGCAAATATGTCAATTTAGTAGAGAATTGAGTCAGAAAAACAATAGTTCAGCCCCATGTCTCTACCATATATGCTTCAAATCATTTACTCTGAGAATTTAGCATGTTTAAAGTCAATGGAATGTCATTATGGGCATGATCAAAAAGTGGTCACTGCTCAATAGAACTCTGTGGGGCAGAACGGTGATAACTTCAAACGTCAACTGACAAGCTAGTGGCTGCAGGTTCGTGAGTGAAAACATACTCTTTTTCTAAAGGAATACTAAACAAAGTAGGGACTAAGTATATATTTATTGACAAAGCTAAGTTCAATATCCTCCCTCTGCAATGTTTTTATTGTGTCTTTCCCTTTAAATCACCATAGAAACAGCCCCTCTCATGTAGATTGATCAGCAGTATAGCCAATGAAAGCCAAGGATCTGGAGATGAAAATGACTAGGGTATCACATTGATTGTGATTGTTCCAATCCACGGAAACACCCCAAAATGATACCAACTCCCAACGCCAAATATGGAAAAGGTACAATGGTCACAGCAAATTAACGTTCTTATTTTATCAACACTGTCAAAAACAAGTATATTAAGATTATAATATTGTAGAGAACAATCTAATGATTCATTATATGAATGAATGAATGAAAATGAATGAATGAAATTAAATTTTCGTGTCAAATTGCCAATTAGCAACCCATCCCTTGGCACATAAACAAACATTACAATAATTCACTGTGGTAATTAAATGATAATTATTCTTCCAGTGTTCTCTGCATTGCGCATCGCATGAGGAGTGAAAAAAATGTAAGGTAAAAATCTACACATAATAGTAAATAAGGTTATCCAAACAATAATTATATTCCTAGAGCAGTAAAATAATATACATACATACATACAGTTGAAGTCGGAAGTTTACATACACCTTAGCCAAATATATTTAAACTCAGATTTTCACAATTCCTGACATTTAATCCTAGTAAAAATTCCCTGTCTTAGGTCAGTTAGAATCACCACTTTATTTAAGAATGTGAAATGTCAGAATAATAGTAGAAAGAATTATTTATTTCAGCTTTTATTTCTTTCATCACATTCCCAGTGGGTCAGAAGTTTACATACACTCAATTTGTTATTTGGTAGCATTGCCTTTAAATTGTTTAACTTTAGTCAAAAGTTTTGGGTAGCCTTCCACAAGCTTCCCACAATAAGTTGGGTGAATTTTGGCCCATTCGTCCCAACAGAGCTGGTGTAACTGAGTCAGGTTTGTAGCCTCCTTGCTCGCACACACTTTTTCAGTTCTGCCCACAAATTCTCTATAGGATTGAGGTCAGGGCTTTGTGATGGCCACTCAAATACCTTGACTTTGTTGTCCTTAAGCCATTTTGCCACAACTTTGGAAGTATGCTTGGGGTCATTGTCCATTTGGAAGACCCCTTTGCGACCAAGCTTTAACTTCCTGACTGATGTCTTGAGATGTTGCTTCAATATATCCGCATAATTTTCCATCCTCATGATGCCATCTATTTTATGAAGTGCACCAGTCCCTCCTGCAGCGAAACACCCCCACATCATGATGCTGCCACCCCCGTGCTTCACGGTTGGGATGAGGTTCTTCGGCTTGTAAGCACCCCCCTTTTTTCTCCAAACATAACTATGGTCATTATGGCCAAACAGTTCTATTTTTGTTTCATCAGACCAGAGGACATTTCTCCAAAAAGTACAATCTTTGTCCCCATGTGCAGTTGCAAACCATAGTCTGGCTTTTTTATGGCGGTTTTGGAGCAGTGGCTTCTTCCTTGCTGAGCGGCCTTTTAGGTTATGTCGATATAGGACTCATTTTACTGTGGATATAGATACTATTGTACCTGTTTCCTCCACCATCTTCACAAGGTCATTTGCTGTTGTTCTGGGATTGATTTGCATTTTTCACACCAAAGTACGTTCATCTCTAGGAGACAGAACGCTTCTCCTTCCTGAGTGGTATAGCGGCTGTGTGGTCCCATGGTGTTTATACTTGCGTACTATTGTCTGTATCAATGAACGTGGTACCTTCAGGCGTTTGGGAATTTCTTTCTGAGGTCTTGGCTGATTTCTTTTGATTTTCCCATGATGTCAAGCAAAGAGGCACTGAGTTTGAAGGTAGGCCTTGAAATACATCCACAGGTACACCAACGATTGACTCAAATGATATCAATTAGCCTATCAGAAGCTTCTAAAGCCATGACATAATTTTCTGGAATTTTCCAAGCTGTTTAAAGGCACAGTCAACTTAGTGTATGTTTTCACCTTTATTTAACCAGGTAGGCTAGTTGAGAACAAGTTCTCATTTGCAACTGCGACCTGGCCAAGATAAAGCATAGCAATTCGACACATACAACAACACAGAGTTACACATGGAATAAACAAAACATACAGTCAATAATACAGTAGAAAAATAAGTATATATACAATGTGAGCAAATGAGGTGAGATAAGGGAGGTAAAGGCAAAAAAGGCCATGGTGGCGAGGTAAATAGCAAGTAAAGGAAGGATAGCAAGTAAAACACTGGAATGGTAGATTTGCAGTGGAAGAATGTGCAAAGTAGAAATATAAATAATGGGGTGCAAAGGAGCAAAATAAATAAATAAATAAATAAATACAGTAGGGGAAGAGGTAGTTGTTTGGGCTAAATTATAGATGGGCTATGTACAGGTGCAGTAATCTGTGAGCTGCTCTGACAGCTGGTGCTTAAAGCTAGTGAGGGAGATAAGTGTTTCCAGCTTCAGAGATTTTTGCAGTTCGTTCCAGTCATTGGCAGCAGAGAACTGGAAGGAAAGACGGCCAAAGGAGGAATTGGCTTTGGGGGTGACCAGTGAGATATACCTGCTGGAGCGCGTGCTACGAGTGGGTGCTGCTATGGTGACCAGTGAGCTGAGATAAGGCGTGGCTTTACCTAGCAGAGACTTGTAGATAACCTATAGCCAGTGGGTTTGGCGACGAGTATGAAGCGAGAGCCAACCAACGAGAGCGTACAGGTCGCAATGGTGTATAGTGTATGGGGCTTTGGTGACAAAACGGATGGCACTGTGATAGACTGCATCCAGTTTGTTGAGTAGAGTGTTGGAGGCTATTTTATAGATGACATCACCGAAGTCGAGGATCGGTAGGATGGTCAGTTTTACGAGGGTATGTTTGGCAGCATGAGTGAAGGATGCTTTGTTGCGATATAGGAAGCCAATTCTAGATTTAATTTTGGATTGGAGATGCTTAATGTGAGTCTGGAAGGAGAGTTTACAGTCTAACCAGACACCTAGGTATTTGTAGTTGTCCACGTATTCTAAGTCAGAGCCGTCCAGAGTAGTGATGCTGGACGGGCGAGCAGGTGCGGGCAGTGATCGGTTGAATAGCATGCATTTAGTTTTCCATGCATTTAAGAGCAGTTGGAGGCCATGGAAGGAGAGATGTATGGCATTGAAGCTCATCTGGAATTTAATTTTGGATTGGAGATGCTTAATGTGAGTCTGGAAGGAGAGTTTACAGTCTAACCAGACACCTAGGTATTTGTAGTTGTCCACGTATTCTAAGTCAGAGCCGTCCAGAGTAGTGATGCTGGACGGGCGAGCAGGTGCGGGCAGTGATCGGTTGAATAGCATGCATTTAGTTTTCCATGCATTTAAGAGCAGTTGGAGGCCATGGAAGGAGAGATGTATGGCATTGAAGCTCATCTGGAAGTTAGTTAACACAGTGTCCAAAGAGGGGCCAGAAGTATACAGAATGGTGTCGTCTGCAAAGAGGTGTATCAGAGAATCACCAGCAGCAAGAGCAACATCATTGATGTATACAGAGAAGAGAGTCGGCCCGAGGATTGAACCCTGTGGCACCCCCATAGAGACTGCCAGAGGTCCGGACAACAGGCCCTGCGATTTGACACACTGAACTTTATCAGAGAAGTAGTTGGTAAACCAGGCGAGGCAATCATTTGAGAAACCAAGGCTGTCGAGTCTGCCAATAAGAATGTGGTGATTGACAGAGTCGAAAGACTTGGCCAGGTCGATGAATACGGCTGCACAGTAATGTCTCTTATCGATGGCGGTTATGATGTCGTTTAGGACCTTGAGCGTGGCTGAGGTGCACCCATGACCAGCTCTGAAACCAGATTACATAGCGGAGAAGGTACGGTGGGATTCGAAATGGTCGGTAATCTGTTTGTTAACTTGGCTTTCGAAAACCTTAGAAAGACAGGGTAGGATAGATATAGGTCTGTAGCAGTTTGGGTCTAGAGTGTCACCCCCTTTGAGGGGGATGCGGCAGCTTTCCAATCTTTGGGAATCTCAGACGATACGAAAGAGAGGTTGAACAGGCTAGTAATAGGGGTTGCAACAATTTCAGCAGATCATTTTAGAAAGAGCTGGTCCAGATTGTCTAGCTCGGCTGATTTGTAGGGGTCCAGATTTTGCAGCTCTTTCAGAACATCAGCTATCTGGATTTGGGTGAAGGAGAAATGGGGGGGGTTTTGGCGGGTTGCTGTGGAGGGTGCCGGGCAGTTTTAATGACTCCAACCTAAGTGTATGTAAACTTCCGATTTCAACTGTAGATTGTGTATAGGCTTGTCTCCCATATGAATCTTCTCTTCGTGTCAGACTGGGTTCAAATGCCTTCTGTTTCTTTTTTAATGTATTTTTTTTATCTGTATATGTTACGTATGTCTATATGTTTGTACACTACCGTTCAAAAGTTTGGGGTCACTTAGAAATGTCTTTGTGTTTGAAAGAAAAGCACATTTTTTGTCCATTAAAATAACATCAAATTGATCAGAAATACAGAGTAGACATTGTTAATGTTGTAAATGACTATTGTAGCTGGAAACGGCAGATTTGTTATGGAATATCTACATAGGCGTACAGAGGCCCATTATCAGCAACCATCACTCCTGTGTTCCAATGGCACGTTGTGTTAGCTAATTCAAGTTTATCATTTTAAAAGGCTAATTGGTCATTAGAAAACCCTTTTGTAATTATGTTAGCAAAGCTGAAAACTGTGGTTCTGATTAAAGAAGCAATAAAACTGGCCTTCTTTAGACTAGTTGAGTATCTGGAGCATCAGCATTTGTTGGTTCGATTACAGGCTCAAAATGTCCAGAAACAGAAGACTTTCTTCTGAAACTGTCACGCCCTGACCTTAGAGAGCCTTTTTATTTCTCTATTTGGTTAGGTCAGGGTGTGATTTGGGTGGGCATTCTAGTTTGTCTATTTCTTTGTTGGCCGGGTATGGTTCCCAATCAGAGGCGGCTGTCTATCGTTGTCTGATTGTCTGATTGGGGATCATACTTAGGCAGCCTTTTGCCCCACCTTAGTTTGTGGGATCTTGTTTTTGTACAGTTACTGTGTAGCCTGCAGAACGTTACGTTTGTTTATCTTTTTTTTTTTTTTTGGTGTTCATCAAAATAAAGAAAGATGTACTCTTACCACGCTGCGCCTTGGTCTCATTCCAACAACGGACATAACAGAAACTCATCAGTCTATACTTGTTCTGAGAAATTAAGGCTATTCCATGCGAGAATTTGCCAAGAAACTGAAGATCTCGTACAACGCTGTGTACTACGCTCTTCACAGAACAGCGCAAACTACTATTATTCGGACATTTCACATTCTTAAAATAAAGGGTTAAATGAAAAACTGAGTTTAAATGTATTTGGCTAAGGTGTATGTAAACTTCCGACTTCAACTGTATATATACACGTGCCATTTACCACATAGACGCTAAATATTTGTACAAGTTAATTATAGGTAGCCCTTTATCTTTTATTCCAGGCTTGACCTCAATATTCCGCAAACGGAAATACACAATGGACAATTTAAAAATATATATATGTGATTTATAATGACATAGGGCAAAGAAAACTACGTTTTTACATTAATTTCATAGCACCCTCTTGAATTTCCCCGTTTTTCTCTACATTCTAGAGAACGCTTTCTTGGGTACAGGAACAATGGTGGACATCTTGAAGCAAGTGGAAACAACAGACTGGGATATGGAAAGATTGTACACACCTTTTCTATTCATATACTGCCCATACTGTCTTTACACACCATTATAAGTATACTGTATACTGTATATACTTTTTGGTGTCAGGGAAAATGTATGTGAGTAAAAAGTACGTATTTTCTTTAGGAATGTGGAGTAAAAGTAAAAGTAATAAAACATATCAGTAGTAAAATAAAGTACAATTCCAAAAAAAACGACTTAAGTACTTTACAACACTGTTACGGTGTCACCACTTCGACCAAGGCAGGCTCTCCTTCCCGTTCGGGTGGCGTTCGGCGGTCGTCGTCACCGGCCTATTAGCTGCCACTGATCCTTTTCTCCCCCTCCCTATGTGTTTATTGGGTTCACCTGTTTTGTATTAGGGTTAATTAGTTGGGCTTATTAGTCAGCCGGCCCGCACGTTTCTTTGTGCGGGATTGTTTGTTTGTAAGTAGTGGTGTTGGTTTTGTGCTACGTGTTTTCTGGACTGTGTTCCTTTCCCCCCCGTGTCTGGGGTTGGTTAAGTAGTACACCCAGTGTGTTAGTAGGGTGGCCTAGTTTGTCCGTGTTCATTAAAGAACATTTTGTATTGGCACCTGCTGTTTCCTGCGCTTTGACTCCACACTCCGACACCCAGGCCTTACATACGGTAACATCCAGATGGTTACTGCTACCAACATTACAAGTTATTTCTTGTGTAGGCTGCTATCCTACAAATTGGCCATGTTAACTACAATTACATTTACATTTTAGTCATTTAGCAGACGCTCTTATCCAGGACGACTTACAGTTAGTACATTAATCTTAAGATAGCTAGGAGAGACAAGCACATATCACAGTCATAGTAAGTACATTTTTCCTCAATAAAGAAATTGTTAGCAAAGTCAGTGCTAGTAGGAAAAGTCAGGTGCAAGTTTTTTGGGGGTCGGAGGAAGATATCTTATTTACGTTACTCTTTGAAGAGGTAGGGTTTCAGACATTTTCAGGAAAATGCGCAGGGACTCTGTTGTCCTAGCATCAGGTGGAAGCTGGTTCCACCATTGAGGTGCCAGGACAGAGAACAGCTTTGACTGGGCTGAGCGGGAGCTGACCTCCCGTAGGGGTCAGCTTCCGCTCAGAGACCAGAGGTGGCAGAACATCGGGTTGGGATATAGGGTTTGAGCATAGTCTGAAGGTAGGGAGGGGCAGTTCCCCTTGCTGCTTCGTAGGCAAGCACCATGGTCTTGTAGTGGATGCGAGCTTCGACTGGAATCCAGTGGAGTGTACAGAGGAGCGGGGTGACATGGGAGAACTTGGGAAGGTTGAACACTAGACGGGCTGCAGCATTCTGGATAAGTTGTAACGGTTTGATAGCACAAGCAGGGAGCCTAGCCAACAGAGAATTGCAGTAATCTAGACGGGATATGACTATTGCCTGGATTAGGACCTGCACTGCTTCCTGTGAGAGGAAAGGTCGTACTCTACAGACGTTGTAGAGCATGAAACTGCAGGAGTGAGTCACTGCTTTGATGTTTGGAGAGAACGACAGGGTCATGCCAAGGTATGCTTGCACTTTGGGAGGGGGAGTTGTCGACCGTGATGGCGAGGTCTTGGAGCCAGCAGGCCTTCCCTGGGAGGAAAAGCAGCTCCCTCTTGTCAAGGTAGAGCTTGAGGTGGTGGGCCGACATCCAACCTGAAATATCTGACAGGCACGCAGAGATGTGTCCACCTGGGTGTCAGAAGAGGGGAATGAGAAAGGTAGTTGAGTGTCATCCGCATAGCAATTATAGGAGAGACCATGTTTGGATGTGATGGAGAAAGGTGACTTGGTGTATAGAGAAAAGAGGAAAGGGCCTAGAACCGAGCCCTGGGGGACACCAGTAGTAAGTGCACGTGGTGCAGACACAGATTCTCTCCACGCCACCTGGTAGGAGCGACCTGCCAAGTAGGATGCAATCCATGAGTGTGCAGAGCCTGAGATGCCTAGTCCTGAGAGGGTGGAGGATCTGATGGTTCACGGTTTCGAAGGCAACAGATAGATCTAGGAGGATGAGAACAGAGGAAAAAGAGTCAGCTTTGGCAGAGCGGAAAGCCTCCGTGACACAGAGGAGATCAGTCTCAGTTGAATGACCCGTCTTGAAGCCTGACTGGTTAGGGTCAAGAAGATCGTACTAAGCGAGATAACGAGAGAGTTGGTCAGATACAGCACGCTCAAGTGTTTGGAAAGAAAAGAAAGAAGGGATACCGGTCTGTAGGTTTTGACATCAGTGGGGGTCAAGTGTTGGTTTCTTGAGGAGGGGATCCTTAAGTCAGAGAGGATGCAACCAGAGGTCAGGGATGAGTTGATGAGGGAAGTGGGAGGAAGGTAGCCTTGAAGTTAGCAGTTAAGAGCGTAACTGAAAGGTTGCTGGTTCAAATTCTTGAGCCGACTAGGTGAAAAATCTGTCGATGTGCCCTTGAGCAAGGCACTTAACCCTAATTGCTCCTGTAAGTTACTCTTGATAAAATCATTTGCTAGATGACTAAATTGTTTACATGTAAGTGAGGAATGGGAGAAGGTCCCCGGAGAAGATATGGAGAAGGGAAGAGGGGATCTGGTCCAGTGGGCAGGTTGTCAGGCAGCTGGACATTACTAGTCGCAGGATTTCATCTGGGGAGAGAGGGGAGAAAGATGTCAGAGGTAGTTCTGTGCGAGTGGGACCAGTAGGCTGAGTGAATAAGGACGGATGTTGTCAACCTTTTTTCAGCCATGCCACTGTTGTTGCCAGAGAGCCAGCATAAACTAGCTAGCTGGGAAAGGCTCATCAGGACGACTAACTCAACCGAATCCATTCGTTTCCACTCGACCCTCAGCTGTGCGACATACGTCATCAATTTGCGCACCAGGCGTGTCCGTATAGCCTCTCCCATGTAACTAGGGTCTGCATATGTGCATGAGACCATGAGCACCGTGGAAAAGTAACTGCGCCACAAGGAGAAGCACAGGCTAAATTAGGCTACATGCTACAGCTAGGACTACATACAGTACACGGTAGAATGAGGCAACATTAAGGCCTAACATCATGGATAGCAGGCTAGAAGTAACGTGACGCACATAGAAAATGATCTATAAAGCTTATAAACATGGTAATGACTCGACTGCCTTAGCAACACCCAACGATGCAATGGCCTAAAGAAGCAATGACATGTACAGTACTTACACTTAGATGCATGCACTAAACACAGGTCAGATACAGATAAACAGTCCAACGAGACCATTCTCTTCTGACCGCGATCACTCTCTGAAGGCAGGAGTGGAGTTCAGTGAGGTACAAGGGGAATGGTGAACAATGATTGGCTGATGCAAGTGGGGTGACTTGTAGGTACCACTAATGAGTAAATAAGGGGTGCTGGGAAGTACCCAATTATTTATATATACACAGGGGGTGCTGTTTTGCAGACACTGTGCCTCCATCTTGGCACCCCCACCATTGTAAAAAATATTTTGGAAGCTATAGAAATGTCTAATGTCTACATTTGTTTTTGCCACGTTTATTATATTATAGACACTAATGCATACCTTTAATTTGCATTATGTGAGCTAAACATAACATTTTTAAAATGTATTAAAACATTTTCCTTAAAGTATACATTTTTTTAAAGTTCTATGTTACTGTCCCCACTACAACAATAAAAATACTTAAATACATTTAATTTTGTCCTTGAAATATTTAATTGAAATACTGTAGAATTACATTCATTCCTATGGAGGACTGCTTCTTCTGGGGAGTGCCAATATAACTGACCGTTGACCTCAAAGTCTCTAATTGGCCAATACATAGCATCAGCAATCCAGGGTTTATATACATCATTGCAAGTACCACTAACTACTAGATTAGGAGTGATGAAACTGCTAAATAAGACCCGACCCTTTTAACACACACTCTATTGTACATACTGGAAGCATGTATATAAAGAACAGTAACACCAAATGTATATAAATGTGTTGTTACATTTGTATAGTGCAACTGTGTTGACAGAGCAATTTAATTTCCCTGACCCAAAAAGTACACACCGGTACACACAATTTTGAAATTATTCAAGCGACGTGAGCTTGGTAAATTTCCTGGTCAATGTTCAATTTCCTCCCCAAACTACTTTGTTCTATATTGATATTATGTTGAAATGCTACGGTGTACAAGAAATCACATATATGTTGAAATATCACTGTTTCAAGTGTCTTCAGGGAAGAGTCTTTTGAGGGATGTCTCATGTTGACTACAAATAGAAAGTACAATAATGACTATAATTTCTCAAATTACAGGTGTAGATCTTCATTTGACCAGGAGCAAAATAACAGGATTTTAATGTTTAATTCATAATGTTGCTTAATCGGTGGTTAGATTATTAGCTGGACAAAAGTTGGCTACATGAAAAGTACCGTAATGTTAATATAACCGTGTGTTAGTGCAGGGTTTTAGTGAATTTATGTAAATCAGCAAGCTCATCTGCATTTCCTACGGCACAGGAAAATTCTAAGTTACAAAAGAGTGATAAGATCTCCCTCAAAATGAACAGCACAAGTGATTCATAGATCTGAGGAGATATCTTACCATTTCGAACACAGTGGACATATGTCCTGTTTAAACTCAAGCAAAACATGGGAGTGCATTATTTGTATTGCTCTACCAGATGAGTTTGTAGGAGGGCTATTGGTCTGCAGGAGGTATGATGCAATGTGGAGTTTACGGACAGCTACTGCTCATTGACGGTAAAATGGGATAAAGGGGGCTGGGCTCTGCTTTCGAGAACAAAATGTGATCCTGTGTGGGAAATTCCCTCTCCTCTGTCAGAGCCAGGCACTAGGAGGGATCAGGGGAGGCTCCAGGAGCTGCAAGGGACGGAACTACAAGGTCACACCAAGTATACACCAAGTGTGTGTGTGTGTGTGTGTGTGTGTGTGTGTGTGTGTGTGTGTGTGTGTGTGTGTGTGTGTGTGTGTGTGTGTGTGTGTGTGTGTGTGTGTGTGTGTCTTTGTGTGTGTGTGTGTGTGTGTGTGTGTGTGTGTATAAAGCTAAAGGCACTCTTTCCAAACTCAGTTCTTGTGTTGGGAACATTATAGAAAATATAGTTATTTGATCTCAGACAGTAATGTCCATGACTCATAGGGTGAGTAAAGTACTTAAATATATTGGCAGCTGCCCTGACTTGGCCTTATACACTGAGTATACCAAACATTAGGAATACCTAATGTTTGGTATTTTGCCCTCTGAACAGCATCAATTCATCAGGGCATGGACTCTACAAGGTGTCGAAAGCATTCCACATGTTGACTCCAATGCTTCCTACAGTTGTGTCAAGTTGGCAAGATATCTTTTGGGTGGTGGACCATTCTTGATATACGTGGAAACTGTTGAACGTGAAAAACCCAGCAGCGTTGCTGTTCTTGACAGTAGCTGCTCCTGGCACCTACTACCATACCCCTTTCAAAGGCACTTAAATCTTTTGTCTTGTCCATTCACCCACTGAATGGCACACATACACAATCAATGTCTCAATTGTCTCAAGGCTTAAAAATCCTTCTTTATTAACCTGTCTCCTCCCCTTCATCTGCACGGATTGAAGTGGATTTAACAAGTAACATCAATAAGGGATCATAGCTTTCACCTGGATTCACCTGGTCAGTCTATGTCATGGAAAGAGTAGGTGTTCTCAGTTGTTCACTAAGTGTAGACAAACTTCAAATCCTTTTACTCACATGCGTCAAATACAACCTTACCGTGAAATGCTTTATTACAAGCCCTTAACAAACAATGCAGAGTTTTACAGTTTTTTCCAACTGCTTACACACGTTTTCAAAACGGTCTCCTTTTTTCAAACCTCTACACACAATTCCCAAAACTGCACACACAAAATGCAAAATGCCTCACATCTCCTTCAAAATGTAACACTGCATTCAAAATGCCATAAACACATGTCAGAATGAAGCATTTGCATCAAATGGCAAACACTGCTTTCATAATAGTACATTTTTGGATATACCATGTAAACATTGTTGTTCTAAATCTAAAGCTCTTTGGTCTTTCATAGGCTTATATCTACATTTCAATACAATGTTCTACAGTGAAAGTAATCTGCTGAGAGGGGTAACAAGTACACTGTAAACACCAATGCAATGTAGAAACAGAAAATATTTATTAGGCCAAACATTACTGTTGTATACAGTAGCATACAACAAAACCATAAACATATGTAAACCAAAAGTATATTCTTTAGAATACAGTAAAGAACACAATGTGTGGGGTCCCGGGGGGGGGCAGTCCAGGAATTGGTAGGGGGGGCCAGTCACCAGTGCTAAGCTACGCTTCATCTCTTCTCCGGCCTGGGTCTGGCCACAATACTTCGTCCACATCACAAGATACGTTTTCTCTTGCCAAACATTGAGGGAAGTATCTCCTAGCATGGTGTAGCCAACCTTGGACTCCAGGCATTGCCTGGAGAAGCGGCATGCGGGCATAGGGTTGGCGATCATACACTTTCCAGCGCTAGGCTGAGAAGAATTCCTCTATGGGATTTAGAAAAGGTGAATATGGGGGTAGGTACAAAACTACAAATTGTGGATGGGTGGCAAACCAGTTTTGGACCAGAACAGCCTGGTGAAAACTAACATTGTCCCATAAAACCACAAATCTAGCAGGCTCCTGATCTGGATCAGGGACAAGCATTGTGTAAATTGCATCCAGAAAAGTGAGCATATGGCCGGTGTTGTACGGCAATGTGGCAATGTGATGGAGGACCCCGTTTTGAGTGATGGCAGCACACATAGTTATATTACCCCCACGCTGTCCAGGGACATTGGTAATTGCCCTCTGTCCTATTACATTTCTTCTGCGGCGCCTGGTTTTGGTGAGGTTGAAGCCAACCTCATCCACATAAATTAATTAATGGCGAATTACATGGGCATCCAGCTCCAATACTCTCTGTAACAGACAAAAGGATATACAGATGAGTAAATATGGTATGTCTGAAGTACTGGAAGTAGTGTTGCATACATACCTCTACAAAGTCATGTCGCATATTCTTGACTCTGTCAGAGTTTCTCTCAAATGGCACCTTGTAAAGTTGTTTCATCGTCACTTGGTGCCGTTGGAGGATGCGTTGTATGGTCGACAGGCTTACAGCATTGATGTTGTTAAATATGGTGTCATTATTCAAGATATGCTCTCTTATCTCTCGAATCCTAATTGCATTGTTGGCCAAAACCATATTTATAATTGCAGTCTCTTGTACATCTGTAAACAAGCATCCTCATCCTCCATGATGTCTTTGCCTTTCCACTCTGTACAGAATTCAAACACAGTATGTGTTTAGCATAGGAACTGTAAACAATGTACAGAAAAATGTAGTACAGCATGATAACCAACCTCATTCATTCAATGCAGTGCAGTAAATGGATGGCTTAGAGTTACAAATGTTTATGCAATACTATGCAGTCATACGTATTTTACAGTACATTACTGTAATGCTAAAATAGTCATTAGATAGTTGCATACCTGTTCTCATTTCTGAAGGTTCGAATTATGGACGCCACTGTAAATCGACTCAAGTTGGGCTGGACTCTCAGTCCAGCCTCTCTCATGGTCAAACCGTGGTTGATCACATGATCAACAAGTGTTGCTCTAATCTCATCAGAGATGGCTCTCCTTCCTTCTCTTCTTTGCCCTCGTCCTCTTCTTCCTCTTCCTCTCCCTCCTACTACTCTTGCTCTCTGTCCATTGTTGGCATCCATTGTTCAAAACAGGTAATCTGACCTTTGACCTATTTATAGGCCTATACTACAGTAAAGCAGTGATTGGTTAGTGATCAGTTAAGCTATTAGTGTTTGCACATGTGAGGAGTGTGTGACCTGGTGAATAAGTGTAGCATTTTGATTGGTTGTGTTTGGAAAAGGAAAGCAAGTCACTTCCTGTTAGATTTTTGTGTTTTAGGTAGAGAATTGTGTGTAGTGTTTTGAAAAAAGTGTTTTATGCAATTGACAACTGAGTCAAAGGCTGAGAAATAGCTTATGGTTTTGGATATTTGGTGTGTAGTTTTGCACTTTGAGTGAGAGGTTTCAAAAATCGTGTGACATGAAAAGATTTTGTGTGTAAGCAGTTGGAAGAAACTGTAAGTGAGAAAAATGTGCTAAATAAGCAAAATAATGAGGCAATATACAAGGGGTACCGGTACCGAGTCAATGTGCAGGGGTGCGGATTAGTCAAGGTAATTGAGGTAACATGTACATGTAGGTAGGGGTAAAGTAACTACACATAGATAATAAACACAGAGTAGGAGCAGCGTATGTGTAGAGTGTGAAGGAATATGTGTGTGTGTGTGTGTGTGTGTGTGTGTGTGTGTGTGTGTGTGTGTGTGTGTGTGTGTGTGTGTGTGTGTGTGTGTGTGTGTGTGTGTGTGTGTGTGTGTGTGTGTGTGTGTGTGTGTGTGTGTGTTGGAGTGCCAGTGTAGTATGTGTGAGTGTGTGGTTAGAGTCCAGTGGGTGTACATCGAGCCTGTGCAAAAGAGTCAGTGAAAAACATTATAGTAAATAAGAATGAACATAAGGGGCTCAGAGAGAACAGTCTGTGACTTGTGTGGTTGGAGTCATTTACAATTTTAGACATGTACCAGAGAGTCTGTCGCCTTATAGTTAAGGATGGCTAACTGATAGAAGTTACAGTGACGTCTTGTGTTGGTTACAAATCTTAGAGCAGCATGGTAAAGTGTGTCTAGTGCAGTGCTTCCCAAACTTTTTCACTCATACTCACTATTTCTTCTAAGTGCACAAGCACTGTCCATGTCAAAAACTGTTCACACTCATCTTGTTGGAGGAGAATGTTTTTTTGCAGGTTTAAAGCTTATTTCCTGCGATTCTACACATTTTGCCATGGGGCGGATTTTCTTTTGCTGTTTGGAAGCTCATTTCCTGCAATTCTACACATTTTGCCATTTCTTATGTGTTCATGTGATATCTGACTGACTCAAGCATTAAAACAAAATCATTGGGCTAAGAAACGTTAGCTGACATGGCTAGTTGATCAAATGGACATAAATAGCTCTCCAAGGTCTGCAATGACTGACATGACAAGAGGAAAACTGCTTTCGAAATTGCACCTTGTGCATTCTACTATTACAACTTTCAAGAATAAGTTGAAAGCCCAACTGAGTTCTCCTCCTACCTCTCCGCGCCCTACCTGCCGACCCCTTATGTCACAGTTTGGGGACAACTGGTCTAGTGTGCAGGTAAGACCCTGGGGAATTAAATGCAACCTTTATTTAACTAGGCAAGTAGGTTAAGAACAAATTCTTATTTACAATGATGACCTACACCGGCCAAACTTGGACAACGCTGGGCCAATTGTGCGCCACACTATAGTACTCCCAATCACGGCCAGTTGGGATACAGCCTGGAATCAAACCAGGGTGTCTGTAGTGACGCCTCTAGCACTGAGATGCAGTGTCTTAGACCGCTGCGCCACACGGGATCCCATGTACAGAATATCACCATAGTCCAATAAAGGCAAAAAAAGTGGCTTCAACAAGGTATTTTCTAGCCTGAAATTTAAAAAAGTATTGTTCCTAAAGAAAAAGATCAGCTGAAGGTTAAGGTTTTTACTGAGCTGTTGAATGTGGAGCCTAAAGAACAGTTTCATTTACACAGAGGGTAAAACTCTCATAATTTCCAGCAACAACATAAAAAACAACAAGAAATATCAATAACAACAAAAACAACAACAACACCACAGTGTATGATGGGAAGTGTATCATGCTGCTACACAGCTTGATTTGAAATGGCTTGGTTGTGATTTTGGTCTGTTATACAGAGCATGCTAACAGAGGTCTAGCACTACTCTCGTTATTTTTGACTCAATGATACTAATACTATGCAGCAGCTTAACAAACACAACCAAGATAGTACAGTATACACTACTTTTTAGGAAACAATAAAATCAAGTGAATGTACAATATAATTTGGGTGAACTATCCCTATTTCAACCTATTGCTAGATTTGTCTTGTAAGTACGTAGAGCATTGTTTTAATTGGGTGTGACATTTGAATTCACGGATGGAACAGGAAGATGTCGTTGAGCAATATACTCTGTTTCCATTATGGGAAGTTGTGTTGTGAAATTCACGATGTTCAAAACATTGTATTTTCTCTTTTATGTGATACAAGAAAGGATGACATTGTCAAAATGTACTTGGAGCTATTGGGTTCAGTAGCAAAGCCTAATCAAGAAATACATAAAGCACTAGCACACATACACAATTTGCTCTCTCTCTCGAAACTGGCCTCCTTTACAAACCTCTGCCCTGCATTGTCACGGGTTTACTGTAGTTCTCTAGGGATTCTCTCCTGTCCTATTACCAGGGTAACTCTTGATGGGCAAGTTTGATAGTATTTTCAGTCATTTCCACTGCCTTGCATTCATGTGTAGAAATGGTAGTGTATTTGACCAGTTCCACTTAGACCAGTTATTAGATTAAACTAAAACTAAACATACTGTATATAATATTACTGAACAAACTGGACCTTTGGTGGATGATAGATTATCAAAGAGAATCTGTTCCACATCCAAAATCACTCTTCTCTTCGGCACATTTCATAGGCTAAATATTAAAGTATACCATTTGATATTTGAGGCTGGCAGGTTATACACGTTTTTAAAAACTATTTGCAGGACGGTGGTGGTGTGTTTGGGCAAAAGGTTAGTTAATCTTGGCCTGTGAGGCCTTGAACCCCTCTGTGGGTCAGTGGACCCACCAGACTATTGACCGAGGTGTGTGCTTAAGATAATGGTGACATTTGCTAGTTGGGTGAAAAAGGCTCAGTTAGTATGTCTTCTTTCACCAATACACTGCTGTTGAAATATTAATTGTTTTACTGAATCACACTGAAGTAATACTGCTATTTTAGGTTCTCAATATTATAACTTATCATTTTGAATAACTATCATTAGATGAAAATGTGTCATCACATTCCAAATCAATCATCATATTTAAAATCATATTCCAAATCACACAATATCATAACTTATCATTTTTAATAACTATCGTTAGATGCAAATTAGTCATCATATTCCAAATCAGTTGTCCATGGGTCTAAAATGCAGTCAAAAACGTGATTTCCCTTTGTTTTATATATATTTCCACACTATGAGGTTAAAATAATACTGTGAAATTGCAAAAATTATGATAATGCCCCTTTAGTGCCCCTTTAGTGAGCTGTTTGAAAAGACTGCCTGCCTGCAATGTCAGCATGTTTTGGTGGGATGGAGATTGGGATGGGATGGATGGAGATTTGGACATCACCAGGCAGGCCAAAATAATAATAATAATAAGGAATAATAATAAGGAAGAGAATTCCAAACCCCTCTGCCAATAACAGCTAGATTTCCATTTTCCCCTCCCCGCTTTGACCACTCCCAGACAGTCCTAGTAAAATTATTGCTTGATAAATTGCTATTTGCTATGAAGCTATTTGTGTTTCTTTTTGACCATTTTAATTGAAAACAATCACAGTAAGTTATTTAATTGTTACCCAGAAATGATTTGATATTGAGATAAAAACAGCTCCATTGGACCTTTAAGTTTGAGCTTATGTACACCTATAATCTTTTAATGACTTATACCTTGAATTCTTACACATGTGAGCGAAGAGATACATAAATGGTCTATTTAATTCTGTGTATGTCTGTGTGTATGTGTGTGTATGTATGTGTATGTGTGTGTATGTATGTGTGTGTGTGTGTGTGTGTGTATGTGTGTGAAAGAGAGGAATAAACCTGTCAGGTGATCTACCACCTTTTTACCATCTCACAAATAAACAACATACAAATGAATAATATCAAAGTATAAATTGTTTAATTCAATAAAATATGTCTGTGTGTCTGTATGTCTGTGTGTGTATGTATGTGTATGTGTGTGTATGTATGTATGTGTGTGTGTGTGTGTATGTGTGTGTGTGTGTGTGTATGTGTGTGTATGTATATGTGTGTGTATGTATGTGTGTGTGTGTGTGTGTGTATGTGTGTGAAAGAGAGGAATAAACCTGTCAGGTGATCTACCACCTTTTTACCATCTCACAAATAAACAACATACAAATGAATAATATCAAAGTATAAATTGTTTAATTCAATAAAATATCAAGTACCATTTGTACATTTCATCATATTAAGAGATTACTTCATTCATTGCCAATACTGTTACAAAGAGTTGCATCATACCTCTGCAGTGGGCTACAACTCTTCCCTTGACAACCATTGCTCCAGATAAGGACATTTATTTTTAAATAACAGAATATTTACCAATATTCAATATAAAAATGCAAAACCCGTACAGAAATACTGCATACACAAAATTGTAAAGACAGAATGAAGGTGACATGTCAAGAATCATGAATAGTTGTACATTCATTGCACCTTCTTTACCCAATCACAACTTGTAAACTGTTGGTGGATTTTTCATATAGATACTGTACACAAACGTAACATCTTGGAATAACTTTTTCACATGGCACCGCGATAAATGTTTTTTTTAAGTCAGTGCCTGATCAAGTACCGGTTTCCAGTGAGAGGTGTGTTGGCACTCTGTGGCTAACACTGACCGGTGGCAGAGAGCAAGTTACGCAGAGTGGCAAGCTCTCTTGACAGCTGCTCCACGCGTTTTTGTAAACGGTCATTCTCTGCGGCCAGTTCCAGCACTTTGTGTTGTGTCTCCATATTGCGGATTTTGGCTTTATCCCTGCTCTTTCGAACGGCAAGGTTGTTTCTCTCCCGCCTCTGCTTATATTCCTCACTGTCCTTTTCCAGTCGCTTCTTCCCCTTGCCACCAGATGACATTTTCCCGCCCTGCAAAGGCGACCTGCCTTTACCTGGCGGGGCAGGTGTGCCGGGTGGACTTGAGGAAGACGAGGACGCAGTGGAAATATTACCAAGGCTGCCACTTGGAGTCGACTGGTAATGAAGATACCTCATGTCGTAGCCAGACGAACCGTTGTTGTCCATTCTTTGGTCCTCTTGAAGATCGTCTCTTTCACCGGTTTTAAAGTGGTTCCCAATAAACTCTGGGCTGAACACGGTGTCCACACGGGTCTCCTGCAGTTCAGGATAACCCAGGACATATGGCTCCCTAGGGTTGGCGTGCGCACTTGTCTCCCGCTCGTTGAGAGAGATGTAGTTTCTGTAGTTTTGTTCTAATGATGAAAGTCTCTTTATCCTGCTTTCCTCGGCAAGGAAACTAGCGAATACGCCTCCCCCTCTCTGCTGAGTTTCGTTGTGTGTTGCTAGTTGACAGTGCGCAGCAGCTGGATCCAAGTAGTCGCTGAAATCAATTGCTTTCTCGTGCTCGGCTATGCCAAGCTCCGTCATCGAGCCGTCAACGCGCTGCTTGCAAGTGCTGTTGTCGCTAATGGGACTGATAATGCTGTTTCTACTCTGGAAAGCAAAGCAATCCCCGTCGTAGAAGCCGGCCACTTCCATGGATCTTAACACCCGCCGAATTGCGGGAACATTGAAATCTGGTGCAGCCCGAGGTATTGGCTACGAGCGTAATTCTGGCTGAAAACACTCAAGTAACTTGGCACACGACAAAATGTCACTGTGATAATATTCAGTTATTGAAGAAAATAAACTTGAAGAATAGATCAGTAATGCAGCAGTGAGAGTCTATGAACGGTTTATATATAGGCTACTGTGAAGCTGAATGGGCGGAGCAAGCGTGATAAATCCCCTAACTACCGGTAACCTGTTCCCACTTGATTTCGTAGACTGGTTAGTTGTTTAGCAACAAAACTGATGTGTGCAGAACTATGAGGCTAAACACCCGGGGGTTGGCTTAGACTGTTGACAACATGTAGACTATATTCGTCTCCAAATTTGCATTGAAAATATAAATACATTTGCACAATGAGCACTTGTTTCTCAAATACATAGTTACAGTTGTTGGTTTTAGCCATATTAGCATTGCCATGACCATAGCTGTGGGAAGTAGAGGTGCTGAGTGTGCTGCAGCACCCCCCTGAAAGATCTGGAGAAAAGATTTTCACAGAAGTAGTGCATATTAGTGGACCGATATAGCCATTTCCAGCACAGGCAAAACTTTTTTTCCTGAATTGTAATTTTAAGAGTAGGACCTTAGAAAGGCAGAAATTCACAACTAGTCTATTAGTATAGGCCTAAAGTAATAGTCTACGGAGCTTGGTTCAAAAACATGTATATTTGGGTATATGTATTTGAAATATTTATTTGCTCTGTATTTTAGTATTTTTCAAATAATGTAGAATCTACTTATTAAAATAATTTCCTATAAAAAGCCTACTATTTGAAACGTTTCTACATTTCTTAATTACCGCTAGGACCAAACAGACCTGGATTTAAATGCATGTAGTATCTAAATATTTTTATTTGAAATACACTTTGAGTATTTTCAAATACATGCCAATACTTTCCAAGTGCATTTTTGAAAGACATTCCAATATTCAACTACTTGTATTTTCCAATAAAAAATATCCAAATACTGAACGAAAATATAAACGCAACATATAAAGTGTTGGTCCAATGTTTCATGAGCTGAAATAAAAGATCCCAGAAATGTTCCATACACACAAAAAGCTTATTTCTCTCAAATGTAGTACACAAATTTGTTTACATCCCTGTTAGTGAGCATTTATCCTTTGCCAAGATAATCCATCCACCTGACAGGTGTGGCATATCAAGAAGCTGATTAAACAGCATGATCATTACACAAGTGCACCTTGTGCTGGGAACAATAAAAGGCCAATCTAAAATGTGCAGTTTTGCTACACAACACAATGCAACAGATTTCTCTAGTTTTGAAGGAGCGTGGCACCAGTACTGTTGCCAGAGAATTTAATGTTCATTTCTCTACCATAAACTGCCTTCAATGTCATTTTAGAGAATTTGACAGTACATCCAACTGGTCTCACAACCGCATACCCCATGTAACCACGCCTTCCCACGTCCTCCACATCTGGCTTCTTCACCTGCGGGATTGTCTGAGTAACAGGATCAGAGGAGGGATGTGAGGATCTTTTATAGAAAGTCTGAATTACATTTAATTCCACAATGCTCTCCATGACAAGGAAGCTGTAGTACATTACCAATATATTTTAAAAGAGAGACCCTGGCCAAAATAGCAGCACACAGAGTTGCAGACACATTTACAACATCAGACACAAAGCATTACAGTTTAAAAAACATTTATTTACGCATTGGGAAAGTGTGGTGCAACTAATGGTCAAAACCTTGACAGCCCCCCAGATCATAGTGTTTAACTTAGTTTTAAACTTATTTAAAGGGACAAGCTCCTGTAATGTGCATCTAATGTCTATGGCTGTCTGCATTTAAGCATAGGCCACATATGACCTTACTCACAGATAAAGTTTTTGCCACTGTAGATTTGAAACAATTTGTAGAGATGATTGAATGATTTTATGAAATCCCACATTTAGGGCAGAGTGTAAATCCATTACCTGGCATATTGTAACCCACAGAGTCAAAGCTTTCCATTGAGAAGACTGGGAAAAGCATCAATACTTTGACTTGTGGGTCAGATTTTGTAAAATAATTTGTCTATTGAGTTGTACATAGTTGTACACTGCCATCTATGGGTAGTGTAAACAACAATTCACTCATGACTAAACTTCCCTTGATCTCTGCCTACTAGGCTTTGTAAAGCTTACGTTGCTTGTGACTTTTATTATTTTCTTTCGGTCACTCACCACAGTAGTTCCCCCTCAAATTATCTATTGTAATAATGGTTTCATTTATGATCTCGAATAGGCCTAACACAGTTCAGTGAAAATGTAATTATGAAATTGTAAAAAGTGTACAACCATAGTGTTTTTACCTAACCAAAATCCTAATTTCAACATATGTGACATGCCTTTAAATTAAAGGCCTATCTCTCCTAATTGACCGTAATGTTTGGCTACCATGACCAGGTACATAGAACATGGAACAACGGTCCTTAACAGTCAAACACAATAGCTCTGATTGGCCACTCGCGGATGGGGTCAGGAAATTCGTTCGTTCACCTCACTACCTAATTGGTTATTCGCGTGATTATGGAACTATGTACAACTCAACAATTGGCTGCTTTAGATTGCAAGCGTAATGTGATAGGGTTAGAAACGCAATGTAGTTTTATCGCAGAATAAAAGGCCTGCATGATTTGCACCACGGAATAGCACGATTCTTACCAGAGCGGGCTGAGATTGATCTCAAATTCATGAGCACCGCGGCGTACACCTTCGCCAGAAGCAAGCGGCTTGCAAAACGAGTGCGCCCTATTTTTCGTAATGGCGCCTTTCCTGACTGTGGAAAGGGGTTGAACCAGGAGTGGAACATGGCGAAAATGGTCAACGATAACGGGTGTGAACAAGATTTACAGAGCACAGAGCCAAATGGACCGGCTCGGAGTACGGCGCGGTCCCCAACACGCAGATGCTCGTGAACTTGCGAATTTGCCAGGTGAGGTAACAGCTATCTCTATTGTCAATGCCACTCAGGAATGTCGTAGCCGACTACATTTACAATGGTTCCTCTTACATATCGATTAGCCAAAAACAATTATTTTTTATTTTTTTACTTAAAAAAAATAAGGTTTTTATTCATTAGGATCACGGGAAAGTAGTTAGGCATTTGAATTGGCCTACTAGTTGTTACGGAGTCTAGTTGATAGGTAATCGACTAGCCGGACTGTTCCCCGGGATAATTTCGAAATAAAGAAATGATAACTAACTATGCTGTAAAAGCCATAGGCCTACATACAACTCCACACGCACACTGGGAGGGGTTTGTTTGATCTTTCAAAGCAATATGCCCTAGTTGTATTCTCCTGGTCTCCTCCTCAAGCCATTAGGGGAGGGACCTCTGGCTTTGTAATCCAATTGGTTTTGAGAAGAAGAGGGGACTTGCGGAGAATGTAATTGAGAAAAGGCCATGGTGTCAAGAATGGAATCAAGTGGCCCAAAGCTCAGTCGTCGTAATTTAGTGGTGCACTAAGTGACTAGAGTTGATATGCCTACAAAGTATTTAAAAAAGATTCATGACATCTAGCCTATGATGACAAATTACTGTACCAATAGAGCATGTCATTCTTTAAATCTATTGCATGCTACTTTGCATGTTTCCTTTTGTAGTTGATACTTTTGACTGGTTTTTCTTCTTTGCTTGACTCCTATTGAAAGACACTGAATGCATAGGTGCTACTGTGTCCTGGCTCCAACATTCCACATGTGACCAGAATGCTGCTGTGTCCTGGCTCCAACATTCCACATCAAATTAAATTTATTTATATAGCCCTTCTTACATCAGCTGATATATCAAAGTGCTGTACAGAAACCCAGCCTAAAACCCCAAACAGCAAGCAATGCAGGTGTAGAAGCACGGTGGCTAGGAAAAACTCCCTAGAAAGGCCAACACCTAGGAAGAAACCTAGAGAGGAACAAGGCTATGAGGGGTGGCGGGTGGAGATTATAACAGAACATGGCCAAGATGTTCAAATGTTCATAAATGACCAGCATGGTCAAATAATAATAATCACAGTAGTTGTCGAGGGTGCAACAAGTCAGCACCTCAGGAGTAAATGTTAGTTGGCTTGTCATAGCCGATCATTGAGAGTATCTCTACCGCTCCTGCTGTCTCTAGAGTTGAAAACAGCAGGTCTGGGACAGGTAGCACGTCCGGTGAACAGGTCAGGGTTTCATAGCCGCAGGCAGAACAGTTGAAACTGGAGCAGCAGCACGGCCAGGTGGACTGGGGACAGCAAGGAGTCATCATGCCAGGTAGTCCTGAGGCATGGTCCTAGGGCTCAGGTCCTCAGAGAGAGAATTATAAAGAGCATACTTAAATTCACACCGGATAAGACAGGAGAAGTACTCCAGATATAACAGTCTGACCCTAGCCCCCGACACGTAAGCTACTGCAGCATAAATACTGGAGGCTGAGACAGGAGGGGTCAGGAGACACTGTGGCCCCATCCGATGATACCCCGGACAGGGCCAAACAGGCAGGATATAACCCCACCCACTTTGCCAAAGCACAGCCCCCACACCACTAGAGGGACATCTTCAACCACCAACTTACCATCCTGAGACGAGGTCGAGTATAGCCCACAAAGATCTCCGCCACGGCACAATCCAAGGGGGGGCGCCAACCCAGACAGGAAGATCACGTCAGTGACTCAACCCACTCAAGTGACGCACCCCTCCTAGGGACGGCATGGAAGAGCACCAGTAAGCCAGTGACTCAGCCCCTGTAATAGGGTTAGAGGCAGAGAATCCCAGTGGAGAGAGGGGAACCGGCCAGGCAGAGACAGCAAGGGCGGTTCGTTGCTCCAGAGCCTTTCCGTTCACCTTCACACTCCTGGGCCAGACTACACTCAGTCATATGACCTACTGAAGAGATGAGTCTTCAGTAAAGACTTAAAGGTTGAGACCGAGTCTGTGTCTCTCACATGGGTAGGCATACCATTCCATAAAAATGGAGCTCTATAGGAGAAAGCCCTGCCTCCAGCTGTTTGCTTAGAAATTCTAGGGACAATTAGAAGGCCTGCATCTTGTGACCGTAGCGTACGTGTAGGTATGTACGGCAGGACCAAATCGGAAAGATAGGTAGGAGCAAGCCCATGTAATGCTTTGTAGATTAGCAGTAAAACCTTGAAATCAGCCCTTGCCTTAACAGGAAGCCAGTGTAGGGAGGCTAGCACTGGAGTAATATGATCACATTTTTTGGTTCTAGTCAGGATTCTAGCAGTCATATTTAGCACTAACTGAAGTTTATTTAGTACTTTAGCTGGAAAGTAGAGCATTGCAGTAGTCTAACCTAGAAGTAACAAAAGCATGGATTAATTTTTCTGCATCATTTTTGGACAAAGTTTCTGATTTTTGCAATGTTACGTAGATGGACCACATGTGACCAGAATGCTGCTCTGTCAGCTCCATTTGTACTTCACATGGAGGGGTGGTGGTCCCTAGGCATGAAATGCTGCAATGCCTGCAAATTATGTAGGCAACGCCATTTATGTTAGAAAATTCCAAGCAGTCCCTTTACAAGTCAGAATATAGAATAAACTTAATGTGAATATACTCTGCTGGTTGTTCATGGTGTTGGCCCTTCATTTGGTTGAAATTTGTGACAAAATATCCACAGGAAAGTATTATTAACCCGACTTCAAAAACGTTGGTCTCTGTGGTAATGAAGATTTGTTTGCTCGTGACCAAAGGAATAAAACGGAAGTACATGCATGTAATCGAAGTCTGTAGGTGTTTACATTGTTTTGCATATGTGCAGGTGACATACATTTCAATGGCATCACCGTCACTCTAAAAAGTTGTGTAAACAGCACTTTCCTGTGGATATTCTATCCCAAATTGAGTGGCTGAAGAACCAACCGCACAGACAACCATCAGAGAAAGTGCAAATGTAATTAAACATTCTGGCTTGTAGGAAAAACGTATACAATTTTGCATTGCTATGTTTCAGACTGTATATTAAGTATTGGTATAAACGTCTGATTTTATTAGGCAAGCTCCTCATTAGCTCTGGTCCAGTGTGTTTATCTGCGGATGAGCCTCCTCTGAAGGAGGCTGAGACATGTAAATGCCCTGGACCAGAGCTAGCTCCTCACTGGCACAGTGTTGCCATGGTGTAAAGAGACTAACTTTGCAGGTACAGGGTACAAAAAGTTAAGTCAAGAAACACTCATACTGTTGAATACCTTTGGGTTGAAACTAGAGGTCGACCGATTATGATTTTTCAATTCCGATTTTATTGGAGGACAAAAAAAGCCGATACCGATTAATCGGACGATTTTATTAAAAAAATGTTTTATATACACTGCTCAAAAAAATTAAGGGAACACTTAAACAACACAATATAACTCCAAGTCAATCACACTTCTGTGAAATCAAACTGTCCACTTAGGAACACTTAGGATGCACATTTGTGGCCTGCTGGAGGTCATTTTGCAGGGCTCTGGCAGTGTACCTCCTTGCACAAAGGCGGAGGTAGCGGTCCTGCTGCTGGGTTGTTGCCCTCCTACGGCCTCCTCCACGTCTCCTGATGTACTGGCCTGTCTCCTGGTAGCGCCTCCATGCTCTGGACACTACGCTGACAGACACAGCAAACCTTTTTGCCACAGCTCGCATTGATGTGCCATCCTGGATGAACTGCACTACCTGAGCCACTTGTGTGGGTTGTAGACTCCGTCTCATGCTACCACTAGAGTGAAAGCACCGCCAGCATTCAAAAGTGACCAAAACATCAGCCAGGAAGCATAGGAACTGAGAAGTGGTGTGTGGTCACCACCTGCAGAACCATTCCTTTATTGGGGGTGTCTTGTTAATTGCCTATAATTTCCACCTTTTGTCTATTCCATTTGCACAACAGCATGTGAAATCTATTGTCAATCAGTGTTGCTTCCTAAGTGGACAGTTTGATTTCACAGAAGTGTGATTGACTTGGAGTTACATTGTGTTGTTTAAGTGTTCCCTTTATTTTTTTGAGCAGTGTATATATATCATACACACACATTTTTGTAATGATGACAATTGCAACAATACTGAATGAACACTTATTTTAACTTAATATAATACATAAATACACACACACAGCTCTGAAGTGACAATGATACTGAAGAGTCTGCTTAGGAGACAAATCCTCAACTGTTTGAATAAAAATAGAGTTTAAGTTACCTGTGATGAATGTTAAAAACAAAAACTGTAATTTCTATATGCAGGAAATCCTATTTTAATAATGGGCATGGTAAGAATTGACGACCAAAGTGCGAGTCATAATTCCCATGACACCTTTTAGCAAAATCTGAAAAGCAGTTCCTTCATTTATTCCATAGGATATTTTTTAGATTCACTTAAAATAAGGTCTGTGTTTCGTGTAGGCTTACACCACCATGCCAATTTTATAACTGTGTAGATATCCATAGGACAAGGTAACTCTGATCAATATTGGCTAAATATAAGCGAAGATAAAAAAATTTGTAGAGTGGATTTATGAAAATATGTTGACAAACGTTACCTTATCCTAGTGAGATTTACACGGGTATCAAAACGTTGAGGCGGTTTAAGCCTGCACGAAACACAGACCTTATTTGAAGTAGATCAAGACATTCTCTATGGAAGACATGAACGGTAAAATAATGAAGGAACCCCTTTCAAGTTCAGCTGCAAGTTATTACAGGAATTATAACGCGTCGACTATTTCTCTCTAAACCATATACCTTTGACTAATCCGGAAACTATCACCTCGAAAACAAAACGTTTATTCCGTTCCGTATTTTATCTAACGGGTGGCATCCATGAGTCTAAATATTCCTGTTACATTGCACAACCTTCAATGTTGTCATAATTACGTAAAATTCTGGCAAATTAGTTCGCAAAGAGCCAGGCGGCCCAAACTGTTGCATATACCCTGACTCTGCGTGCAATGAACGCAAGAGAAATGACACAATTTCACCTGGTTAATATTGCCTGCTAACCTGGATTTCTTTTAGCTAAATATGCAGGTTTAAAAATATATACTTGTGTATTGATTTTAAGAAAGGCATTGATGTTTATGGTTAAGTACACATTGGAGCAATGACAGTCATTGATTGTTTTTTTTATAAGATAAGTTTAATGCTAGCTAGCAATTTACCTTAGCTTACTGCATTCGCGTAACAGGCAGGCTCCTCGTGGAGTGCAATGTAATCAGGTGTTAGAGCATTGGACTAGTTAAAATGTAAGGTTGCAAGATTGGATCCCCCGAGTGGACAAGGTAAAAAATCTGTCGTTCTGCCCCTGAACGAGGCAGAACGTTCCTAGGCCGTCATTGAAAATAAGAATGTGTTCTTAACTGACTTGCCTAGTTAAATAAAGGTGTAAAAAAAATATAAAAAAATAGGCAAATCGGCGCCCAAAAATACCGATTTCTGTTTGTTATGAAAACTTTAAATCGGCCCCAATTAATCGGCCATTCCGATTAATCGGTCGACCTCTAGTTGAAACATTGTGCAATAAAACAGCAGGCGCCTTCAAGTGTGCAGTTATCCCATCCTTTTCTTTGATTGGTTATTTCACTGGGCATAATATTGTCTAAGTTGAAGATGCAGCCCTATCCTATTAGCTTTAAAGTTCTTTAACCATGGGATGTTCATTTGTCTTTGTTGGTCTCTACAGGAAAAAGATGTCAGGAATGGATAAGTGTTGTCCTCTGCTTCTCTCATAGCCTTCAACTTCTGTCACCTCCTTGCTCACTTCCACCTGGGTCATATGTGGTACATCCTTTTGGGCATTGGTAAGCACCGTTGATGGATGCATCAGTCATTAGAATAAGCGTGCGTTGATTGACAAGATTCTTGCTTACATGTCATCGCCCCCCTCCCTCTCAGTGGCAGGAATATTGACTGCAGACTTTGCCTCTGGTGTAGTCCACTGGGGGGCTGACACCTGGGGATCTGTGGAGCTTCCCATCTTTGGAAAGGTAGGAGATGTGACTGACTGGATTTGGAAAAGTATTGTCCCTCCCCCAAAAATTGTCTAATTACCTAATTGTTGTGATGACTTTCTGTTTTACTGTTCCTCCTGTTATTTTGAACTCACTTTCTGATATGTGGCCCCAGGCCTTTATCCGACCATTCAGGGACCATCACATCGATCCTACAGCCATCACCCGCCATGACTTCATTGAGACCAATGGTGACAACTGCATGCTGACCCTGATCCCATTGGCACACATGTCCTTCAACTTCCTTACCCTCTCGCCTGGTGAGCTGGAACGATTATCATTCAGCTGAGCCAATGCTATGGCTTTTGAACATTAAAAAAAAATATTATATTATATTTTAAATTATATTTGCTGTAAAATCTGTAGATCAAATGTGAGGTAACAAGTTCATAAAACCATAATGTCAAGTCTTATCTCCCCAGGCTGGCTGAACTATCCCCTGGAGAACCTGGGGTTCTGGTCTAAGCTTGAGGATCTGATCCAGAGTGTGATTGGGGAGAAGCCCAGGTCTGATGACCTGAAATGTGCCCACAAAACCAAGTAACCATTCAGACTGGCTGCAACCCTACCTCAGAATGAGTAATCAGTCTCCTTGCTTAACTCTAGCTGTAATCCATAGGCGACACAAACCTTAACAAGGGTTTGGTTTCAGAGATGCCGTATAGCTTTAAACCTTGCACATTTTGTCTGGTTCTATCTGTGGAGTGTTTTCTTAACCCACTGTGGAAATCTGAGTGCGAAGTGCTATTTGAAATCACTACTACATTGTGATACTTTCTCAAATCCTCATCTTATTCTATATTTCTGATCTCCTTTCTTGAGGTGTAACACTGAAGCCATTGTCACCATAAGGGACAGTCAAACATTTAATTGTCATCCACTTTACGAAGACTGAGAATGAGAAACTACCTTTCACAGAAAACTCTAAATACTTGAAGGAAACCGTCTTGCTTTTTTGCAGCACTTCGTCTCCCCCCCTCAAAAACAATGTGACAAAAAAATGCATCTCTCACTGGGCATGAACCCAGTATGTTGTCCTTCACCTGTCAAGGACTGCCTATTACCTTAATTTGCCATTTGTATAGTTGATGCCTGTTAATTCACCTGAGATTTTTTAAGTTTTGCTTTACCTTAGTGCTGGCTCGTATTTTGTCTATATCCAGTTGTCTTGATGGACATAGTCCGTGTGCAGTTAAAAAAAAAAATGGCCTTAACAATCACAGATGCAGTAATCTCTTGCCTTTCATTTCACTTCTCAATTTGCCAAACCTATTTTGTAACGCTTGTGTGATTTGTTCTTTTCAACCATTTTTCTTTCTGTCTTAAATTTGCTACTATCCACACATTCATTCTCAAATTTGCCACTCTTTTCCACACAAAGCATTCCTTTTTTTTATATATCAACCCAGAAGTTGTATACCAAGTTTACATAGATGTGGTCAAACACAATATTACCCTTCAGTGATATTGCCAATATCTGCCTTGTAACCACCATGCCAAGCAGGATTTGAAGGGTGATTAACATGCTGACCAGACCGGACACGTCGCGTGCGCGAGCGTCGCAAAATAT
Source organism: Salvelinus namaycush (assembly GCF_016432855.1). Classification (NCBI taxonomy): domain Eukaryota; kingdom Metazoa; phylum Chordata; class Actinopteri; order Salmoniformes; family Salmonidae; genus Salvelinus; species Salvelinus namaycush. The sequence continues at coordinate 19,401,595 of NC_052320.1, forward strand.
ATTTAGAAATCCATGTTATTCAATTATTGCACCCACACTGCTCGCGCGCGCTAACGAGCGTCTGCGGGCTAAAATAAAACTCATTCCTATTTCTGATGCAGATCGCGCTGCAAGTCCTGCCTCTCCCATCTCCTCATTGGTTTATAGAAGCAGGTACCCACGTGCCATCTCCTCATTGGTTATACCCACGTGGGTAACTGAAAGGCAAACTGTTTTGCCAGTAGTCGTGGTAATACAATGAAAGTTTAGATGCGATCACCATATAAGTTAAACGATGAAAAAGCCTGGAAAGAGGAGAGATGACTAGAAACGATTCGGTTGGCCGTTTTATGTGTGGATTAATTGTCGGAGTAGAGGTCCTTGTGCATTTCAGTTAAAATAACAACTCAATGTTTATATCCCAGGACAAATTAGCTAGCAACAGCAAGCTAGCTAAATAGGACAAATTAACGTTAGCTAGCAAGGGCAAGCTAACTAGCTAAATTGCCATACATGTTTAATGCTTTTCAACCTGTCCCCAAATTAATGTCATTGGTTCAGAGTTTGTTTTGATATTTTAACCTGCGTGTCGTCATCGCGTTTGGTGTGGGGGGACAAAATAAATGTATGCACGATGGCGCACGCGCGCAGCCGGTTTGGGTTCCGTGTAAGGCTACAGTGATGATGGCCTAATAATTATTTGAATGCAGTAGAAGAGTAATCAGAAGATATTTAATTAGCTAAGTACCTGAAATGAGTGCTTTGTGTGTGCTGTAGTAACCATGGTTGGAAATTAACTGTACAGTAGATACCTATGCAGTCTGATACTTAACCTGAGGCTTTTGTTTTAACAACCTTGGCTAGAAATGCTATCAGGTTTCAATCTGTCTGTTCTTAAATTCCCTTAACTTGGACATTATTTAATTACGAACACACGACTATCCCCCTCTGCATGTGACATTTATTGTCTTCAAAAAGGTCACCTACAGAAACGTAATGATGTGGGAGTTATTTTTCATAATGATTTGAACTCTGGGGCTTTTATTTCCAGCATCACAAACAAGAGAGACAGGTGAATAACATGCACACCACCAATCTAGAAATGATTTCCCCATATACTGTATCTGCAAATAGTTCCACTTGAAGAATAAAGGCTGTGCACAATAACATAGTTAAAACATGCTAATTGCCCACTGTGCTCAAATTACCCTTTTTAAATGTCACTTAAACTGACTTATATACTGTAAGAATGCATGCACACAATAGGTTGGCTTATGCAAGCAATATGATGGATCACCAGCTTTCCTTACTATTTTCATTTAACTAATTCATTACTTGATAATGGAATGAACTCAACCTGCTGTATATGACCACTTGAGTTTTGGGGCAGTTGTGCTATTGTTCAATAATGTAGTTTTTCAGTTGGTCCTTGATTTGAACAACTAAAATTGTTGCAATAATTATTTTATGTTTTATAATATTTGGTTGCCCAGCATTGGTTGGGATTGTCAAGGTTCAGAGTTATGAAGTTTGAAAATGTGTGTTAAACTAGCTGAGATATTCATATTGTTTTATTCAGAAGCAAAAAGCACTTATGCCTGAAAATTAACAAGTGTCCTTTATTCTTCTGACTGTTCATACATTTTTCAATTGTAGGTCAGCAGAGAAATTACTGCAGAGTTAAATGTTTAGTATAAGTAGGATATTGTAAAAGCTGGGAAAGTGAAACCTCTGGTCCTGTAAGCATGTTTCCATCCATAGTTTTTATGGGAGTAAAGTCCTATAAAAATCATGACAGCTTTGATATAAACAGGAAGTGTCTGAAATGTCGACAGACAATTTGTTAGTTCGACAGGGTGGGATCTGTTTTGTGTCTGTAAAATGAATTATGTTACAAATTTGAGGTGGAAATTATTACTAGCGCAATTTGTTGATCGAGTAACCATGTCGATGTAATTTTGCAGTCATGCGACACTGTGTTCCTCCCACTACAACTTGAAAAAGCATGCACAGCTTTAGGCTACAGATGAAATAAGTTATCAACTTCACAGTGTGGTGAAAAGATGTGGTGATGCGCCTTTCAAAAAAATATTGATTGTCTTAATTTGTATGCTAGTGAAAGGATGATCGGTGCTTAGCTGCCAATTAACCCGATCAGTCCCAAGACCCCAGCAAAAATCGTATTTTCGTTTATGACTTTCATTTATCTTCATGTCCAGCCTGCATGTTATATTTAGCATCACAATTACACTACTGGTCAAAAGTTTTAGATTAAAAATATTAAATAACATTTGGAGTCATGTAACTAAAGTGTTAAACATATCAAAATATATTTGAGATTCTTCAAATAGCCACCGTTTGTCTTGACAATTTTGCACACTTTCCATTCTCTCAACCAGCTTCACCTGGAATGTTTTTCCAACAGTCTTGAATGCGTTCCCATGCTTTTCCTTCACTCTGCGGTTTGGGATGAGTCCGACCATCTCAATTTGGTTGAAGTCGGGGGATTGTGGAGGCCAGGTCATTTGATGCAGCACTCCATCACTCTACTTCTTGGTAAAATATCCCTTACACAGCCTGGAGGTGTGTTGGGACATTGTCCTGTTGAAAAACAAATGATTGTCCTGTTGAAAAACAAATGATAGTCCCACTAAGCCCAAACCAGATGGGATGGCGTATTGATGCAGAATGCTGTGGTAGCCATGCTGGTTAAGTGTGCCTTGAATTCTAAATAAATCAGTGTCATCAGCAAAGCACCCCCACACCATAACACAACCTCCATTACGGTGGGAAATACACTTTCGGAGATCGTCCGTTGACCCACACCGCGTCTCACAAAGACATGGCGGTTGGAACCAAAAGTCTCCAATTTTGACTCCAGACCAAAGGACAAATTTCCACCGGTATACTGTCCGTTGCTCGTGTTTCTTGGCCCAAGCAAGTCTCTTCTTATTGGTTTCCTTTAGAAGTAGTTTCTTTGCAGCAATTGGACCAGGAAGGCCTGATTCACGCAGTCTCCTCTAAACAGTTGATGTTGAGATGTGTCTTGAACTTGAAGTCTGTGAAGCATTTATTTGGCCTGCAATTTCTGAGGCTGGTAAATCTAATGAACTTATCCTCTGCAGCAGAGGTAACTCTGGGTCTTCCTTTCCTGTGGCAGTCCTGATGAGAGCCAGTTTCATCATAGTGCTTGATGGTTTTTGCCACTGCACTTTGAAGAAACGTTCAAAGTTCTTAATTTTCTGTTTTGACTGACCTTCATGTCTTAAAGTAATGATGGACTGTCGTTTCTCTTTGCTTATTTGAGCTGTTCTTGCCATAATATGGACTTAGTCCTATTTGGTAAAAGACTATCTCCTATATATACCCCCTTGTCACAACACAACTGACTCAAACGCATTAAGAAGGAAAGAAATTCCACACATGAACTGTTAACAAGGCACACCTGTTAATTGAAATGCATTCCAGGTGACTACCTCATGAAGCTGGTTGAGAGAATGCCAAGAGTGTGAAAAGCTGTCAAGGCAAAGGGTGGCTATTTGAAGAATCTCAAATATAAAATATATTTTCATTTAACACTTGTTTGGTTACTACATGATTCCATATGTGTTATTTCATAGTTTTGATGTCTTCCCTATTATTCTACAATGTAGAAATAAAGAAAAATGCTTGAATGAGTAGGTGTTCTAAAACCTTTGACTGGTAGTGTAATTGTGATGCTAAATATAACATGCAGGCTGGACATGAAGTTACATGAAAGTCAGATAAACGAAGATATGATTGTTGCTGGGGTCTTGGGACTGATCGGGTTAATTGGCAGCTAAGCACCGATCATTCTTTGTGTTTTATTTATTTTTTCAGGACAACCAGGGCTACAAGTAGGACACTAAACAATTTGACAAGCTGTTGCATTCATGAGTTTTATTGACAAATGTCAACAACAACAAATAAGGCCCGTCAAAGAGAACCGTACTAATGATGAATTTATATTGTTTTCTCAGTGGGAAATTAAAATCCAACTAGTCAGTGACAACTATGTGGAGTTTGCAGTTTGTGACCGCAACGATGTGAGCTTATTATAGACACTATGCCCTTAGAAGATCATAGGAAATCCATGTAGAAGAACCCCTTACCTTCTAATGTCTCTTGTGTAGCTTGTCAGTGTCAGAGCTTACTACGAGGATTTGAATTATTGTATAGTAGTAGGAACAGGATAATAGTAAGTGGATCAATTTGTAATTATGACTATGGCTTCACTAGTTTATTAAATAATTCAGTTGAGGGGAAGAAGTTTGAAAGGATAAACTGAAATGGCTTTTAATATTGGTGAAATTGTAATCTCCTAAAGGACAATTTTCTGTCCAAGATAGGACATGCACGTTTAGGTTCTACCTCCGAAGAATGCTATTTATACATTTACAAATTCGCTGTGGGAATTTCCAAGTGGAGTTGATAAACATCAACATATAGGCTTTGGCTGTATCGCAGCAAAAGCCTGTCAGCAACCTACCTACTAAAGGTTGCACTGTGTCCATTACAATGTAGAAAAACACAAACTATCTTTCAATAGTTATCCATATTACCGGAACTTCATCTTATTCTTTTTAACTATTTATATGGCAGATTAGCAGCCGCAATTTATATAAGATGCCAAAACTTGAGATAGCAATAGAAGTCAAAGATAAGCCAGTGTTTCCATCTGTGGCGAAGTTTTCCCTAAATCAATGCTTATGACAAATCCAGCTCCAGAACTAGCCCTAGAGCCAGCTTGCTAATCTTTTGAATATGGTGTAGTAAAAAAAAACCCCAGCAACAACAGATAACATTAGTTAGCTAGAAAAGGTTAGCAAGATAGCTAGCTACTAAAGTTAAAAAGAATAAGATGAAGTTCCGGTAATATGGATAACTATTGAAAAATAGTTTGTGTTTTTCTACATTGTAATGGACACAGTGCAACCTTTAGTAGGTAGGCTGCTGACAGGCTTTGGCTGCGATACAGCAAAGCCAAGTCAGCCAGTGCTCAGGGTTCTCACAGGGGAAGTGAAATGATAGGCTACAATGACTTTGGTCATGATCATGCATGCCACAAATGACATAAGTTCCTTAAATTTTCTAACGTTACAGCCATCAAAGCAGTGGAGCGTGTAGTGAAGCAAAACTTCAGTGGTCAAAAACCATAATCTTAGGGCATATCACGCAATTATACTATTTATAAAAGTACCAGTGACTTGATCAATACGAAAGTGGTCATTTGACGTATGCTACGCTACAGGACTGTTTTGCTGACACAGACTAGAATATGTTCCCAGATTCCTCCAATGGCATTGAGGAGTATACCACCTCAGTCATCGGCTTCATCAATAAGTACATCGACAACGTACGTACGGTCACTGTGGGGACAACATTTCCCAACCAGAAGCCATGGATTACAGGCAACAGCCACACCGAGCTAAAGGCAAAAGCTGCCACTTTCAAGGAGCGGGACACTAATCCGGACCCTTATAAGAAATCCCGCTATGCCCTCAGATGAACCATCAAACAGGCAAAGCGTCAATACAGGATTAGGATTGAATCCTTCTACACTGGCTCGAATGCTCGTCGTATGTGGCAGGGCTTGAAGACTTACAGACTGCAAAGGGAAACCCAGCTGCGAGCTGCCCAGTGATGCGAGCCTACCAGACAAGCTAAATGCCTTTTTTTATGCTCGCTTCGAGGCAAGCAACACTGAAGCATGCATGAGAGCACCAGCTGTTCCGGACAACTGTGTGATCACGCGCTCCGTAGCCGATGTGAGCAAGACTTTTTAAACAAGTCAACATGGATTACAGGGCCAGGTGGTTTACCAGGATGTGTACTCAGAGCATGGCGGACCAACTGGCAAGTGTCTTCACTGACATTTTCAACCTCTCCCTCACCAAGTCTGTAATACCTACATGTTTCAAGCAGACCACCATAGTTCCTGTGGCCAAGAAAGCAAAGGTAACCAGCCTAAATGACTACTGCCACGTAGCACTCACGTTGGTAGCCATGAAGTGCTTTGAAAGGCTGGTCAGGGCTCACATCAACACCATCATCCCGGAAACCCAAGACTCACTCCAATTCGCATACCCCCCAAAACAGATCCACAGATGACACAATATCAATCACACTCCACACTGGCCAAGCACGACTCCAACACCATCATTTAAGTTTGCTGACGACAACAGTGGTAGCCCTGATTACCGACAACGATGACACAGCCTATAGGGAGTAGGTCAGAGACCTGGCAGTGTGGTGCAAGGACAACAACCTCTCCCTCAATGTGAGCAAGAGCTGATCATGAACTACAGGAAAAGGAGGGCCAAACATGCCCCCATTAACATCGACGGGGCTGTAGTGGAGCGGGTCGAGAGTGAAGTTCCTTGGTGTCCACATCACCAACGAACTATCATGGCCCAAACACACCAAGACATTTGTGAAGAGGGCACGACAACACCTTTTCCCCCTCAGGAGACTGAAAAGATTTGGCATGGATCCTCAAAGTTCTACAGCTGCACCATCGAGAGCATCCTGACTGGTTACTGCCTGGTATGGCAACTGCTTGGCAAGGTGCTACAGAGGGTAGTGCGTACGGCCCAGTACATCACTATGGCCAAGCTTCCTGCCATACAGGACCTATATACTAGGCGGTCAGAGGAAGGCCCCAAAAAATTGTCAAAGACTCCAGTCACCCAATCATAGACTGTTCTCTCTACTACCGCACGGCAAGCGGTACCGGAACGCCAAGTCTAGGTCCAAAAGGCTTCTTAACAGCTTCTACCCCCAAGCCATAAAACTGCTGAACAATTAATCAAATGGCCACCCGGACTATTTACATTGACACCCCCCCCCCCCCCCTTTGTTTTTACACTTCTGCTACTTGCTGTTTATCTATGCATAGTCACTTTACCCCTACCTACATGTACAAATTACCTTGACTAACCTGTACCCCTGCACATTGACTCTGTACCCTTACCCCCCCTGTATATAACCTTGTTATAGTTATTTTATTGTGATTTACATTTGAGTTAATTTAGTAAATATTTTCTTTAATCTTTGTTGAACTGCATTGTTGGTTTAGGGCTTGTAAGTAAGCATTTCAAGGTCTACAGCTTTTGTATTCGGCACATGTGACAATTTACAATTTGATTTGATTTCTAATACAGACTAGCTAAAAAAAAAAGACAAATTATCCAATGGATTATGGTCATTTTCTGAAAAGAAGAAAAAGTGCAAGTTTTCATCCCATATTTACATTTTCTCCATGACTCAGGTGGCCAAGTGAACACAAGGCTGTTTGGGTCCTCTCAGTCGCAAAGAGGAATAATGTTGCAGCTGTTTCTGATTTAATAAAGGATGCCATCCTGGTGGGTGGTAACATTCAAATAAAACCTAGCCCTGAAAATAATTTGTATGTCATATCATAGGAAAAGACGCTGCATTCATACGGATCTGCACAAAGTGGGCATTTCGGATTTGTCACTTCAAGCCCAAATATATAATACTTAGACTAAAATTAAGACTTTACTTAAATCGTTGTGCAACATCATGGGTAAGCTCTAGCCATCGTCTTTCAGCTCAAAGGGGGACTGGTGTGGGCGTTTTAAGTCTTTCAGATCATGTTGCTATTGACCAATGCCAAACTGTTTGACTATTTCTTTTCCCATGATCTATTTATGTGGTATATGCAAGATTATTTGTCATGCCATTGCAGATTTGAAGTTACAGGGTCTAACTGATGGATTGTAATATGATACAGTACATTAAGACGCGTTAGTTTGTACTAAGCGATCACCTACTGTAGATGTACAGTGAGCACTCAAAGTATTGGGACAGTGACAATTTAGTTGTTTTGACTCTGTACTCTAGCACTTTGGATTTGAAATGATACAATGACCGGTTAAAGTGCAGACTGTCTATTTGGCTTTAATTTGAGAGTTTCTTCAACTATATCGAGTGAACCGTTTAGAAATTACAGCACTTTTTGTACATAGTCCCCCCAAATTCACTTGTGTATTGAATTAGTCCAAAGTTTAGTATTTTGTCTCATATTACTAGCATACAAGGATTACATCAAGCTTGTTATTCTACAAACTTTTGGATGCATTTGCTGTTTGTTTTGGTTGTGTTTTATATTATATTGTGTCCAATAGGAATGTATTGTGTCCTTTTTTTCCCCCCTAAACACTTCTACATTAATGTGGATGCTACCATGATTACAGAAAGTCTTGAATGAATCGTGAATAAGGATGAGTGAGAAAGTTACAGATGCACAAATATCATACCACCAAGACATGCTAACCTCTCACCATTAAAATAACAGGGGAGGTTAGCATTTTTTGGGGGGGGTGTGATATTTGTGCGTCTAACTTTCTCACGCATCATTATTCACAATTCATTCAGGATCATCTGTAATCATGGTAGCATCCACATTAATTTAGAATGTTTAGGAACATATTTACAATAAAAGTGACTCCAAAACGAAAATATTATTTACCATTTAATTTCTATTGGCCACAAAATTATCTGAAACACAACCCAAACAGCAAATGCATCCAACAAATTTGACTTCTGACTGACTACTTTAATACACATAAGTGAATTGGCCCTAAGACTTTTGGTCCCCTAAAATGGAGGGACTGTACAAAACGTGATATAAAATCTATACGGTTCACCCGATATGGATACAAATACCCTCATATTACAGCTGACAGTCTGCACTTTAACCTCAGTCATTGTATCATGTGCTGGAGTACAGAGCCAAAACATGCTGTCTCAATACTTTTGTTGCTCGCTGTAAATGTGTGATTTAGTAGTTATTTTAATGACCTAATTGCTTTAATACAATGCTTTTTCATGAATGGATTTAGCTAAAGGTCTTGTTGAAAGTGTACAATTGGGGTTTGTCTAAATGTTAAAAGAAAAGATGTTGCCTAATGCACTTATTTTTTTTGTCAAGAATGAGATCAATCATGTTAAATGGTTATTGTTGATTTGTTCAGGTGTTTCTGACATGTTTGTCTGAATGAAATTTGTAGTGCTCCTTGGACCTTTAAAAAGCTGGCCTTGTCTTCTCTGCTGAGAAGTTATAAATGTTGTTTATCGGTACAATATGGTTGGCCTACTTATGGCTTACAATTTATATTATATTTATAAAGAAACTAAATAAAAAAACAAGGTAGTACTTGGTTGTGTTCATTATTTCCATTAGAAGCATATCTAACAAAGACCATCCATGAGAACAGGGGTGTCAAACTAATTTTGCCCCGGGGAGTGCATTCCTTCTTCAACGAGGTCCGGAGGGCCGCACTAAATTGGTTATATTTCCACAGTCAAAATGTGTTCTTTTTGGGGGGAATTTAAGGCTCCCTGACTGTCTAGCTTTCATTAGTGAGCTGGACACAGTCAATAAACTATGAATGAAGGTCCATTATCATTTGTACACAGTTTCAATTTGGTTTTTGTCATTTTAAGTATATTATGCTATTATATTTCTTAGAAATATAGCTATGCCATTGTCAAAATAACTACCATGATAAATCTATGAATTAAACTTTTCCCAAAGTGGTCTCTAGGTAAATCAAAAATATCTGACCCCCCATTGAGTGTTGGGAACAAGTTGCCCCTAACCACTGGTCCAGGGTTAGATATGTTTAATCGCCCTTTTGGTTAGGATTTGTGGTGGGTAAATCTGATCTGTGGATCAATTTATACTAGGTAATGTGGATCAATTTACCTCGAGCAAGCGCGTTCCCATCTCTCCGCTCCCATGCTGCAACCAACCCCCAACCATGCTTACGTGCGCGCTCCCGCTATTAAGCGACAAGATGGCGGTCGCCGCCGGATCAGGTAAACGGTTCAGCTAAATAAATGACTAGCTACCACATTACTAATTTCGTGTAACATTCAAATAAACGTTTGCTGATAGTGTATATACGCTCCAAGATACTTTCCAGAAATGCTCAAGTAGTGCTTATTTTACTAAAACATGGCTATGTATAGCTGCTAGCTAGCGGCTAACGCTAGCTACCGAAGTTAGCTCTCACCTGCTATCTGCCAGCTGACAAGGCTTTTGGTCTCGCAAGTTCTAGTGTATTGAAGCTAACATGGTAAATTCCGTTGGAAAACCTCTCCATGCATAGTTACCCATATATTTAATGCTAAATTTAACTCCGTTGACATGGCAAAAGAGCTCGTCAACCTGTGTCGACTGATCAAATGCCGCGTCATTCATCAAGCGTTGTTTTTAGCCTGTTAGCTAGCTTCCACGTCCAGAACGCCATTGGCAAGAGAATTACCAGCTAGCTAACGTTAGTTCATTATTAACTAGTCGCAGGAACAGCTCGAACTGGCTGGTTTGTGTGTTGCATGTTGTCAGCACACGTTACAGTAGCTACCTAACGAGTTGCTATTTGTTGTTAGCTGGTTTGCTAGCGTAGTCAACTAACGTTAGTCAGATAACGACTCGATTTGTTACTGTAGTGATTTCGTGATCTAACTTCAGCTAACTTGTCAGTCACATTCATTGGACTTGTATTAGTTAGCTAACTACCCAGCGTACGTGGGGAAGATGGCACTATCGGCTTTCTAATGCGATCAATTATTTAGCTAACGTTAGCTCACTCATCTGAATTTAGGCCAGAACCGTTTGGGCCTACTATGAACTGAAATAGCAAACGTTAACTAGAGAGAATTGGCTAACTAGCTACCCACACATTTATGCGGATTACGTTTACCGTCCACATTACGTCAATCCACACCTCCAATTTGTTCTCTAATACAGGCCAGTAACGTTCGTTTGAATTAGCAAGCTACTGTAGCTATACACTTAATAATCATTGAAAAACTCCTCAAAATAGTCAGGGGCTTTATTGTAATTACATTGGGCAGTGATAGTGGGGTAATTGATGCAGAGTGGTCTCTATAAAGACAGACAAATAAATGTGTTACACAGCTGTAATAAGCCTAATTATACAGTAACAATCCGTTTTATTGCTAAAATCAAAATAAGCAGTAATGTTGTAAAGGTAAAATGGCAGGTAAATGCCACACACATACCCAATCAGACTACCAGATAATCTAGACGGGGAATTTAGCAGATTATTCCCAGAAGCTCAGTGTGAATGGGTCGACTCACTAAATCTGCCCAGAGTTATTGCTAATTTGTCTCATGCGAAACTCTCACCACCTATCTACAGGTTTATGGACAGATGTTGAGTGGAGTTCAAATGTTTATGAACAACAGCTGTTTTCTGGAGCTGCTTGAAGGAACTGACTGGTAGGAAGTGGAATCTGGCTTTATAGCAGTTTCTTATTGGCTACTGCTAACCTATTGGTCAATGGAACAGGTACAGGTGTGATTGGCAGAGGATGTGACCAATGGCTGGTTAGTGGCACTTTCAAACTGTTTTGGCACAGACTGAGGTGGTCTGACCCGCTCGCCTGGTTTTACTGTCAAAGCTAGCCCATCCTTCATACCACTGCTGGCTTGCTTCTGAAGCTAAGCAGGGTTGGTCCTGGTCAGTCCCTGGATGGGAGACCAGATGCTGCTGGAAGTGGTGTTGGAGGGCCAGTAGGAGGCACTCTTTCCTCTGGTCTAAACAAAGATCCCAATGCCCCAGGGCAGTGATTGGGGACACTGCTCTGTGTAGGGTGCCGTCTTTCGGAAGGGACGTTAAACGGGTGTCCTGACTCTCTGAGGTCATTAAAGATCCCATGGCACTTATCGTAAGAGTAGGGGTGTTAACCCCGGTGTCCTGGCTAAATTCCCAATCTGGCCCTCAACCATCACGGTCACCTAATAATCCCCAGTTTACAATTGGCTCACTCATCCCCCTCCTCTCCCCTGTAACTATTCCCCAGGTCGTTGCTGCAAATGAGAACGTGTTCTCAGTCAACTTACCTGGTAAAATAACGGATAAATAAATTTAAAAAAAATATACACTGAGTGTACGGAACATCTTCCTAATATTGAGTTGCACCCCCTTTTGCCCCCAGAACAGCCTCAATTTGTCAAAGCATGGACAACAATGTTTCAAAAGCGTTCCACAGGGATGCTGGCCCATGTTGACTCCAATGCTTCCCACAGTTGTGTCAAATTGGCTGGATGTCCTTTGGGTGGTGGACCATTATTGATACTCACGGGAAACTGTTGAGTGTGAAAAAAACAGCATCATTGTAGTTCTTGGCACACTCAAACCTGGCACCTACTGCAATACCCTATTCAAAGGCACTTAAATATTTTGTCTTGCCCATTCACCCTCTGAATGGCACACATACACAAGCCATGTCTCAAGGCTTAAAAATCCTTTAACCTGTCTCCTCCCCTTCAACAACACTGATTGAAGTGGATTTAACAAGTGACATCAATAAGGGATCATATCTTTCACCTGGATTCACCTGGTCAGTCTATGTCATGGAAAGAGCCGAACATGGTTTTGTACACTGTGTATATTGAAACTTAATGGGATGTACTGTTTGTTTTGTCTTGTGTGGTATTTCAATCTTTTCTGTTTTGTGCTTGTTTGTCTCACACACCAACAGGCGTTAAGGTTCCTCGTAACTTCCGGCTGCTTGAAGAGCTGGAAGAAGGCCAGAAAGGTGTGGGGGATGGGACAGTGAGCTGGGGCTTGGAAGATGATGAGGACATGACCTTAACAAGATGGAGAGGGATGATCATTGGCCCTCCTAGGGTGAGTTGGCTACTCTGATTCACAGGAATCCACCAAGTTTGGCTCACTGGCCTTGTCCAGAAACAACCCCTTAGGCCCTACCCCGCTAGGCAACTGTGGAGGTCTGAGAGGATTGGACAGGTGTAATCAATATGTCAAAAATTCCGCCTAGCCCAGGGGTGTCAAACATACGGCGCGCAGGTTTGATAAAACAAAGAATGCATTATTTTTTGTCAATAAATGTACATTTGCGGGGGACAATCTTAATCAATATTGAAATGGGTAAAAACCAAATCAAAACTATTTTGTCCAGCTTGCTAACAGTTGGACTGTCGGGGAGCATTTAAAATTCCAAATGTAATGGACAGAGGACTACTTTTTGCAAATTTTTGCCAGCGTGGAAATAAAATGAATTATATTTACAGCCCTCAGGATCTCGGTGAAAACCGAATGCGGTCTGAGTTTGACAACCCTGACCTAGCCTATCAAAGGGGCAAGGTGGAGCTATTAACGTAATGCTAAACCCATTCTTACTGATGTCTTTGTCATTTTTCAGACAATCTATGAAAATAGGATGTACAGTCTGAAGGTTGAATGTGGGCCCAGATATCCAGAGGCCCCACCGTTTGTCAGATTTGTAACTAAGATAAACTTGAATGGTGTGCACAACTCCAATGGTGTGGTATGTAAATCTGTTTGTCTTTCAAAATGTTTCCATTGTATAATAGTTAATACTGGCTGTCTCATTTGTGTTGTAGATATTTTTTTATGTATGTTTAAGGATTTGATTGTTTATTGAAGTGAATGACTGATTCATTTGCCCCTGGCTCCTATAATAAGATATGGATTTCAGTGCAGGGCTAATGCCTACTATGTTTAGGTTACATTACAGACAGAGGAAATGTCACATGCAATATGAGTCCATTGGCAATACTTTGCTTGAACATACTAAATGTAGTTATGCATGATCATATAGGATGTACGTTCCGCTGGATAGGCTATTCCACAAGTTGCATTTATGTAGACTTTTTATATCCATACAAAAATGAACTATTTTTACCAGATTATGTAGCGAATAATTTTTGGGATATGTTTGTTGACAACTAACCAGTACTTCAGCCAACCATGATATTACTACAAAATATATAGAGAGATTTTTGAGTCATGTTTTGTGAGTGTGCGTGATTGAGGTGTAATGTTTCTCTCCTTCCATTGTTCCCTGTCCTGCAGGTTGACACACGAGCAGTGTCTGCACTGGCCAAGTGGCAGAACTCCTACAGCATCCGTGTGGTCCTGCAGGAGCTCAGGCGGCTCATGATGTGCAAGGAGAACATGAAGCTCCCCCAGCCACCAGAGGGCCAGATCTACACCAACTGAGCCCATGCTACTACTCTCCTTCTCCTTTTCCCTCTTTTGTTTGCGTTCATCCTTTCATCCCATCCACCACCTCCCTCCTTATTTTAATTAATTTGCCAGCCAACACTCAAGCGCACACACACAGGGATGTACGTGTGGCCGAACACACGAATGCAGACACCCACAAACATGCAATCACTTCTACATGCGCCATTCTCAGGCCCTGGCCCCTCCCCTTTCCATCACTGGAGCTCTGGTTGGACTAGAGAAGACTAGGTAGGCGGAGTCATCGGTCCAGCCCTGATCATTCGAATACTGTACATCTTACTAATCTTTTTTTATTATTATTTGTTATAAATGCAGATTGTACAATAACATAAATAATCTTATTGAGTGTACATGTTGTGTGCTCCCTTTTTGTAATAGAGAGGACCCTCCAGCGATTATGCAAGTATTTGTGGATTTTGTTCAGTGCAAGATATAAATTAGATAAGAAAAACGTATCAGGTTCTAAACATAAAGTTCAACCAGTCAATTTACCTCCCCATTGATTTAGAGAGCTTGATTTCTTCGGTGTTTTTTGGGGGCTTTATGCATGTCTAACTTATAGCAATTTATTTATGGGCTCCACTGGAAATGCATGTGACTGCAGCAGCTTATAGCAAGATCCCTGAAGTAGTAAGCTCTTCAAGCTGTCACTTTAGTCAACACACACCTGGCCATGACAGGCAACCACTGATATTTAGCGTCCTATATAATTATTTATATATTTTTTTAAGATACCAGAAATGTTTAGTTCATAAGTGTCATTGGGTGTAAAACACAATACAATAATAACATATGTCATCTGAAAGGATTCACAAACCAGAAAACCTGCAACCATTTAAGCCAACAACCCTTGAATGGAGATAACTTGAATTGGGCTACCTCTTTTGGTCCTTAGTTGGAGAGTAGAATTGACCAATAGTCATGTCTTCTTTTATAATAAGGTTTTTTTTCTTCCCCCTTTCCTATCATAATTATTGCATCATACATTCACACGTATGTATAGTGTCTGTATTCCAATGGTTCTAACCCCCTGCAGGCATTTCCCATGTTTGTTTCAGAATGCTAGTGTCATTGAGTTTGCCATTCATACACTGTCAGTGTGGGTTATGGAACTACATTGATTGTACTTTTACACTATCTTGGTCTGTACAGGATCTTATGTATAGTGTTCGTCTGTTCCCCTTTAGTGATCTTACCAAACATGCAGTAAATATCATAGGGTGACCAGTCTTGTGACTATTTGTTTATCACAAGCTAGGTTTCCATCAAATTGGCGACAGATTTTCATGCTAATATTCTACAATCCACAAAGACAATGTTCACACCAATGGTGTGTTTCCACCAAAGGGACTTGTTGCTGATAAAAGTCAGTGGGTGATGACGTAGTGCACACAAAATGTACTTTTTCGCTTAAGTTTTCATGTACCGAATAAAAATCTAAAGTTCAGTGTGTTTCCATCGCATTTTCAACTCTACCCATAGTTTTCTCACAAATTGTTGCGTTACAAAGCAAATGTGCCTACTTTGGTCAACAGCTCTTGTCAACAGCTGGCAGATACTGTGCGGGTAGTCTAGTCTACATGATGAGATTATTATGGATAAGAGCGAAAAAATATTTGTGTTAAACGTCAGTCAAGCATCGATCATCATATAATCGCATGACTCCAAATGTACTTCGATATGATAGTTACTATATCAATATGAGGTTGCAGCCAGCATTTACATTAAGGCGTTTCCACCGCCATTTTTCTTGTAATACATTTCACTGATACAAAAAGATCCCAGTTTTTCAAACGAACAAATTATGTCTGCATTTATACAATTGTACCGAAACCTCCTGTTTCCATAGATGTGATTTTTTAATACCGTATGACTACTCGCATACAAACTGGATGGATACGTGGTTAGTAATAAAGGTGGGTAGTTTATTGATCTTATCAGGTACAATATTAAAATGATTATGTTCTTCATGAAGTAATATCAGAGGGAATAATATCCATCAAAAGGGGGCAATCTTATAATCAAAGTTCAGCATTTATAAAGTTATTGAGACCCTCGTGGACATAATAAAATGGGGTTAAATATTAATTAAAGGGACAGTAGACACACAACACCAGTGGTGATTGTGATTGTTTGCTTTTATTTAACTAGGCAAGTCCATTAAAAACAAATTATTTTTTACAATGACGGCCTACACCGGCCAAACCCAGATGACGCTGGGCCAATTGTGCACCGCTCTACTGGACTCCCAAGCACAGCTGCTTGTGATCAAATTAAATTGTATTTGTCACATGCACCGAATACAAGAGGTGTAGACCTTACAGTGAAACACTTACTTACAAGCCCTTAATCAACAATGCAGTTTTAAGAAAATACCTATAATTAAAGAGCAGCAATAAATAACAATAGCGGGGCTATTTACAGGGGGTACCGGTACAGAGTCAATGTCAATGTGCGTGGGCACCGGTGTCGAGGAAATGTGGGGGGGGGCAATGCAAATAGTCTGGGCACCCATTTGATTAGCTGATCAGGAGTCTTACGGCGTGGGGTAGAAGCTATTTAGGAGCCTCTTGGACCTAGACTTGGTGAACCGGTACTGCTTGCCGTGTGGAGCAGAGAGAACATTCTATGACTAGGGTGGCTGGAGTCTTTGACAATTTCTAGGGCCTTCCTCTGACACCTCCTAGTATAGAGGTCCTGGATGGCAGGAAGCTTGGCCCCGGTGATGTACTGGGCCGTACGTACTACCCTCTGTTGTGCCTTGCGTTCCGGGGCTGAGTAGTGGTGCAACCCATCAGGATGCTCTCGATGGTGCAGCTGTAAAACCTTTTGATGATCTGGGGACCCATGCCAAATATTTTCAGTCTCCTGAGGGGGAATAGGTCTTGTCGTGCCCTCTTCACGACTGTCTTGGTGTGCTTGGACCATGTTAGTTTGTTGGTGATGTGGACACCAAGGAACTTGAAGCTCTCAACCTGCTCCACTGCAGCCCCGTCGATGAGAATGGGGGCGTGCTTGGTCCTCCTTTTCCTGTAGTCCACAATAATCTCCTTGTTGATTGTTGTCCTTGCACCACACGGCCAGGTCTCTAACCTCCTCCCTATGGGCTGTCTCATCATCATCGGTGATCAGGCCTACCACTGTTGTGTCATCAGCAAATCTTAATGATGGTGTTGGAGTCGTGCCTGGCCGTGCAGTCAGGAGTGAATAGGAAGTACAAGAGGGGGCTGAGCACGCACCCCAGAGGGGCCCCCGTGTTGAGGATCAGCGTTGTGTATGTGTTGTTACCTACCCTTACCACCTGGGGCCGGCCCGTCAGGAAGTCCAGGATCCAGTTGCAGAGGGAGGTGTTTAGTTCCAGGTTCCTTAGCTTAGTGATGAGCTTTGAGGGCACTATGGTGTTGAACGCTGAACTGTAGTCAATGAATAGCATTCTCTCATAGGTGTTCCTTTTGTCCAGGTGTGAAAGGGCAGTGTGGAGTGCAATAGAGATTGCGTCATCTGTGGATATGTTGGTGCAGTATGCAAATTGGAGTGGGTCTAGGGTTTCTGGGATGATGGTGTTGATGTGAGCCATGACGAGCCTTTCAAAGCATTTCATGGCTACAGACGTGAGTGCTACGTGTCGGTAGTCATTTAGGCAGGTTATCTTAGTGTTCTTGTGCACAAGGACTATGGTGGTCTGCTTGAAACATGTTAGTGTTACAGGCTCAGACAGGGAGAGGATGAAAATGTCAGTGGAGACACTTGCCAGTTGGTCAGCGCATGCTCGGAGTACACGTCCTGGTAATCCGTCTGGCCCTGCGGCCTTGTGAATGTTGACCTGTTTGAAAGTCTTACTCACATCGGCTGCAGAGAGTGTGATCACACAGTCGTCCGGAATAGCTGATGCTCTCATGCATGTTTCAGTGTTACTTGTCTCAAAGCAAGCATAGAAGTTATTTAGCTCGTCTGGTAGGCTCGTGTCACTGGGCAGATCTCGGCTGTGCTTCCCTTTGTAGTCTGTAATAGTTTGCAAGCCCTGCCACATCCGACGATTGTCGGAGCCGGTGTAGTACGATTCGATCTTAGTCTTGTAATGACACTTTGCCTGTTTGATGGTTCATCGGAGGGCATAGCGGTATTTCTTATAAGCTTCCGGGTTAGAGTCGCGCTCCTTGAAAGCGGCAGCTCTACCCTTTAGCTCGGTGCGAATGTTGCCTGTAATCCATGGCTTCTGGTTGGGGTATGCACGTACAGTCACTGTGGGGACGACGTCCTCGATGCACTTATTGATAATGCCAGTGACTGATGTGGTGTACTCCTCAATGCCATTGGAAGAATCCCGGAACATATTCCAATCTGTGCTACAGCCTGGATTCGAATCAGGGTGTCTGTAGTGACACCTCAAGCACTGAGATGCAGTGCCTTAGACCGCTGCGCCACTCGGGAGGGATCCCTGATATTGTTATTGTTCCCATGGACTATTGTTGTTGGTAAAAGGATAAAGCGGTGTAGGCCTATAAAAAGTTCATGTGAATCTCAGTTAGTGTTCACCAGAGTCATTATTGGTCAAAGATGTTGAGTAGATGCCCTCTCATGTCTTAATCAATGTATATTCTGTAGGTCAATAAACAGATGGATTTTTATTGGATATTATTGTTATGATTAAAATGACCATACCACATCCCAATCATTTACACACACACAAACACACACACACCCTGGGTTGTATTACCTGACTACCTCTGATATAAGCAACCTCGCTTTCTTCCTGAATTTCCCATTCACATAATTGTGGAATGAGATGAGGGACCTTAGGTCTCCCATTAGTCTCTCGGGGCTGGGCAGGCAGAGGAAAGGGGACGTCCCATCTCTACTATGTATCTAACTTTATGGCTGTTGTACAGATTTAAAAAGGACACAGCTGCACAGCTGCTCAGTTTACTCTTACACGGTGGAGCTGACTGCTGGACTGGACTCTGAACTACCCACAAGGCACTAGTTCCCTAGTTCTCCTCCGGCCTGTGTGTGAAGGAGAAGCCAGTGGCATTGTCCCAAAGGTCTGTATATAAGATGAGAGTGGAAGGATGTTGGATTCCTCAATAAGGCATCCATTCAGTAGCTCAAGAAACCTGTGAGTATACTTTTTTATCTTCTTGGTTCCTATGAGCTGTATTGGAAATGTAATATTGCCTTATGGTCATGCAATGGAACAATCATGGAAGTTAAAGTGTATCAATTTCAAATCAATATTGTAAAGAAGGTATTTTTCAGGCAGATTCTGATTATCCATTCCCCTGACAAAAGATCATAGTGATCAATATGAAATGAAAGTTCTTGCAGTTCACACTGACCATCTACATTACTGTAACACATTGGTGCTTTGTAAGCCAGATACACAGTATGTGATGGTATTGGCTCTGACATTGTCTCATTTGTTAGGCCGAACATCATGAAATCCTGTGTGGAAGCTAAATGCCTGTCTGATTTTCACTAGCAGAGATAGGAAATCAGCAGGGCCATGTAAACTAAATTGTACTAAGTGGTATCCTTGGGATGTCCCTGCCCTAAACCCTAACCATAACCTTAACTCCTAACCTGAACTCCTAACCTTAACTCCTAACCTCAACCCCTAACCTTAACCCTTCCCTTAACCCTTACTTTAACTGTTTTAAATTTAAATGGACCATTTTAAATTTCAAGTGACGTCGGTTCCCACTTAGACTTCCCAAGGATCCCTCTTAGACTTTTCCATTGTGCAGTAACAATGTTAACTTTTTTAAAGTAAAAGAGGAGACTTGAGTTCCAGAAGTAAAAGTTTTAATACAGAGCTTTGAGGTGCAGGTGGTCATGCGGAAATACACATGCTAATAACACCAGTTCCTTAAAAGCCACAGCCAGTAAATATAAAGCAAATTATGTCTCAAGACTAATATAGTCATTCTTAATTGTGTATACATGGCATCGTTACAGACAATGGTTGATATGAAACTGATAAAATGTTTAGCTGAACAATGAGAAGAGTGAAACATTTGCTACTTTGGGTACAGAGAGTGAAGTTCAGCAGCTTGAGCCAGTTCAAGGTTTGGATTGTCACGAGTTGAGGCCTCTGAGAAGTGTGTGTCCTGTATGATCTGGGTCGTAGTTAGGCATCCGGCTGGCCCCCACAGCCATATGGTACGTTGTGTTTCTAGAGGGAAGTGTTAGGGAAGTGAAAATTCCTTCAGCTGCTTGACATGTAAGAAGAATGCGTTGAGTAGACTGAATACTTCTCTGTTACAATTGCTAGTATTGTCTCAAGGTTTCATGGTTTCATCTCTGTATAAATGAAAAATACAATACATCTGATTCTCACTACTCCATCTACACAGTTAGTTAGATAGTTGTCCTTGACTTACATTTATTTTTTAAATTTAACATACAGTATATCATTTAGGTAATCAAAGTGTAACTAATTAACTAAACCAGTCATTTCAAAGTTGGACGTGTGACATTTGCACCCTTGAGCAACAACACCCTGTGCATAAATTACAGGGCACACAGAGAGCGTCAGAGTTGAACCAGTTGACCTAGATCTGCTTATGCCAGGTTGCTTCACCCTGTGTGACTCACAGCTAAAGTGTAAAACAGTAGGGTTAAAAGCTGTTTGGCAAAAAGTTAAAGATCAAATTCCAATGACAAAATGAATGCACATTCAATAACAGGGCACATATCCATAAAGAGTCTCAGAGTAGGAGTGCTGATCTAGAATCTTTCTATTTAATCTGATTCATTATGATCTAAAAGGCAAAACTGATCATTTGATTTGTAAACCCACAATAACAATGTGATATTTACTCTTGGTTATACAGTAATGATGGTCATGGTCTAGGCCAGTAGTTCCCAAAAATAAAAAAGGAACTCAGTCTGGCTTTCAACTTACTCCTGAAAGTTGCAATAATGCACAAGGTGCAATTTTAAAATTGATAGTGCATCAGCAGTTTTCCAGTGTTCCCCAATGCTGGAAGGGGAGCCTGAGTGAAAATGTTTGGGAACCCCTGGTCTAGGCTAGGGTTAGGCCTACTTGTTGATAGATCCTTGCAGAGAGATTTGGTACTATAATACTTAAAACATTTTACAAATATTATTATTGTCCTACTCATTTCATCCTCGATCTAGCTTGATAGTTTTAGCAGCAGTGTCTTTAAGCAGTGGCGTGTATTCATGGAATTCAATTGAATTGTTGCATCTCGTTGTGTCGTTGTCCTCCAGTGGCTAGCTAGCTACCTAGAATCGTCTCTTTCCTAAATTAGCCATGGATGGAGACAGGGATTTAGACTTGTGGTTTAACTTAATTCTCTGTACTGGTCATTGATTATAATGGCGATTCTGATCCAACCATTAGTTCATACATTGTGCCCCTGGCCCTTAGAGGATGGAAGTTCAGTATGTAGCTAGATATAGTAGGCTAATTTTAACTAGCTGGCTCATCGTTGCCCAATAAAGGAAGTTAGGCTAGCGAGCAAGCATTCTAGCCAGGTAGCATAGGACAACAAAAACTAAAAGCGTGTACTGTATAACACAGTCATAGACCGTTTCGTCAACATGAAAGAGAGGACGATGGCAGAACCATGGACAGCCACAGCATATTTAGCTTACATTGATTGGACTAAGTTGTTTTTGATATCTTTTAGTTGTCACTGTATTAGACTAAGCATACAGTAGGTTATTTGATGATGTTGAAATGTTGAAGATGAAATGGTTCTGGAATAGTGGAGGTAGCTCCTGTTTTCTTTGCAACTTGCAGTAACTCTCATTAGTTCTAACTCAATAGTTGTTTAGTTTAGTAGTCTGAAAATATCAGAAACATTAACTTGCTTGACCATGCTGTAGGTCATGTAACTGTTTGTTACATGCAATATGCTTTGTGGACTTCACTGGACAGAGGTTGCTCACGCACCGCTACTGACTTTCAGTATTTGTTAAGATAATATCTAGTTTCCTCTTTTTCTAGGCTCTGAAGGCTGGCCAGGTTGAAACTGTTCAACCAGATATATCTTCACTTCAGATCTGAAGTTCCTCCAGAAGACTACTTCACCTCACCTCACCTGACCTGACCTGACTGGGACCAGCTACAATACAGCCATGTCTCTGCTGGTCCATGTTCTGGCCTGCTGCTTCGGCCTGGGCTCCTGGGTGGCTGTCAACGGCCTGTGGGTGGAGCTCCCCCTCATTGTCAACACCCTCCCCGAGGGCTGGGAGCTACCATCCTACCTGACAGTCATCATCCAGCTGGCCAACCTGGGGCCTCTGCTGGTCACTGTCATGCACAAGCTGTGTCCGGGCCGTCTGAGGGAGAGCGCTGTCATCTACAGTGTGTTGTCCATCGGCATCCTGGCCTGTGTACTGTTGGCGTTCTTCTGGGATGAGACCACGGTTGTGGCAACGGCACCACGGAGCACAGTCTTCTTTATTCTAACCCTTTTCCTGGCCTTGGTGGATTGTACTTCCTCTGTTACCTTCCTGCCCTTCATGATGCAGCTGCCAGCCCACTACATCACCACCTACTTCATTGGAGAGGGCCTGAGTGGCTTTATCCCTGGTCTAGTTGCTCTTGGCCAGGGCGTCGGCATGGCCAAGTGTGTAAATGGCACTCAGTCCTCTGGTAACCTCACTGAAAAGGACATGTACATTGTCCAGACCCAGTATCTACAGCCCAACTTTTCCACGGAGGTGTTTTTCTTCTTCTTGGCGGCGATGATGTGCATCAGCCTGCTGGCGTTCTCTGCCCTCAACAGGTTCCCACGCAGCTTTGAACTGTCCACAGAGAACCTGGTTTCAGACACTGACACAGTGGCGTCGGTCTGCTTCGGTCTCGACAACCCTGGAGTGGTAACCGACGAGCAGAACTCTAACCCAAAACCCCACAGTGAGGAATCAGGTCAGGCTAGGCCACAGCTGGCTAAACCAGGCCACTCTGTTTATCAGTTAGCTTTTATCTATTTCATGGTGGTCTGTGTGAACGGGGCAACCAACGGCCTGTTGCCCTCGGTGCAGACGTACTCCTGCATGCCCTACGGTAACCTGGCTTATCACCTGTCGGCGGCTCTGGCATCCTGTGCCAACCCAGTGGCCTGTATAGTCGCCCTGTTCTTTCCTAAAAGGTAAAACCCCAAATAGCCTCAAGCTTTCCTCTTTTATTGACGATAAAGCAACAACAAGCATTTATGGACAAACACTCAAATCAATATGTATTATTATCTCAGCTTTGACAGCATTATGTGCAGAAATTGCTTCCTGCTGTTCAATAAGTAACCATTTTTTACAGCGTTCTCAGGTGAACATAGATATTGTTTGTACACTGACATAGACATTCAGCTACCCATCACTGCAGCAATCTCAGTGGTTATCTTTATGTTGAATGACATTCTCCAGATATACAGTTAACAAACTGTTTTCTGGTTTCCTGTTTTGCGCTCAGGTCACTAGTGTTGCTGGGTGTACTGTGTCTCCTGGGCTCAATCTTTGGAGGATACAACATGGCCATGGCCGCCATGAGTCCATGTCCAGTACTACAAGGCTCTGCACTGGGAAAAACCATCATAGTGAGTGACAACTCCACCTGTAGAAATAGGCCTCAGTCTAGAGACACTTTCTAAGAAACACTTATCTATCAAACTGTCACAGTTATTGATCCTTGGTATTCAAGAAAAGCAAAGGTAACAAAGTTGTTGCGGTCCTTTATGGTAGGGTTTCCCAAACTCGGTCCTGGGGCCCCCACTCGGTGCATGTTTAGTTTTTTGCCCTAGCACTACACAGATGATTCAAATAACAAACTCATCATCAAGCTTTGATTATTTTAATCAGCTATGTAGTGCTGGGGGGGGGGGGGGGGGGGGGGGGACATGCACCCGGGGGGCCCCAGGACCGAGTTTGGGTGCACATTTTAGTTTTTCCTCTGGCACTACACATCTGATTCCACTAATCAACTGATCATTAAACCTTTGATTAGTATAGGATCAGGTATGTCGTGCTAGGGCACTTGAATTCTTACACTTGAATCGTACGTGTTACCTAACTAATAAAGTCACAATGTAATCCTCAGGTTCTGTCGTGGGTCTTCTTCACGGGGACCATGTCCTATGTGAAGGTAATGGTGGGTGTCATCCTGAGGGACGAGAGCCACAGTGCCCTGGTGTGGTGTGGAGCAGCGGCACAGACAGGCTCTCTGCTTGGCTCTGCCATTATGTTCCCTTTGGTCAATGTCTGCAACCTGTTCGAGTCAGGAGACTTCTGCAACACTAGGTGCCCTTTATGATGATGACTTATACCTGAGACACTAACATACCCACTGGTAAGTAGCCTTGTCCGAGCCAGAACGGCCCTAGGGCAGGAGTTTATCTCTTGTTTCTGTAGTGCGATGCAGCTTGATGTACAAGTACACCCCCTGGACAGGAGTACCTGCTAGTACCTATACCCACTGGGGTGATGTGTGAATAATGTGGGGGTCAAGGAAAAGACAATGACGAGACAATGACGTATCTGGCCTCAGATTAGAGATTGGACTCTAAGTATGTCTTCAAGGGCACCCTGTGGTGAGAAAAAAATCCACGTGGATCAATGGAGTAAAGCATAAGATTTCAAACTGTTGTTCAGTTAATAATTGTATGTATTTCTATGCAGTATGATTCACAACCTACACTCAAGGGTGTTGGAGCAATTGTTGTAAATATCTGCATTATAAACCTCATAACCTTATCTTATTTCAAATGTATGGTTTTAAACCATTACTTGTTGAATAATTGGGAATTTAAGGAGACAAGCAGAATCCAGATTCATGTTTGGTTTGTAATTACTAATTATAGTGCCATGAACATTTTTATTATTGAATTAACCTTAGATTTACACTGAGTGTACAAAACATTAAGAACACCTGCTTTTTCCATGAGATAGACTGACCAGGTGAATCCAGGGGAAAACTTATTCATGTCACTTGTTAAATCTAATTCAATCAGTCTAGGTGAAGGGGAGGAGACAGGTTAAAGAAGGAATTTTAAGACAATTGAGACATGGATTGTGTATGTGTGCCATTCAGAGTGTCAATGGCAAGATAAAAGTGCCTTTGAACGGGGGTATGGTGGTAAGCGCCAGGTACACTGCTGGGTTTTTCATGCTCAACAGTTTCCTGTGTGTATCAAGAATAGTCCACCAACCAAAGGACATCCAGCCAAGTATTGGCGTCAATATGGGCCTGCTTCCCTGTGGAACACTTTCGACACCTTGTAGAGTCCATGCCCCGACAAGTTGAGGCTTTTCTGAGGGCAAAGGGGAGGGGGGGGTGCAACTCATTATTAGGAATATGTTCTTAATGTTCTGTATGTACACTTAGTGTATATCACGGTCACTCTGCTGAACCCACTGGTGTTTTCTCTATTTAGAATGTTTCAGATTGTAACACTAGATGGCGGTAGTAGACCATGTTAGAAAAAACTAATCTTTGCATTATTCAGGCATCCCAGCAGATTCTCTTGTCAACACAAAATACATTTAATTACACTTTGTCTATTCAACACTTGTTCTATAAAGGCTTTTATATCTCTATGTTCATGTGTGTGTCAGTGTGAAAGAGCATTCCATGTAAGATCATCATATGATATGCACTGTTGATTGTTTTTGTAAATACATTATAGATCATCATGTGCTAATGTGTTCAAGTTAATGTGTTTAACCTCATGTGTTCAGTCACATACAATGTTGCTTCGAGAGATTCTATGGCTATCATGGATGTGTGAGAATCAGATTACTGTAGGTTACAGCAATTTCTCTCAGGAGGATGCTGCTCTTCCATAGGAACCAGATAGTGATGTCCCCATCAGCAGCTGTTGTTCTACCAGTCTCTATCTCTCAGTCTATCTCCTTCCCCTCAGATGAGTTGAGGACCACAAAGAGGTCCCCCCAGCCCCAGGTTTAGGGGAAGCCCAGGGAGGTGGTCACTAATTAAGGTTAGTCAGAGTAGAGGAGGCAGTTAGTTGGCTGTTGGCCCCATTGCTGGTCACTTGGGAGCTCCACTGACCCCGGGTCTGAGTAAAAAAATAATAAAGAAAGAGGGCGACAATTACCCCCAGCCTGCCTCCGGGAGTCCGGGTTAGCTGACGATCAGATGAGGGCCACCCTGCCTCCGGGAGTCCGGGTCAGCTGAGGATCAGATGAGGATCAGGCGAAGAGCAGATGCGACTTTCTCACTTGGATTTGAGGAAAGGAAAACCCCTTTTCCTGAAATCACTGCGGTGAATTATTCACACCATTGACAATAAATAAGCCCAAATTATTTCATCATTATTGGATGTTGTTATGTAAAAGGGAAATTGTCAAAGGGTAGTTCTGGATAAAGTGTTACATTTAGTTGAAGGTGAATCAGATTTTTTTTCTCTATGTCATTTTTATTTTATATAAAAATTGGTTGCTTTTTCGTTTTTGGGCACTTCACAGCCCCTTACTCACTATAGCCTTCATCTTGCATTCAAATGTTGTTTCGCTTTGCTTCACAACGTCCCTGAATATCTGAGTGCAACTAAGAGATTTTCTGCTAGCTTCGTTGGATAAATTCCTTGATTGGCCCGGGCTTTTGTGTTGAGGAGAGGCATTGACAACACACAGCATCAGCAGCAAAAGAAAAGTGTATAATTTTGTGTCAGATGGCCCATTGCTTCTCCAGCTGGTCAGGAGGGACTGTGGCCACCTGGATTCCCTGTCTTGGTCCTGTGAGATCCTGCAGTCTCTTCTGCCATGTGAGGAGGACTCTTACTACGCCACTGAGAGGCCCATCTGGTCAGGACGACACCTCCCAGAGTGGACCCCCACCCTCACACCTCACCGAATCCCCACCCCACCCAGCCGCTTCCCATCCCAGTTCTCAGATAAATGAGCAGCGCGTCAAATTGAATGGGGGATTTAGCCTCTTTAACAGAATCAGGGAATTAATTCAGGGAATTATAATGCAATGAACTCTAAACCACAACTCTAGATAGATATCCTATCTACCTTGTTGCTGAATCCACAGATACGTCACCTGTGCCTGACACAGTAACTGATTGTAGGATCCCCTTGGTAAAGTTGGTAAAACAACAGTCATTCAAGGATGAATGATTAGCATTATTACAACAATTTACTATACCACCAGCAATAAAATAACATAATCACACTCGAAAAATGATAAAGCAGTTTTGTCAAAACATCAACAAAATCCAGAACGTGGGGGAAATTTGCGTGGGGAAATTTTTGCTTGAACAATCCCAGAGGGAGACAAATGCTGGCAGCTGATATTCGGGTGAACAGCTTGTGGAAACCAATTGCAGACAATCTAGTGACAGACACACAAGGCAATATTCAGACACTAGTACTCTGGTACATATGAAATTCTATTTAAATAATACTCTCCCATAAAATGAGATTGAACGTTACAGCCCTCTGTCATTTCCCTATGGTGTCTCCCAGTGTTTTGGCCTGCTCCTTTTTTTTCATCAGCAGATATTGATGTTAGTTTAATGAAGTGCCAAACGCTCCACCCTTGGAAGGGACGAGTCTGTCAGCATATGTAAATGCCCCCTGCTTGTCAATGTGGCATGGGTTCTGCAGGGTTTAGAATGACCCCCCCCTTCTCTGGGAACCCTTTGTTCTAGGGCTGACTGTGCCACGTAATGGGACCAATTATAGAGACGCACAGTAGGGAGGATGGAAAAACTTGTAACGCTGATAATTATTACACTTACCCAGCTGATAGAAGAGCGTTCATGAGTGACTAACTAAATAGACTAATTTTTTCAGCTATTCTTTATGGATATCTGTCTAAAAGCCTGTTTACTAAAATGTCAGTGATTTGTACTGTATTTAAATTCTTACGGTACTGTCACGTTCCTGACCTGTTTTCTGTTATTTTTGTATGTGTTTAGTTGGTCAGGGCGTGAGTTTGGGTGGGCATTCTATGTTTTGTGTTTCTATGTTTAGGTCATTGGTAATTAGCCTTATATGGTTCTCAATCAGGGACAGGTGTTTGACGTTTCCTCTGATTGAGAACCATATAAAGGTAGGCTGTTCACACTGTTTGTTTGTGGGTGATTGTCTTCCGTGTCTGTGTCTGTGTCTGTGCACCACACGGGACTGTTTCGTTTGTTCGTTTGTGTCGTCTGTACCTGTTCATGCGTTCTTCGTGTTTATGTAAGTTCGTTTGTTCAGGTCTGTTGACTTCGTTTATTATTTTGTATATTCTCAAGTGTGTTTAGTTTTCGTCTTGTTTAATAAATATCATGTCGTATAACAACGCTGCGCTTTGGTCCAATCCCTACTCCTCCTCTTCTTCCGAAGAGGAGGAGGACAACCGTTACACGTACTATGATAATCACTGTTTGGGAAAAGGTTGTTCTTATTTTGTAACCATAAAGGTAGAAAAGGTAGATAACAAGTCTATAAAGTGAAATCCTCACAGTGCTTCTTTGCATTGTCTGTGCAATTCAAAGGCAATTGACTTGTGTGTGGTACACTATACAGTATATAAAAAAGTATGTGGACATCATTTCTATTTAGTGGATTTGGCTATTTCAGCCACACCCATTGTTGACAGGTGTATAAAATCGACCACAAAGCCATGCAATCTCCATAGACAAACGTTGACAGTAGAATGGTTACTCAAGACCTCACGAGTGGTGCAGCAGTCTAAGGCACTGCATCTCAGTGCAAGAGGCGTCACTATAGTACCTGGTTCGAATCCAGGCTGTATCACATCTGTTCGTGACTGGGAGTCCCATAGGGTGGCACGCAATTGGCCCAGCGTTGTCCGGGTTTGGCCGGAGTAGGCCGTCATTGTAAATAAGTATTTGTTTTTAACTGACGTGCCTAGTTAAATGAAGGTTAAATAAATTATAGCAGCAAAGGGGAGGACCAAATCCCTATTAATGTCCATGATTTTGGAATGAGATGTTCAATGAGCAGGTGTCCACATTCTTTTGGTCATGCACTGCTAGCCCTGTAACCTTAAGATGACACCTTGAAATGATTTATGAAAATGTTGATTCCTGTCTTAGTGTCGGGATGGACCGCACCTGATCGGGCCAGATGTTAATGTTGACACAAAGCCCAAGTGGCTGGCCAACCAGATATTTTCATTCATTATCATTGATATCATTATACTGTATATCCCTGTGGTGTGTTGTCTCTGTCTGTGACCCAAATGGCACCCTATGGGCCCTGGTCAAAAGTAGTGCACTATATAGGGAATAGGGTGCCATTTGGGACATAGTCTTTGTTCCGGATGCTCTGAGTTATGTGAGGAGGCTTTGGCAGTCTGTACTACATAAATGGGTTCAGGATGGGTTGCCAGGTTAACATTGATACAGTGGCACTGCTGACATGCCAGGCTGTGCTCAATACAGCAGCAGACTCCAGAGATCATTGACAGTACCAAGCAAGCAGCAAATGATACTGCAAGCAGTAACATGGTGAAAGATCCCGTAAGGGTTAGAGGACCTGTGGATGGTGTTTATGATGACCATTTTCCATTATCCAGGATAATTTTATCTTTCTGTGGGATACCTGCCGAATTGCTAACCATTCCCCATGCAGTGCTATGATGATCATGGGCCAAGATTTAGCTGCAGTAGCATTATGACCCTTTCCACTGTAAAACAACCTTTATATCTATGGTAATCAACAATAAAAGCATTGAATTTAATGATGCCTACTCTGAGGGGTCCAGCAAGGTATTGTTTGTTGCAACAATATTGGATGCCGCTTTAGGGAGATGATTATGTTAATGTCGACCCTCCCATTAACACTGAGAGCCCTCTCCACTCCAGTTTCCCTCCCCTTTCCCTAGAGCACCAACTGCTGGAGGTTGCCAAGCCCGGGAGAGGCTGAGCTAGCCCATTTGTGTGTGGGACCAGTCATGTGGAAAATGGCCACTCCAGAAAGAGGCAACTTCAGAGAGCTGCCATTCTTTAAAGGGGCTTGATGGCCTTTGACAGCCACAGTGCTAACATGGAGCGCACATGAACACAGCAAGGCTATTATTGTGTTCACCAGCGCAGGGGGAGAAAAGAGAAGATAAAGGGGAGACCACCTTGGTTGATATTTGAAGCCACAGTGGCAGGGGGCTTGTCTGATGAGTCTGACCCTCATGCCAGAGTGGCATCACAGAGAAAAGACATGATTACATCCAGGTGTAGCTGTATATCGTATGTGCATAATATCTGCTGCTCTATTGGTGCTGTAAATATACAACTAATCTGCTGGAGGTCGGGTGCAAAATAATATGTCCTCAACCAGGCCATCATAGTAATATTAGCTATATATGTTACAGTGAAATGCCTCAGCTGGTGAGCTTACAGTTGGGTAATGATTGACTACATTTCAAAGGAGAGATACTGGTAGCTGTTCTTAGAATAAATAGGGGCTAGGCTACATTCTTGTAGATATTGTACTTACTGATTGATAATAATATGTGTAACTAATTTTCAATTGACCTTCAGCCATATGAAAACATATTTATGGATCTAGGACTGGATTGGCATCAGAGATATATGACTGAGGTAGTTCTGGCAAACTTTACCTTTGGCAGCTCTCAAACTGTTTAATGAATGACAAATGTATGCAATTTAACATGAACTATTCCCAACTTTCCTAGAAAATGTATGTTTATTGCTAAGGGACAACAAGTGTCCCTGTGTGCAACAGTGATTCTATCTGCAACAAATGGTCTCGCTACAGTATGTAATTATCCAGATTCTCAGTAGTTGGGTCATTTTCTGCCACAGATGCCACTGTCATTTGCGTCTCACGGGAGTTTGTCTGGGGGCTAACATGTATACTTGAAAAGAGCAGGAGGCATCTTTGTGTTGAAGCACACCTGATCTCATTCTTCATATAGCAGTACCACCTTCTCACCAGGTCCCTCTCCTCATGGCCTTGCCTCAGGGTGGTCCATCTGCTGCAGAGAGACAGAGAGCGATAGAAAGAGAGGGCGGGGGAGGGAGGGAGGGAGAGACAGAGAAAGAGAGAAGAGATAGAGAAAAGAGGGGGTGTGTGGGTGGATGGGTGGGTGCGTGAGAAGGGGGTTGGATAGGCTTTGATGGTCCTCCCTTAGGGTTAAGATCTCTCCCACTCCTAGTTATTAAACTGATGTCTGAAGTGGGTGAAGGCAGTAAATAAAGGTGGTAACATATGCAGAGACTGTAATTAGCACAAACAGAGGTGGTCAGGGGAAAAATACTTAGACATCCATTCCAATGCTGCCAACAAAGTCCCACTTTATTAATGTAAAATGTAACCTTAAAAAAAAAGTGAGACATCTGACAAATGGCAAAACAGTAGCATACCTTGCATAACTGATTTATTTTATGCTGATGCAGCGTTTACCTATTTGTCCTTAAGCACCTGCTGGTGTTATCATCTCCGCCTACGTTAGCGTTCATTGGTACAGGTTTTTGATGGGGCTGTGTTGTAAGGTTTGCTCTGAATGTGAAGTGCTGTGTTTGTGTCACCTCCAAAGAAATGTATAGGTCTTTGAATGTTACAATATTTCACCAAGGATCCAAAAGGGCTTGGCTGTTGTTTTGGACAGTTGCATGTATGACTCTTCTAAAAGGGTAAGACCACAGGTGATGATTTATCCACCAGACCACCGTAAATGATGGGGGTGCTTTGCATTAATATTTTACATTTTAGTCATTTAGCAGACGCTCTTATCCAGAGCGACTTACAGTAGAGTGCATACATTTTATTACATTTTATTACATACTGAGACAAGGATATCCCTACCGGCCAAACCCTCCCTAACCCGGACGACGCTATGCCAATTGTGCGTCGCCCCACGGACCTCCCGGTTGCGGCCGGCTGCGACAGAGCCTGGGCGCGAACCCAGCCCAGCCTGGGCGCGAACCCAGAGACTCTGGTGGCGCAGCTAGCACTGCGATGCAGTGCCCTAGACCACTGCGCCACCCGGGAGGCAATGTGATAATATCCAGAACAATGATGAAAGCTTCTATTTGGACTCAGTTCAAGGGAAATTACCTTGGGTGGTCTTCAGCTTTCTGATTGAAATGATGAACTTTGATACCTGGTATCCAACAGAGGACGTTGAGCAGTCAATAAGAAGTGGTGGTCTTTTCAAGATTTTATTATTTATGTTCTTCATTTATTCATAGATCGGTCTCCTTAATTCCTGCATCATTATTTCTCTAAGCAGAATGATTCATGATAAGAAACAAAGTACACTACATGACCAAAAATATGTGGATACCTGCTCGTCGAACATCTCATTCCAAAATCATGGGCATTAATATGGAGTTGGTCCCCCTTTGCTGCTATAACAGCCTCCACTCTTCTGGGAAGGCTTTCCACTAGCTGTTGAAACATTGACACGGGGACTTGCTTCCACTCAGCCACAAGAGCATTATTGAGGCCCAAACTGTTGCCACAAAGTTGGAAGCACAGAATTGTCTAGAATGTCATTGTATGATGTAGCGTTAAGATTTCCCCTCACTGGAACTAAAGGGCCCGAACCATGAAAAACAGCCCCAGACCATTATTACTCCTCCATTAAACTTTACAGTTGGCACTATGCATTGGGGCAGGTAACGTTCCCCTTGCATCCACCAAACCCAGATTCGTTCGTCGGTCTGCCAGATGGTGAAGTGTGATTCATCACTCCAGAGAATGCATTTCCACTGCTCCAGAATCCAATGGAGGCGAGCTTAACACCACTCCAACCGACGCTTAGCATTGCGCATGGTGATCTTAGGCTTGTGTGCGGCTGCTCGGCAATGGAAACCCATTTCATGAAGCTTCCGACGAACAGTTCTTGTGCTGATGTTGCTTCCAGAGGCAGTTTGGAACTCGGTAGTGAGTGTTGCAACCGAGGACAGACGATTTTTACACGTTATGCGCTTCAGCACTCGGCAGTCCTGTTCTGTGAGCTTGTGTGGCTTACCACTTTGAGGCTGAGCTGTTGTTGCTCCTAGACATTTCCACTTCACAATAACAGCACTTACAGTTGACCGGGGCAGCTCTAGCAGGGCAGAAATGTGATAAACTGACTTGTTGGAAAGGTGGCATCCTATGACGGTGCCACATTAAGTCAATGAGCTCTTCAGTAAGGCCATTCTACTGCCAATGTTTGTCTATGGATATTGCATGGCTGTTGCCCTCACTTTACTATGATTTACTTAATTATTTGGATAGATATAGGGTGCAGGAAAGAATGTCATATGCTATGTTGACCTCTGCATACCGCTACGGCTTGGTGCTAGCTATGAAAGGACAAAAACACAAGCACACTCTCTTTGTTGACGACAATTGGCAAAGTCCCCAACCCTTAAAGTGACCTGTGCTGCTGTTGCTGGATGAATCCAGTGGGGAGAGAGTGCACTCAATAAATCTACAGTACAGGGCCTAGATACACACCGTCCAGCAGATCAGGCACAATGTCCTTGAGAGTAGTATACTGTAAATGTAAGAGTTAATGCCCTATCAGTTTATGTAACAGTTTAACTTGATCCTGTTTTCTTCCACAGCATGTATAGACCACATTTTGAACTCTGTGTATGATGATGGATAGATAATAAAAAGCATTGGGGGAGATCTTGACAAGTCATTTAAATCCGAGCCTCCCAAACATGCATTCTGGCAAATAGCGTGAGGACAGCCAACAACCCCATTGAGAAATTAGCAGCCAGGCCCCTAACAACGTCTTTCTGGCCCTTATGAATAATTCAGTTGTCAGAGAGAGGTGAAGGCAGGGAGAGCTGGAAGACCTTGTCACTGGCATCTGACTCAGCACACTGTGGCCTGAGGGGAACACTCTAAACCTGAGAGATGGGTTCTCCTTAGTTTCTCCCAGGTTCTAACTCATACTGTGCTGATGTGACTCTGGACTGTGTTCAAACCTGGGTCTCTGGTGTGCCACAAGACAGTGTTTGCCTGCTGAGCTAAAGCCTAGACGTTAGCTCTGGGAGCTAACGTAGGTCTTCAGGTCTAAGACAAGATTACTCTTGTGTGGATTAAAATCAAAATCAAATTAAATTTGATTTGTCACATTCGCTGAATACACCTTACAGTGAAATGCTTAGCCACAAGTCTTGTTGAATGTCTTTAAAACTGCGTGAAACTGGTGGAAAAGTCAGTTGATTATCATCACAACAATGATG
This sequence comes from Salvelinus namaycush, assembly GCF_016432855.1. Classification (NCBI taxonomy): domain Eukaryota; kingdom Metazoa; phylum Chordata; class Actinopteri; order Salmoniformes; family Salmonidae; genus Salvelinus; species Salvelinus namaycush. The sequence goes on from NC_052320.1 coordinate 19,435,823, forward strand.
CTAAGGAACTTTATCCATACAGATGATTAAGATCATGACCTGGACAAGGGTAAGTAATTTTAACACTAAATCGATGATTATAGTTGCGTTTGTGTGGCCCTGTCAAATTACTGTAAGTGCTGTGTGTTAGCCTGACCTGATTAATCATATTAAACCTGTTGTCACTATGACCTTTAGGTCAGACAGAGAACACTCTTCTTTTCACACTCTCTCCCTCTCTTTCTCACTGCCTCTCCCTCTCCCTTTCTCCTTCACCTTCTCCCTGCCTCTCCCCCTCCCTATCCCTCTCCCTGCCTCTCCCCCTTCCTCTCCCTCTCTCCCTCTCCTTCTCCCTGCCTCTCCCCTCCCTCTCTTCCTCTCCTTCTCCCTGCCTCTCCCCCTCCCTCTCTCCCTCTCCTTCTCTCTGCCTCTCCCCTCACTCGCCCTCTCTCCCTCTCCTTCTCCCTGCCTCTCTCCTCCCACTCCCTCTCTTCCTCTCCTTCTCCCTGCCTCTCTCTCCCTCTTCCTCTCCCTCCTTCTCTCGCTCTCTCTTTATTCCTCCTTCTCCCTCTTAACAACTAATCCCTCTGATCCACGATATGCCCCCATTCCCTTGTTACTGTCTTTCTACTCTATGTTCTTCCATTGTGGCTACCTGCCACTCTTATCTTATAGCCTTTGGAGTGGGAAGGCATTTCAGTACACTTACAAAAGAGCATTCCACATCCAGGCCATGCTGCTATATGGCATCTTCTCCTACAGGCCACAGACTCAAGCCTAAACAAAACATATGTTTGGCTCTGGAAGGATCCTTTGAAGTGGAAGGATCACAATGCAGGATAAGAATGAAGGAAAATTCAAACCAAAATAAAAAGTCAGGGTTGAGGACCCACTCAATAAGCTCAACAGATTAATATTTTTGATATAATTATTGTGGTTTATTGTCTTAACAAGCCAGCCCTATGGGTGCACTGCAAAACAGATCAATACTACTTTACAAAGACAGCAGTACTGTATTAGAAAATCTACTCCAACTATCCGACTTCATAAATCTGTGTAAGAGGAGATAAGTCCTTTGATTGAGAATTCAAACAGGTGTCATCCTGTCTCCTTGGAGGCGTCATAAGTGACAGACTACTGGGCTGTAAATAGCAGAGCAGATGATGGGAAACTGGCCATATGTCTACTGTTTATCTGTTAGTGCCAGGCACAGGCAGTCACACCGGTTTGGTTTCTGATGGGAGGGATTCTTCTGGGAACATCTGTGAACACTCCTCTGGGACAGAGAGATGCTTCTCCATCACCATGGCTGTGTTTACACAGGCAGCCCAATGCTAATATTTTGCCACATTTTTGGCAAAGGAACTGGTCTGATTGGTCTGGGCCTAAGTAATTGATCTGCTATTCATATTTGAGCAATGTTTTGGCCAAGGGCTATGCATACAGTACCAGTCAAAAGTTTGGACACACCTACTCATTCAAGGGTTTTTCTTTATTTTTACTATTTTCTACAGTGTATAATAATAGTGAAGACATCAAAACTATGAAATAACACATATGGAATTATGTAGTAACCAAAAAAGTGTCAAACAAATACAAATATATTTTAGATTTTAAATTCTTCAAAGTAGCCACCCTTTGCCTTGATGACAGCTTTGCAAACTCTTGGAATTCTCTCAACCAGCTTCATGAGGTAGTCACCTGGAATGCATTTCAATTAACAGGTGTGCCTTGTTAAAAGTTCATTTGTGGAATTTCTTTACTTCTTAATGCGTTTGAGCCAACCAGTTGTGTTGTGACAAGGTAGGGGTTGTATACAGAAGACAGCCCTACATGGTAAAAGACCATGTCCATATTATGGCAAGAACAGATCAAATAAGCAAAGAGAAACGACAGTCCGTCATTACTTTAAGACTTTTTAAGAACTTTTAGAGTTTCTTCAAGTGCAGTTGCAAAAACCATCAAGTGCTATGATGACACTGTCTATCATGAGGACTGCCACATAAGTTAAGTTCATTAGGATAAGTTCATTAGAGTCACCAGCCTCAGAAATTGCAGCCCAAATGTTTCACGGAGTTCAAGTAACAGACACATCACAACATCAACTGTTCAGAGGAGACTGTGTGAATCAGGCCTTCATAGTCGATTTGCTGCAAAGAAACCACTACTAAAGGACACCAATAAGAAGAAGAGACTTGCTTGGGCCAAGAAACACGAGCAATGGACATTAGACTGGTGAAATCTGTCCTTTCGTCTGATGAGTCCAAATTTGAGATTTTTAGTTCCAACCGCCGTGTCTTTGTGAGACACAGAGTAGGTGAACGGATGATCTCCATATGTGTGGTTCCCACCGTGAAGGATGAAGGAGGAGGTGTGATGGTGTGGGGGTGTTTTGCTGGTGACACTGTCGGTGATTCATTTAGAATTCAAGGTACACTTAACCAGCATGGCTACCACAGCATTCTGCAGTGATACGCCATGCCATCTGGTTTGCGCTTAGTGGGACTGTCATTTGTTTTTCAACAGGACAATGACCCAACCCACCTCCAGGCTGTGTAAGGGTTATTTGACCAAGAAGGAAAGTGATGGAGTGCAACATCAGATGACCTGGCCTCCACAATCACCCAACCTCAACCCAATTGAGATGGTTTGGGATGAGTTGGACTGCAGAGTGAAGGAAAAGCAGCCAACAAGTGTTCAACATATGTTGGAACTCCTTCAAGACTGTTGGAAAAGCATTCCAGGTGAAGCTGATTGAGAGAATGCCAAGAGTATGCAAAGCTGTCGTCAAGGCAAAGGGTGGCTATTTTGAAGAATCTAAAATATATTTTAAAAATATATAAAATATATTTGTTTAACACTTTTTTGGTTACTAAATGATTCCATATGTGTTATTTCATAGTTTTGATGTCTTCACTATTATTCTACAATGTAGAAAATAGTAAAAATAAAGAAAAACCCTTGAATTAGTAGGTGTGTGTCATGTTTTGTCTTTGATCTTCATGTCTTGTCCCTGTGCTTCCCTCTGCTGGTCTTATTAGGTTCTTTCCCTCTTTCTCTCTCTATCGTTCCGTTCCTGCTCCCAGCTGTTTCTCATTCTCCTAACGACCTCATTTACTCTTTCACACCTGTCCCCTATTTTGCCCTCTGATTAGAGTCCCTATTTCTCCCTCTGTTTTCCGCTTCTGCCTGGTCGGATTCTTGTTTGATGTTTGCTGTTCCTGTGTCCTTGTTCCGCCCTGTCGTGTTCTTTGCCTTCTTCAGATGCTGCGTGTGAGCAGGTGTCTATGTCAGCTACGGCCAGTGCCTTCCTGAAGCGACCTGCAGTCTGTGGTCGCGTCTCCAGTCGTTCCTCTCTATTGACGAGAGGATTTGACCATTGTTAATATCCAGGAGAATCATTATTTGTTTATTACTGGAATAAAGACTCTGTTACTATTACGTCGCTTTTGGGTCCTCATTCATCAGCATAACAGAAGAATCCGACCAGGCTGGACCCAGCGACTATGGATTCTCTCAACACTGCCGTCGAGTTCCAGGGAGCAATGCTCGGCAGACACGAGCAGGAATTGTTTGCTGCTCGTCATGCCGTTGAGACCCTGGCCGCTCAGGTCTCCGATCTCTCTGGACAGTTTCAGAGTCTTCATCTCGTGCCACCAGCTACTTCCTGGTCTTCCGAGTCTCCGGAACCTAGGGTTAATAACCCACCATGTTACTCTGGGCAGCCCACTGAGTGTCGCTCCTTTCTCACCCAGTGTGATATTGTGTTCTCTCTCCAGCCCAACACGTACTCAAGAGAGAGAGCTCGGATCGCTTACGTCATATCACTCCTTACTGGTCGGGCTCGGGAGTGGGGCACAGCTATCTGGGAGGCAAGGGCTGAGTGTTCTAACGATTATCAGAACTTTAAAGAGGAGATGATACGGGTTTTTGATCGTTCAGTTTTTGGGAAGGAGGCTTCCAGGGCCCTGGCTTCCCTATGTCAAGGTGATCGATCCATAACGGATTACTCTATAGAGTTTCGCACTCTTGCTGCCTCCAGTGACTGGAACGAGCCGGCGTTGCTCGCTCGTTTTCTGGAGGGACTTCACGCTGAGGTTAAGGATGAGATTCTCTCCCGGGAGGTTCCTTCCAGCGTGGACTCTTTGATTGCACTCGCCATCCGCATAGAACGACGGGTAGATCTTCGTCACCGAGCTCGTGGAAGAGAGCTCGCGTTAACGGTGTTTCCCCTCTCCGCATCTCAACCATCTCCTCCCACCGGCTCAGAGACTGAGCCCATGCAGCTGGGAGGTATTCGCATCTCGACTAAGGAGAGGGAACGGAGAATCACCAACCGCCTTTGCCTCTATTGCGGTTCTGCGGAACATTTTGTCATGTCATGTCCAGTAAAAGCCAGAGCTCATCAGTAAGCGGAGGGCTACTGGTGAGCGCTACTACTCCTGTCTCTCCATCAAGATCCTGTACTACCTTGTCGGTCCATCTACGCTGGACCGGTTCAGCTGCTTCCTGCAGTGCCTTGATAGACTCTGGGGCTGAGGGTTGTTTTATGGACGAAGCATGGGCTCGGAAACATGACATTCCTCTCAGACAGTTAGGGAAGCCCACGCCCATGTTCGCCTTAGATGGTAGTCTTCTCCCCAGTATCAGATGTGAGACACTACCTTTAACCCTCACAGTATCTGGTAACCACAGTGAGACCATTTCCTTTTTGATTTTTCGTTCACCTTTTACACCTGTTGTTTTGGGTCATCCCTGGCTAGTATGTCATAATCCTTCTATTGATTGGTCTAGTAATTCTATCCTATCCTGGAACGTTTCTTGTCATGTGAAGTGTTTAATGTCTGCTATCCCTCCTGTGTCTTCTGTCCCCTCTACTCAGGAGGAACCTGGTGATTTGACAGGAGTGCCGGAGGAATATCATGATCTGCGCACGGTCTTCAGTCGGTCCAGAGCCAGCTCCCTTCCTCCTCACCGGTCGTATGATTGTTGTATTGATCTCCTTCCGGGGACCACTCCCCCTCGGGGTAGACTATACTCTCTGTCGGCTCCCGAACGTAAGGCTCTCGAGGATTATCTGTCTGTTTCTCTCAACGCCGGTACCGTGGTGCCTTCTTCCTCTCCCGCCGGAGCGGGATTTTTCTTTGTTAAGAAGAAGGACGGTACTCTGCGCCCCTGCGTGGATTATCGAGGGCTGAATGACATAACGGTTAAGAATCGTTATCCGCTTCCCCTTATGTCGTCAGCCTTCGAGATTTTGCAGGGAGCCAGGTTCTTTACTAAGTTGGACCTTCGTAACGCTTACCATCTCGTACGCATCAGAGAGGGGGACGAGTGGAAAACGGCGTTTAACACTCCGTTAGGGCATTTTGAATACCGGGTTCTGCCGTTCGGTCTCGCTAATGCTCCAGCTGTCTTTCAGGCATTAGTTAATGATGTACTGAGAGACATGCTGAACATTTTTGTTTTCGTTTACCTTGACGATATCCTGATTTTTTCACCGTCACTCGAGATTCATGTTCAGCACGTTCGACGTGTACTCCAGCGCCTTTTAGAGAATTGTCTCTACGTGAAGGCTGAGAAGTGCGCCTTTCATGTCTCCTCTGTCACATTTCTCGGTTCTGTTATTTCCGCTGAAGGCATTCAGATGGATCCCGCTAAGGTCCAGGCAGTCAGCGATTGGCCCGTTCCTAAGTCACGTGTCGAGTTGCAGCGCTTTCTTGGTTTCGCTAATTTCTATCGGCGTTTCATTCGTAATTTCGGTCAAGTGGCTGCCCCTCTCACAGCTCTGACTTCTGTCAAGACTTGCTTTAAGTGGTCCGGTTCCGCCCAGGGAGCTTTTGATCTCCTCAAGAAGCGTTTTACATCCGCCCCTATCCTTGTTACTCCTGACGTCACTAAACAATTCATTGTCGAGGTTGACGCTTCAGAGGTGGGCGTGGGAGCCATTCTGTCTCAGCGCTTCCAGTCTGACGATAAGGTCCATCCTTGCGCTTACTTTTCTCATCGCCTGTCGCCATCGGAACGCAACTATGATGTGGGTAACCGCGAACTGCTCGCCATCCGCTTAGCCATAGGCGAATGGCGACAGTGGTTGGAGGGGGCGACCGTTCCTTTTGTCGTTTGGACTGACCATAAGAACCTTGAGTACATCCGTTCTGCCAAACGACTTAATGCACGTCAGGCTCGTTGGGCGTTGTTTTTCGCTCGTTTCGAGTTCGTGATTTCCTATCGTCCGGGAAATAAGAACACCAAGCCTGATGCCTTATCCCGTCTCTTTAGTTCTTCTGTGGCTTCTACCGACCCCGAGGGGATTCTCCCTGAAGGGCGTGTTGTCGGGTTGACTGTCTGGGGAATTGAGAGACAGGTAAAGCAAGCACTCACTCACACTGCGTCGCCGCGCGCTTGTCCTAGTAACCTTCTGTTCGTTCCTGTCTCTACTCGTCTGGCTGTTCTTCAGTGGGCTCACTCTGCCAAGTTAGCTGGCCATCCCGGCGTTCGGGGTACGCTTGCTTCTATTCGCCAGCGGTTTTGGTGGCCTACTCAGGAGCGGGACACGCGCCGTTTCGTGGCTGCTTGTTCGGACTGCGCGCAGACTAAGTCAGGTAACTCTCCTCCTGCCGGTCGTCTCAGACCGCTTCCCATTCCTTCTCGACCATGGTCTCACATCGCCTTAGACTTTATTACCGGTCTGCCTTCGTCTGCGGGGAAGACTGTGATTCTTACGGTTATCGATAGGTTCTCTAAGGCGGCACATTTCATTCCCCTCGCTAAGCTTCCTTCCGCTAAGGAGACGGCACAAATCATCATTGAGAATGTGTTCAGAATTCATGGCCTCCCGTTAGACGCCGTTTCAGACAGAGGTCCGCAATTCACGTCACAGTTTTGGAGGGAGTTCTGTCGTTTGATTGGTGCTTCTGTCAGTCTCTCTTCCGGGTTTCATCCCCAGTCTAACGGTCAAGCAGAAAGGGCCAATCAGTCGATTGGTCGCATATTACGCAGCCTTTCGTTTCGAAACCCTGCGTCTTGGGCAGAACAGCTCCCCTGGGCTGAGTACGCTCACAACTCGCTTCCTTCGTCTGCTACCGGGCTATCTCCGTTTCAGAGTAGTCTTGGGTACCAGCCTCCTCTGTTCTCGTCCCAGCTCGCCGAGTCCAGCGTTCCCTCCGCTCAGGCTTTTGTCCAACGTTGTGAGCGCACCTGGAGGAGGGTCAGGTCTGCACTTTGCCGTTACAGGGCGCAGACTGTGAGAGCCGCCAATAGACGTAGGATTAGGAGTCCTAGGTATTGTCGCGGTCAGAGAGTGTGGCTTTCCACTCGTAACCTTCCCCTTACGACAGCTTCTCGCAAGTTGACTCCGCGGTTCATTGGTCCGTTCCGTGTCTCTCAGGTCGTCAATCCTGTCGCTGTGCGACTGCTTCTTCCGCGACATCTTCGTCGCGTCCACCCTGTCTTCCATGTCTCTTGTGTCAAGCCTTTTCTTCGCGCCCCCGTTCGTCTTCCCTCCCCCCCCCCCGTCCTTGTCGAGGGCGCTCCTATTTACAAGGTACGAAAGATCATGGACATGCGTTCTCGGGGACGTGGTCACCAGTACTTAGTGGATTGGGAGGGTTACGGTCCTGAGGAGAGGAGTTGGGTTCCATCTCGGGACGTGCTGGACCGTTCGTTGATTGATGATTTCCTTCGTTGCCGCCAGGGTTCCTCCTCGAGTGCGCCAGGAGGCGCTCGGTGAGTGGGGGGGTACTGTCATGTTTTGTCTTTGATCTTCATGTCTTGTCCCTGTGCTTCCCTCTGCTGGTCTTATTAGGTTCTTTCCCTCTTTCTCTCTCTATCGTTCCGTTCCTGCTCCCAGCTGTTTCTCATTCTCCTAACGACCTCATTTACTCTTTCACACCTGTCCCCTATTTTGCCCTCTGATTAGAGTCCCTATTTCTCCCTCTGTTTTCCGCTTCTGCCTGGTCGGATTCTTGTTTGATGTTTGCTGTTCCTGTGTCCTTGTTCCGCCCTGTCGTGTTCTTTGCCTTCTTCAGATGCTGCGTGTGAGCAGGTGTCTATGTCAGCTACGGCCAGTGCCTTCCTGAAGCGACCTGCAGTCTGTGGTCGCGTCTCCAGTCGTTCCTCTCTATTGACGAGAGGATTTGACCATTGTTAATATCCAGGAGAATCATTATTTGTTTATTACTGGAATAAAGACTCTGTTACTATTACGTCGCTTTTGGGTCCTCATTCATCAGCATAACAGTGTGTACAAACTTTTGACTGGTACTGTACATTCACACAGTTACACTGAGGACAATCAAAAGATGTGTTGACCTTAATGTCAGAACTTTTTCAGAAAGGTTGTGTGGGACAAGTATCCTGGGTTTTGGGGGTTTGAATAGCTAATAGTCTCTATTGATAGTATTAAGTTGTCATAATGCTGGAAATGGAGGTTCCCTTGTAGAGATAACTACCCTTCAATGTTCCAAAATACACATTTCTCCTTAAATTTGGGAAACACGCTTTATTAAAAATACAGTTATGTAAAATGAGACAATGGGGATTGATTTTAATTATATATTTTAATAATGTAAGATTAGATTATTTTAATAACAATAAGATTAGACTGCAACAGCAATATAACCTTTTATCAGAGATCACACTTTTCATAAGGACGATGTCGTTATCCTCAGCAATAGAACATCTCTGCTCTTTTCATTCAAAGACTCAATCATGCACAGTCTTACTGACAGTTGTGGCTGCTTTGCGTGATGTATTGTTGTCTCTACCTTTTTGCCCTTTGTGTTGTTGTAGGTGCCCAATAATGTTTGTACCATGTTTTGTGCTGCTGCCATGTTGTGCTGCTGCCATGTTGTGTTGCTACCATGTTGTTGTCATGTTATGTTGCTACCATGCTGTGTTGTCGTGTGTTGCTGCCTTGCTATGTTGTTGTCTTAGGTCTCTCTTTATGTAGCGTTGTGTTGTCTCTCTTGTCGTGATGTGTGTTTAGTCCTATATTATTACTTATTTTTAATCCCCCGTCCCCGCAGGAGGCCTTTTGCCTTTTGGTAGGTTGTCATTGTAAATAAGAATTTGTTCTTAACTGACTTGCCTAGTTAAATAAAGGTTAAATAAATAAATAAAAATATATTCAGTGAGTCATGAAGTAAAGTACAGTGGCAGCTCATGATGAATTATCATCTCCTTAAAATTATTACATTAAAGTTCCAAAGGGTTGTAAAAGCAAAAAACAAGCTCACCACAAAGGCATTAACACCTATACACACGTATCCATGCACATTCCTCTTGGCAACCATCCAGTCATAGACCACAGCAGTAATACATTTCCATATTTCATAACTAATGAACTTAGTCATGAGATATTACCAAATTCATATTCCATCCCATTGTCAATGCAACGTGACAACTATAAACTCCCTTCCTAACATTAATGCTTTCCGCTTTAAACCTGTCTGCTATTCTACAAGTGGAACATAATCAAAGGACAAAACCCTTTTGTTGTGTACATAGGTATAGTCTGTCTGGACAACATTTCATAGGACACAACACCTTTATCATCTGATCATTGCTCAACAAGATGAATACGGCGGTCAACACATTCACATACAAATGCTGTCCTCATGGTCGCAAAGGTTTTGGAGTGGTTTATTTATCATGGTTTGAAGAGGCGTCTGAGTCTATCCAAAGTACTGATTATACAGAGTGAAGAGGAGCTGCCGGCCCATTACTGGCCCAGAAAAAGACAATGTAAACACCCGCCTCCATCGCCTCTCCCAATGTAGTATGTCAGAGCTTGTCAGCTGCAGCACTATTCATTCAATCTCAACAAGCCGTGTGCTTGAGTCCTCATTCGTTCTCCCCTATCTCTTCCACCCCACCCCCCTCTGCCCCCTCTACCCCTCCAGCCCCTGTCCCTATGAGCCATTGTGAGATCCAAGCAGATGGATGGGAACAAAGGGGGTGAGATGAGGCCCCCCTCTACTCTGCCTGTCCGCTCCCTCAGTATCACTGCCAGCCAGGCCCTGGGTAATCTTCTCAAGCTTTCACGGCAAGGCCATGAATAACCCCAGCCTCCCCTCTGTGACCCAGGCTCCACCACAGCCCAGCCACCCCCTTCTTATCTCCCCTTGTGCAGGCTCGCCAGCCAGGCCCCGTGCTCCCTGGATAGCATCTCTCACCCTCGCTTCCCACTCACTGTCTCTGACTCTCTGTCCTCGTAGTCATACGGACCCAATGATTTTTTTGTTTTGTTTCTTCTAGGGGTGTGTTACAAGACGTGGAGATTAATTGGGGCTTTGGCTGGCTGACATCTGGTCCTGGATTCATAAAGACTGGGTCCTTGAGGTCTGCTGGGTTTATAATGAAGTGTACATAAGTTAATTTTCTCATCAACGGAACGTTCATCAAATACTCTACAATAGCAGTCTCCACACCCAATTGGGAATGATTTTGAAAACACAATTTTGACCGATTTGATTATTCAAATTGGTGTAGCAACTCACAATCTGGTTTTTGATATTTTCATTAAATCTGTGATATTCTGATGTTACCATTTCTAATACAGTATTTGAGAAACTGTGTCAAGATGAAAATAATCCAAGTATAAAAATACATTTAATTTCAACCCAAGAACAATCAACAAAAGAAAATGAAACAGGTGTGAACCTATCAATTCAATTCTTAATTATGTATATGAAAATAGAGTTGATAAAACAAATGAAGAGAAAAATACTTTTCAAACCACATGTCACATGGATATATCATTTCTTTCACCAAAAGAGGCTTTTACAAGGTCAGAATGACCCATGTTTTTGTGGTACAATTTCACAATATTTTTTTCCCATCATTAGTCATTGTGTCAAACTTAAGTAACTGTACCTGGTGTGAGCATGGAGTTTAAACCATAGTGCCTGGACAGTGATGCGTGTTGTTGCGTGATAGGTCAGCCCAGAGATTCTAAATGACATTAATGGTGCTCTACTCTACAGTTGCTGTGGCTTAACAAAGACACAATCCACCAGACATGCCATTCCATTCCCAAGCCTTCTTTCATGGCCAGCCTGTTAAAATATTGAGCAGGTACTTAAGTGTTATTTGGCCAAGTGTCATTTAGGCTGAAGGACCCTCCATCCACAAAAGACGCCTTGAAGTGACTCAATCAGAACTGGTAGTGAACCACAGACGAACACAAAGGTACTGAATTATTTACTGCCCATCAAACATTCATGCTATTATCCCGTAAACTAATAACCAGAACTGGGGAATCATACAATAACTTTAGTTCACATTAAAGATGAGGGGAAAAAATACATTATCATATTGATGTGGTTTAAGATCCAATGAGGATTAAATGTGGTTGGTTTCTGCAATGCTTTGTTGTTGTGTGGGAGTATACCTACGTAGGCTATAAAGGTATTATGTTTATCCTTTATTTTCTATTTTTGTTCAGACGCTGACCTACTGACCTACTGTAGCCTCTGGCTGCTGCTGTCAGTATGCATTCCTGACAATTGTTAGAAACAAATCCAGTATATTTTCTATACAGGGAATCTTACACACTTGTAGCCAAGCTAAAAAATAAAATAAAAATGTTTTATTGCTTTATTATGTGATTCATATTTCATAAATCTACTAATTCCTAAAATCATAGCTGTCTGAGAGATTTTATACAAACAAAAGCGTCCTAAATGCCCTATGTTGTGCTTGATGTAAACAAGCTCGTCTGAGACACTGAGCACCTTGCACATGTATACAGACTTTTGCATTTTAATTTCTGTAGCATCTGTGACCAGTCCGTCATGCCCCAGTCCCTAACCCCCCCAGGGGACCCCCAGCCTATCCACAGTAGGCCCTCAAACCCAGGGGAGGAGGAGGGACACATTTGATTGATGATAGTGTGAATTAAACAGAAAGAGATGGAGAGAATCCTTTTATCAGGCCTGAAACATGAGTGGATTAAAATGTAGTTGTACAACCCCTCTGTATAATTCAGTAGGCCACCCCATGGTATCGCAGTGTGCCAGAAGTCCTGATGAGATCTGCCTTCCTCCATCACTGATCCAACCCATTATGTTGGTGAACCAAGACAACACCGTTGAGAAACCTGTGAGAAATCTGTTTTCAACAGATCCCACATCATGATCCCCATATTTTTAAAGATGTAGCATGTACACGTTCCATACTCTAACATGTTCCATAATCTAACCTCTGGTGCTCTCAGTGCAACTGCACACATTACAGTATTTTTCGGTATCCTAATAGATAGATTAACATATTTTTGTACATATAAAGGTGCCAGTATGCATGTAACAGAGCGAAGGGAATTATATTTTATTATGAAAATTGAATTAGTGTGAAAGAAGGATGTGTAAAGTGTTGGAAGTAATGCCTACGCCACCCACCAATCTCATGTGAGAGACCCTAGAGATCCTATATTTCTATTTAATTCTGTGTGAGAGACCTTAAGATACAATTTGCCACAATATATTAACGGGTTACATCTATACTGTAGAGCTCAGTATACATTCAATCATGGATGGGGGGGGATGGGGGGGGGGGGCATGCAGTAGCTTCTGGTTGTCCTTAATCAGTGTCACCAAGACATTCTCTCCATACCCATTTCAGAGGCCTTAATGGGTCTGCTGCATGTGTCTGTCTGTCTGGCAGGATACACTGGGCACTCTGCGCCTCTGACTCCACGGCTGCCCTGCTGATGTTTTGTGCCACTGTGCAATTTATTAGCCTCCTCTACTACAGGCCTCTCTCTGCACATCTCCCACTCCCCTACTCAGGGGGCAGGTGAGAGTTCAGCTGTTTAGTTTAACACATCACTGACAACCAAGGCCCAGAGTCCAGGCTGGCTCACTGCACTGCAGACCCCACATGTGACAACTGCAATTAGTGGGAATTCTGGGAAATATGCAATTACTGAGAATCCCTGTTTTCTCATGCGGACAGACGAGAGTAATTTATCAACGGGCCCCCAATGGCATCTCCTCAGTCTTTTAGGCCTGTGGGGAATGGTGTTGTCTTTGTCTTGAGCTCTTCCCTCCAGGCCTGGTCTGGTCTGTGAACTCAAGGATCCCTGAGAGGGCAGGATGTATTGACGAAGAGGGATGCAGCTAGGGTTCACTGATTAAAAACACCCCCCTTACTTACTCCCTGTAGCCTGTTGTTTCGGCTGAACACTGTAGTAGAGTGTGATTGTTGCTGCAGGCTACTGCAGGAGCAGTACTATAGTAGGACAATATGGGAAAATGTGCTAAATAAATATCCACCCCCATACAGTGAAAGTATGGGTTAGCATTGCAAGATATTCTCGCCTATATGAGACTACAACAATCATCTCTCCAGTGTCGAATGCTGACCAAGATGTGACTGAGGTACCAACCTGCTGCAGGCCTTTGTTCCTCTGCAGTCTGAATGGAGCGTATAGATAGGATCAGAGTGACGAGGGCAAAGAGCATGACGATTTGAGCACTGACCTGGTTTTCCACTGTAGTCATCATGAAGGAGAGAGACAAGCTCCTGGCCCTCCAGGGGACGTAATAACATCAAGCCCTTGGTCTAATTCAGAACCTCAGTGTGCAGTCAGTTAATATAGTAAAAACCATTACCATTTGCCTTTACAATACCCTCCTTTGTCCCTGGTCCCAGGTAGTCTGGATTCAGATGACTGTAGTCCCCTCTAATGGAGATCCAGTGATAAGGACGGGTCTGTTTATGTACAGTTGAAGTCGGAAGTTTACATACACTTAGGTTGGAGTCATTAAAACTAGTTTTTCAAACACTCCACAAATTTCTTGTTAACAAACTACAGTTTTGGCAAGTCGGTTAGGACATCTACTTCGTGCATGACAAAGGTAATTGTTCCAACAATTGTTTATAGATGTTACGGCTGATTTCCTCCTCTTCGTCTGAAGAGGAGGTGTAGGGATCGGACCAAGACGCAGAGTGGAAAGTGTTCATATTTTAATGAAAGTAAACTGAACACTACAAGATACAAAAACAACAAACGAGAATCAAACCGAAAGCAGTCCCGTGTGGCACGAACACTGACACGAAATACAAACACCCACAAACACACACGTGAACCCCGACTGCCTAAGTATGATTCTCAATCAGGGACAACGATTGACAGCTGCCTCTGATTGAGAATCATACCAGGCCGAACGCACAAAACCCCAACATAGAAAACAACACATAGACAACCCACCCAACTCACGCCCTGACCATACTAAATAAATACAAAACAAGAGAAAACAGGTCAGGAACGTGACAATAGACAGATTATTTCACTGTATCACAATTCCAATGGGTCAGAAGTTAACATACACTAAGTTGACTGTGCCTTTAAACAGCTTGGAAAATTCCAGAAAAGGATGTCATGTCTTTAAATGCTTCTGATAGGCTAATTGACATAATTTGAGTCAATTGGAGGTGTACCTGTGGATGTATTTCAAGGCCTACCTTCAAACTCACTGCCTCTTTGCTTGACATCATGGGAAAATCAAAAGAAATCAGGCAAGACCTTGTGAAGCACGGGGGTGGCAGCATCATGTTGTGGGGGTGCTTTGCTGCAGTAGGGACTGGTGCACTTCACAAAATAGATAGCATCATGAGGATGGAAAATGATGTGGATGGAAAATGATGTGGATATATGGAAGCAACATCTCAAGACATCAGTCAGGAAGTTAAAGCTTGGTCGCAAATGGGTCTTCCAAATGGACAATGACCCCAAGCATACTTCCAAAGTTGTGGCAAAATGGCTTAAGGACAACAAAGTCAAGGTATTGGAGTGGCCATCACAAAGCCCTGACCTCAATCCTATAGAAAATTTGTGGGAAGAACTGAAAAAGCGTGTGCGAGCAAGGAGGCCTACAAACCTGACTCAGTTACACCAGCTCTGTCGGGAGGAATGGGCCAAAATTCACCCAACTTATTGTGGGAAGCTTGTGGAAGGCTACCCAAAATGTTTGACCAAAGTTAAACAATTTAACGGCAATACACTCAATTTGAATTTGGTAGCATGTAAACTTCTGACCCACTGGGAATGTTATGAAAGAAATATAAGCTGAAATAAATCATTCTCTCTACTATTATTCTGACATTTCACATTCTTAAAATAAAGTGGTGATCCTAACTAACCTAAGACAGAGAATTTTTACTAGGATTAAATGTCAGGAATTGTGAAAATCTGAGTTTAAATGTATTTGGCTAAGGTGTATGTAAACTTCCGACTTCAACTGTACATGTGGTGGACTGTGGCGGTAGCAGCTGAACACGGGCAGGTGTTGAGCCCAGTGTGCACCAAGGCACCGCTGGCAGGCATGTGCGTTCATTTCACACACGTTAACGTCACCCAAGCTGTTGGTAACAGAGGTCTCCGGGTGCACCGTACCCTATAACAGCTGAGAGATGAGGTCTCGTTATAGTCAGGGAGAGAGTTTCCATTATTCTGTATAATTGGTTTCTTTGTGAAATATCAATGAATCATCATTGTTTGTTTTTGGTGAGAATATCTGGTTTAACTAAGGGCCCGATTCAATCAGATTCGCTTTAGCCGAAATCCGCATAGCTGATGTTTTGACGGTGTCGGAGGTGGAACTGCATTAGAGCTGTCAAATACACAAGCGGCTCCCGGCAGTATACCTAAAGCGGACATTGCCATTGGCTGCAAGGAGTCACATTAAGAATAATCCCATGCAGCCTTAAATCATTAATTCTATATATCTACACATTCTAATTTCAGAACTTCTAACGTGAGTGGGACGGGTGTGGCTTCGAGACAAAGATTACAAGAGCAGCTGCTCAACAATTTGACAGCTCCTACGCAGTTTCACCGCCGACACAGACAATGCATCAACTATGTGGGTGTCGGCTATCGCCAGTTAACGCTTGATTTGATTGAACCCAGACCTAAACTTATGGCCACTTCTGTGCAATCATACAGACGTATAATCTTAATTTGAGCCAGTATTCTACAGCAGGAAAAGAATCCTGCAGCAACAGGAAATGTGTATAATTATGTGGATTATAATTAATCAACATTTTTGTCTGGGTTGATACATTTTTTATTAGGGCAAATCAAGTCTGACAAGTGGAAATTACATACTTTACAAGCCTTTTTAAAACTCAAATACACTACAAGTTTGCATTTCCTGCCGTCCAGGAAAATTCTCAGCAACAAAAGAGTGATCAAATTAAAATCCTACATCTGTACATAAGATAGAAATTCTAAAACAACTTGGCTATAGCCTTACAGAAACTCTTATGTCCAAAGAGGTTGTGATCTAGTGGTTTAGTGTCCTAATTAATGAGGAGGTTACCATTGAACAACAAATTGCTGCTGTTCACCAATGAGTCCAAATGGAGAGAACCATTATTGGCTGCAGTATTTAAATTAAGTTTTAAAGCGTCTATCCAAAAGGCATAAACAATGCCTGAGTGAAATGATGTACGTCAGAATGAACCAAAAAAATAATACCAATGGCCATTCAATGTTGCAAATGATAGGTTAGCTGTTTCATCACTCACAGACATTTACAAACCCTTGAAGAGAAAATGAACTTCAAATTAAAATGTCTGTTTGATACATTATCTTAATAGGGATGGATTGGAGAAGAGGACTAGATGTATGGGGCTCTCTCTCATCCCTAATCCAGAGGGGACAGACTTACGACTTACGGAGTTGTCATTACCAATAGCAACTCAGTCCTTCAGAACAGGCCCATTGGGAGGGAGGTGGTTCCACAGAGAATGTCACCTGTTTTGACAGGTGCCTTATCTGATTAATGTATCAGGCAATTATACAGGACTGTTGTCATTCCTCATTTGGGCAGCCATTGGTGTTGGTTGGTCAGATTCTAGAATAACATATCCAACAGTGGAGTGGAGTGTGTTGAGGGAATATGAAAATGCGTCACAAATATTTTTGAAAGGAAGGAAGAATTCAAGGAAATCTTCTACACCACTTTCCCACTACAAGAGGAAAGTTATAAAATGTATATATCTGACATAACTGTGAAAGTGATTAATGGAGACTGAACTCCTACATATTGTTTCTTGTGTTGTTCAATCTGTGCTCTACAGCCATTCTGGATGGAGCAGATAGCAGACGGGAGGGAGGCAGCTTTTATGCACCGTATATAAAGGGTGACCCAGGAGCCACGGCCTTCTGTAAGATTGCCAACTTGGACATACTTCCAGGTAGCAACACAGTGAACAAAGCCATGCCTCGACTCTGACTGCCAGCTGCATCGTCTGTGTGTGTCTGCAGAAAAGCTGCATGCCCTTTGAAATGCGCTCAAACACACAAATGTAGGCCTATGAATGCCCACACACACTTACACACGCACCGATGTGCACTGCAAAACATGTATTGGTTGCCCAAATCTCAAAGTAAAGAACGTAATTTTATTTGTAATGTATAATGTTATGTACAGTAGTCTACAGGTACACAAATAAACCATGAATTATGAATATATATCATACAATGGTATGGCTTTTAATGCAATGTGGTTTCATGAATATAACTATAAATATATTTTCTGTCCAAATCTGCCCTTTCAGGGATAGAGGAGAGTGGTGTAAGTTGTTTTATATTCAGCATCACTCCATCAAGGGAAATATAGTATTCTTCCTAACAAAGATATCTACATATATTTCAGGATGTTCTGTATCCCTGTAAATAATCAGAATTCACATAAACATCACAGTTTTGAAAACAAAGCTTGACCAAAAAAAGAGGTCTCTTGACACAACTTACACTGGTTATGGGGTAAGTTCAGCCATGGGACAGGGTAAGTTCAGCCATGGGACAGGGTAAGTTCAGCCATGGGACAGGGTAAGTTCAGCCATGGGACAGCCATGGGTTCAGCCATGGGTAAGTTCAGCCAAGTTAAGCCTACACATTTCTGTACTGAATGAAATACACTATTACCACGACCTTTTTAAAACCATGTTTATCTCTATTTCCCAAACACAATTCAACACAATCGCAGTCACTTTTTGGTCTTTTAATCATTCTAAGCATCTTTTAACACAGACTTAATACCTAAGAAACACTTCATACTTTTTTAAACACTTTTAACATAGGCCAGGCCCTTGCACGCCTTGCATTACGCCTGGTGAAAAAAAACGCTTACATTTGCTCAACTTGCCATTGGCTCAACCATTGGCTCAATTTACCCTATTGCCATTGGCTAATCTTACCCCAAGGCAAACATTTTGACTATATTAGCCCACACAGCTACAATGATGCACTTTCATGCTAGGTTTAGGAACTCATATTGAAGCTTATAGGGACCCCAACTGATGTATAGAACAATCTTAAAATGATCTACTTTGGTTTAGATGCAAGCACTGTGAAACCTCTAACACGATAAATCAATTTGACTTGGTGAAAATCTGATTTAGGGACCTAACTTGCTACCACTTTTTCCATGTGGTTTCTTCCTTCACAAACTCCATGAAATGATGACCTCTTCCTAAATATTTGGTCAAATGATAAATGTTGTGTATCATTTCCTAGAAAAAGGATACCCCACTCTTCCCTAATGGGTATTTGTCTTGTGGTAGCCTCTGTAGCCAGAGAGGAAGAGGTGAAGAAAGAGGGTTTATGTTAAGCAGATCATTAATTTTTAAGCAAGTGAGGAGTTTTTTTATGGGTGGCAATGAGAGAGTGTCAAATTCAGTCAAGATGAAAATTAATTGCTATTTTGATACGTGAGGCTTATTGGATCTAATAGAAGTTTCATAATGCTTAGGTTGTTACGAGTGTATTGATATAAGTGTGATTCACGTGACATCCCGGCAAGTTTGAGGAAAAACAATTTACATCGGAGTTGTCCCCGCCGACATTTGAGGCGGACTATGCATATTCATGAGGCTAGCATCTCACTCTCCATTGAATAAAGGCAGTTGACGTCAACACCCCTCATCAAATATTCAAAAAAGTATTCAAATAACAACCGTCGTTCCGCTCTGTGGACAACGAATCCCATTATTAAGGCAGAGACACAAACCACTAGGCACAGGCGACAATTTAACATCGATTCCACGTTGGTGCAACGTAATTAAATTAAACGACGTGGAAACAACGTTGATTCAACCAGTGTGTGCCTAGTGGGAAGCACCTCATCATTATATACAGAGCTCTGCTGTAGCCTATCTGTTGGGATTGAAGAGAGTGTGCAGCATAAGAGCAACACCAGAGTGTGTCAGGATTTCCTAGCGCCGTGACTATCGCCTGCCTATCTCTCAGTTTTGTTTGCAGACAAGCACACTAGGCAAAAACTGGTTGAATCAACATTGTTTCCATGTTATTTCATCCCAAAAATTATATGTGATGATGTTGAATCAACATGGAAAACTGATTGGATATAAAAAATATTTTAAAAATCATAAATTTAAAGGGAATTTCGTCTTTTTTTCACACAGATTTTAACCTAAATCCAATGACATGGTGACATAATTAAAAAAAAAAATTTTTTTTAAATTCACGTTAGTTGACAACTCAACCAAATGTAAATCAAAACTAGACATTGAAATGACTTCTGTGCCCAGTGAGGGGCCTCATAACAGAATGCCTGCCACCCGCCCCCACCTTCCACCCCTACCCCAGAATGGTGACTATTATAAACCAAAAACGTATGCTCTCAATATATATGCAAATGACGACTGGTCCCAAGGTGAAGTTCGCAAAGGCATCAATGCTGCTCGCCTGTGTTTTTCTCATTTGAGAAAATGTTGAAAGTAACAAAGACCACAGGAAATATAATGTTTTTTGCTAAGTATTAGAAAAAGCAATCATTTTCCACAGGCCGCCTAATCCTTGGGAAATTGATCCTCACCTTTCTGACAAGCAGGTGGGAAGGGAAACACATAAGAGGAGAAAAAAGACGCCTGCTTCAATGTTGCCTGATGATTTCTTTTGCTTGGTTGCAGATTCCTTCATTTTATTAATGAAAGGGCTCCATTTTTTGCCAACAAGGGCCACGTGTCTTTGTTTATCCCCTAAAGCAAACAGGTGTTGCTCACACAGACAAATGAGCAACTGGAATGAACACTTTTTGGGGACTACACAATAAACATCTAGGGGTCTGTGTTTAGTCTATTCCATGGAAACGGTATGACCGTTTCCATGGAACATAATATGAAAAAACCTGCAATGCCTTTTTGGGGATGGAGGAGGGGAGGTGGGGGAGGGACTGTTCATGATTAATTAACCCAATTAATTTAGAATAAGATTACTGGAACAATCATTTAGAGATAACTTAGAGCAAGGTGCGATGATGACTATTATAATTCATATTTAATTATCACTATAGAAAGGGAAGCAGAATACAAATTTAGATCTTTAGATGTTTTTAATGGCACCAGGGTGCTTCTGCATCATTCCTTTGGAAAGTACTGGGTTAATTAGGTTTGCCTTTAAGGAAATGTTTATGAATAATAATGACTTATTTGGGATGGAGACGAACAATCAGATCTATTATATTAAGTCCAGTCCAAGCATCTCTCCATTCACAATTACAGCTCTTTGAAAAGATGACATTTAGAAAATTACTTTTTCATCAAGCTTTCCATTATTTTCCCCCAGTACTCTTTAAGACAATAAAGTTACCTTGTTCTTGGAAGTTAATAGCACATCTGTCTCAGTGGATGACAATAACAGAATTCCTTACTGTGCGTGGTTGTGGGCAGCTAGCTACCTCCCATATGTTGGAGATTGCATATTCTTTATTGCTCCTACTGTCACCAGTGTTATTTATTGATCTGCCATCATGGAAGAACTCTGCTCTGCAAGCCAGTTATTCCCTCCTCATCCACAATACGATAATGGAATTTATCCCACTAGAACTGTGTACTGAGCTTCAGCTTGAATGGTATTAAGAAACATCAGTCTTTCATCATATTTAATATTCTCATATGTTCCTGGGTTGTGTTCTCTCTGAAAGAGGCTGTTGAGGTAAAAGAACAGACTGTGAGTGTGGGGTGAGAGACAGGAGGAGAGGGGGGAGGGAGAGAGAGAGGGGGGATGGGGGAGATAAAGAGAGAGGAGGAGGGAGAGAGAGGTTGGGTAGAGCGCGGAGGGAGAGAGAGAGAGAGCAGAAGAAAGAGAGGAAGAGGGAGAAAGAGGTTGTAACCATGCAGCTAGGTTGTAAGCATGCATCAGGCTATATTATTTGATTTAATGAGGAGCAATTTCTCAGAGACAATAGGACAGAGGAGGAGATTTTTATTCACTGCAAAACAATTGCTTTCCGTCTAAGTTTGATCACACCTTGGGCTATGTAGAATTGTGTTTGTTGTATAATTTATTTCCAAAATGTTTCTAATCTTCAAAATATCACTGGGTATGTGTTGTTATTCATGTTTATACATCCATTAAGTACTCCTTCCTTTCCAAACTACAAAAGGGGCTCACAGTATGAGTGAGTGTAAGTAAGAGTTACCATTATATATTGATAGGTGAGGAACAGACTATTCTGGCTGTGCTCTGTCTGAGAGATATTCATTCATTTCCATGCAGCTGTCTTCTTGCAATTTGTTGAGAAACAGTATGAAAAGGATTTTTCAGAGGGAGAACGATGGGTCTGCTATCATCTTTAGGCAGACTGGAGCTGGTGGAGATGTTATTAGCATAAATTATCTCATCCGTCAAAGAGAGATAGGAACATATTCGCTTCTTTCTGCCTTTCTCACTTAATTGCCCCACTTATTGTACAGTTAGTTGCCTGTGGACAACAAAATCGAGCACACGCACCGAGACACACACACACCAGGCAGACACAAGCCAAATAGGGCATGAGTGATATAGTGAACTATCTGCCAACTTGCATTTGATATACAGTGGCAGTGGAAGCTGTTAAAGTCCATTCACTCCCTTTATGTTGAGCCGGGAGTCCTCAATAAAGTAAGAAATATTGTCTCCTCAACCTTCATCTCTGTGCTAGGGCTGATCAGTTTCTGTTGACTGTTTATTGCATTGGAGAGCGTTATATATAACAATTCTTTATTTATTTGTTTGTTGTAGTTTAGTTTTATTTATTTATTTATTTTCACACCACCCGAGACAACATCATTCTCATTCTCTCTGTGTGTGAAATTGTTGGATAAACTGTAATTCTGATCCAACTTGTCCCATACACTGGTGAGTCACTTATCAACTATTTATTAAGTCACTTATTTTTGTGCCCATATACAGATGTAGGATCTTTTGTTGCTGAGAAGTTTCCTGCTCAGCAGGAAATGCAAATTTATAGTGTATTAGAGGTTTAAAAAGGCTTCTATAGTTTGTAAATTCCACTTTAAAATGTCAGCCTTGATTTGCCCTAATGAAAAATGTTGCAACCCCTACAAAAAATGTCCATAAATTATAATTATCCACATAATAATTCACATTTCCTATTTGGCAGGATTATTTTCCTGCTGTAACAAACTGGCTCAAATTAAGATCCTACATCTGTAGTGACTGTACTGTAGAGTATAGAATGTTTATTATAAAACAACACAATGTGATACAGTACATGACAGAGCCAATATAATAAAACAGTATGAGGGGATGTTGGCTTGTTGCACCACTAACCCGGTAAGGAAAATAGAAGTGAATTATAAATGGCTGTGCCTAATGGACTCACTACCTTGCTCCAAACACTCATGGTAGCATCATAAGTGGCGCTATGGGTTGTGTCCTGGACTCATTAGGCACCACTACCTTAACAAATTAATAGCTGTTTCAGAGAAATTAAGAGATGTATTTTCTCTCCATTCAACAGAAATTTCTACAGAAATTACCAAGATGAATTAGCTTGAATGTAAATTAAGTGATTTAATTGCATAACATGTTTGTAAATTGAGGCAGTAGAAATAGAGGTGTTGGAACCTGCGGAACGGCCTTACATCCTCCTTTTGCAGTTTGCACAGCATCCCTAGCGGAGGAATTGCCTCAAAGAATAAGAAACCCAAAACATTTACCTCCATTCAGCTGGCCAACTTTCCACAGCCCTCTGAGGCCGTACAGTATGTTAATGACCAGACGGTGGATACAGCCCAAGCCCCTGCCCCTACTACCGGCGAGGGTAGAGCCATCCTACTCCCGCTAGCCCAGAGGGGATGTCACCATGGCAACACCCGTCCCAAGGCAGTGACCAGATGTCAGAGTGAGTCTGAGGGCTCTGGAGCTCAGGGCAGGGGAGAGGGGTGAGGAAGGGGCAACCTGTAACTATCACTTGTTGGTCTCAAATCAGGATAATTAATTAATCAAGTATGTGGATTCATCAAGTCAGTGGAATAGTGAATTGTTGAATCATATAATTAAATGGAACACAGTAAATTATAGAATTACTATGGGTTGAATACTGTGTATTTTGTCAAACTATTTTGTCAATTACGCAAATGCTAAGATAAAAAAGTTACCCCACAACCATATGAATAAAACAAATATAACACTGTAAAACCATTTCTCAATGATGGTTTCCTTCCTCCACCAAGTTGAGTTTCTATCTGTGCCTCCATGTTTCTTCTGAGTGTCATCTTTATATTTTTGAAATATTAATGTCTGCGTGCCATCTCTGAAGCAGGGAGGTGTGCTCTGGTTGTGCTCCACTGCACTGTACAGAAAGCAGAAGGATGAGGAGGTCCTCTGCCCAAGGTTGAACTCAGTTCAGACAGCAGAGTCAAACTAGAGGACGGTATACAAAACAAAACAAAGTTCACTTTAAAAAACCTTTAGGAAATCATTAATAGCATGATGCACAGTGTTTTTCTCCATCTTTCTCCGTTTCTGATCCTTTCTAGACAAGATAACCGAACTTGGCTGTAACAAGTTTCTTTGAGCATGTCCAATTTGTTGAAGCACGCAGCAGCACCCTTATAAAATTGTCACTTCCAATTTATGACTGTCAATTTAGCATGAAATTAATCCGTAGCCTTGCTACTGTATCACAGCAGCATGACAATTTTTTGCTGTATAATCCAGCAATACCACAGCATTGTTGTGCATGGTTTTCCTGATTGATTATTGAGAATGATGAGAGTTCATATGCCTGACTGACATACAGTAAACGACGTCTCAGTGTCCTACAAGTGAGCAATCAAGTCTTGTTATGTAAGATTCCTACAGTCTCCGATGTGTATTTGTCAGATACATTGACACCTTCTGGCAGAATTCTGACATGTACATCTGTTCAATATTTCTAAATAACAAATATTACAGAATATGTAGACATCGGAGCATTTGCTGCCTGCTATGCTTTAATGTTATCAAACCAAATCAATCTAGAAATGACTTGACTAATTAGCAAATGTGAGTCTAATTTTACATTTCATTCTAATCAAAAATATGTAATTAATTTAACAGGCAATTAATTTTCATGCATAGCAGGACACATCTGTGCCGCACCGTCAGGGAGATGCTAGAGAGTTTGCCAAAACGCTCCTATTGCGTCCATGGATAAGCAGATAAACAGTGCTGAAATCCCTGTTATGAAACTCTACAGTGTGTATGTGTCAGGATTGGGGTCAATTCCATTTCATTTCCGCCAATTCAGGAAGTAAACTAAAATTCCATTTTCAAATCAAACATTTTCTCATAGAGAATCATAGAAAAATATTTTAATTGTACAGTACAGATGTAGGATCTTAATATTAATCATCCTGTTGCAAGAGACCTTGTAGTGTATTTGAGGTTTAAAAAGGCTTCTGAGGTTTGTAATTTCCACTTTGAAATTTCAGACTTGATTTACATAATAATTCACATTTCCTGTTGCTTCAGAATTATTTTCATGCTATGGCAAACTGGCTCAAATTAAGATCCTACAACTGTATGTGTGTGTGCAGTGTGTTTAGTATAGTAAGATATGTCTGCTTTTGTCCCACCCAGGGAGAGTTTTGAATAGTGAGAGGTAGTCTGAGGTAACAGAGAGGACAGGATGATGAGGAGTAAGGCAGTTCCTGTAACAAGGAAAACATAAACTGTGCCACTTCATCTGAAAACAATAGGTGACAGGACACTAAATGTGCTCTCCTCCACATCGCCATTGTCTCAATCCACCTCTTGTACTCCTTCTTTGAGCATGGAGCATAAGTGGGAGTGAAAGAGTGGGGGAGGGATGGGAGAGGGGCAGTGATAGTAGTGGGGGCAGTGTGTGTGTGTGTGTTGGGGGGGGGGGGGGGGGGGGGGGGGGGGAATGGGTGTGTTCTTTCTCCTCTGTCTGTGTTCGAACGAACGCACAGACGGTTCAGTGGTAATTTGATGTGTGTCCCCGGGGACATTTGATGGATTAAAGCTAAGCAGCTCCATTTCGCAGCACCACCTGATCTTCCACTGCCTGTGCCCCATATAAAGGCTGGAGAGAGAGCTGATCTCAGCTAGTCTGACAGTCTCTCTCTCTCTCTCTCTCTCTTGCTCTCACTCTCACTCTCTCCTCCCTCCTCCACGCTCTCTCTCTCTGTCTCTCTCTTTCTCTCTCTCTTCTCTTTCTCTCTGGTCCTTTAAGCCTGCTGCATCACAGGAGCTATCCAGTGCTGAACCAAATATTTTAATTGTATTTTTTGGAAAGCTGGGGGTGCCATAGAGAAACGCACAGCATTGTCGTCTGCCTTGTTCTCCACTGGTTTCCATTTTCATTCCTTCTCTTATGTCTTTTAGAGGTTGCATTTTCCTTTAACACAAGGATTACTACTACTGACAGCCGGCTCCAGCTCTGCCTGTTTGCTGATTTCTTTGGGGGTATTTTTTTTTCTCTTCATGTGTGATTCTCAGTTCTGTGTGTTTTTTATTCTTTGAAACATGCCCCGTTCGTTTTTGGTGAAGAAAATCAAGCTTGATGATTTCTCTAATCACCATCACCACCTGGACGACTCGTTCACTCCTTTCACACGCTCCATCACTGACTCTGTGACCAGCTTGGGCGTTCGTCTCAGTGAGAATGGTGAGTTTGCATGCCTCTGCACAGCACAGCACAGCACAGCACACAGCACACAGCACACACACATCCTGCCTGCCGTTGTCTAGGGTGTGCTACTGTAGCACCACTGCTCTCTTTGGTTTAGTTGTTGATTCCAGAATAAGAATGCCCCATGATATCTATACAGTAAACACAGTTGGAATTATCTTTTGATTGTGTATTTGTAAGTGGTTCTTCAGCCCTTGACATGCCTGTTGTCTGCATGTTGTCTGGGAATTAATAACAGATGTTACATAAAGCCATTAGATTTTGCTCCCGTATCGCAAATAATCCTCTCCAGCACCACCAGCACACCCCCATCGTGCTCCAAGACTTTTGTATTTTGACTCTGATGAGAGGAAGACACAATTCAGGTCACAGCAGAGGATCGGCTTATGCAAATGGTGGAGCAAAACGTGCTTCTCGCCTGTAGACGTGTATCTCTGAATTTGTATTGCGTGCACAAATTACGGTGTGCCTGAAACATGCAGGCTGTCACTCCAGTCTTTGTGTGATCTGTGAAATATATGAAAATGAAAGATAAGTGCTGGATGATACATTTGTCCTTAGCTGTTATTGTCCTTGAGTTTCCATCACAGTCCTTGCCCCCCTCTGCCCGCCTCCCTTCCCACCCAACCGGAGCATGCATGCACAGTCTCCCCACCCCCATCCCTCCGCTGCATCTTTCTCCTCCTTCCGGGCGTTTGAAAACTAGCAGGGGTGGAGTTTCATCCATGCAGGCCTATCGCCATCACAAGAGATATCAACGCATTGTACAGTACTGCCGGGGGAGGGGGGTTAGCTGGGGTAGAGGGGGAGCGAGGAGGGGAGAAAAAGGAAAAAATGCTTCGGGCAGCATTGACGTGGGGCCACGTGACTAGGTGTATACAGTAAACATAGAGGAAAGGGCCCATAGCTGCACAGTGGGCAACAGTAGGACTAGGCAGCATGCTAAGCCCCAGTCCAGTCAGAGCTAGAGAGAGACGTCCTTCACTTTCAGTCAGTCAGGTTTAAGCTCGCTCCCATTTTGTGGCCATATTTAGGATGCCAGATGTCTGTCTGTCTCTCTTTGTTATTTTGTCTTGGCAATAAGCAGATAGTTTTACAGTTCAGATCAACCTGTGAACATAAAATGCTCACTTGTTATTCAACCACATCACATAATACTATTATCCAGTGATTTTAGATTAGGAGCAGCAACAACTGAGAACAAAAGCACATGTTTGAACAGTGTAGTTGTTCTTAACAAATTATGGCTGCAGTGAATGATCAGTTTCACTAAATATATATATTTTTATGATAGAGTATGAGGATAAATTAACTTCATTTTTATTTACATTTTATAAACACAAATGCAAACAGTTACGATAAAGTTATGGAACCAGATTCATTGCAAAAAAACATTACTTCTTTAAATAAATGATGTGGTGAAATTGAAATTTCAATCGTTAATAAAGCTGTTAGTCTCAGTCTCTACTGTTCTGTCATTGATAACACTACTCCTCTTCTGTTGAGAAAGAAATAAGCATTTTGATAGGGGAAAAAAAAATATATATTATGGATTACTGCATTAGTATCAACGATTACCATTGTATGCAGACAAAATAACCCTTCTTGTCTTTTCAATGAAATCCCAGAGAAATCACAACATTGTTGAAATGCCTGGCGTCAGCGCTTTCCCCATTGTGGAGACATTTGACTTGAAGTGTCTGTCGAACAACAAAGAAGGAGGGTGGGAGAGGGAGTCCATTAATAACATGCTCGCTTTGCATTAGAGGAATGAGTCGCTATACAGCAAAGGTTAATACAGCATTAGTTCAGCCACAAATAATGAACTCTCTGTCTGACCTTAAGTAATTAAAACCTGTTACACATGTGTAATTAATCAGGGGAATAAAAAACAAGATGTCCATATGTTTCAATAACAATCTGTTGCTGTATACAATATGTTTGGCTATTTTCCTGTGCTCTCTTTACGGTACTGTATATTCAATGAGATAGTGTTTTATTTTAGATGTTCAAAGAAAAAGAAACAAGGGGGTGCTATTAGACTTGAAATAGCCTATGAAGTAAGAATTACCATTACCTTTAGAAGTTATATCAGGAGAGGAAGATATATCATGAGTTGTTAGCTATATAGGCTAGTCAACAAAGGGGTGGTGCTTTTGACCAAATAGCACCCTTGCCTTTCAATAAGATCCCAGTCTCCCAGTCCTATAGTATTATGGTAATGTATTTGACAAGGAATGGTCTCTGAGTGGGAACCCTTGGGAATGGAGACAGCATTCTAAGAGAGCACTTAAAAATTGATTTTCTAATGACCTGATTCCTAAAGGCACTTCAGCCTGCTTAACACTATAGCCACTTTGTTCTGCTGGTAATCCTGTGTATCACGTTTCAGCTTAACCTTTCCATCACTGAACCATGTTCAGTAGGCTATCGTTGTATAGTCTTCTCCAGTCACTTTACTCCTTGCCCTGTATTATTTCTGTCTTATTTCCCCACACGCAGTGTGTTCCAACAGCTGTACTATTTTACCGATGAAGGCCTATTGATCAACAAGAAACTTTGAATTTCATTAAAAACCAGTCAATAGTTAATTTCCACCACTTGCTGCACACAGTGTTTAGGAATCTGCCTTTTCTTCTTTTTCCTGATTCACACCACATATTAGAATTGGAATCATATGTTTGTCCTATATGTTAGTAAACTGTTAAAGTGGAACATGTTTCGATAAATGCATACAAGTGTGTAGATGTACTGGGCTAATGTTGGTAAATATTCAGTGTTGTTTAGCTCTTTACAGCTGCATGCCAGGAAACCTTTTAGCTCCACTTGGCTGCCTCACAATATAGGGAGACATTAAAGATTGCCTAGACAATAAAATGACCTGTCTGTAATATAACATCAGTCAATAATCCAGTGAGACAAATTGGAAATATCCTGGAAGTGCTACTCTTTTGAGAGAAATTCATATTTAGGGTGGTATCCAAGCTACTAGAAAGAATAAAGCGCTACAAAAACAATTCAAGTGCTTTCTAGAATAAAATAAATAAATGTTTTTCAGTTTTAATGGCCTCTCCTGATGATATATCATCCCCAAATACTGTAGTCCCCTGGACAGTCACCCCAGACCATAGACAGTGTGTTCTGCCTGATGGGCCCAGCGTGTTCAGGCTTAATTGGGCAAACAAAACAAAGATATAGACCTTCAGTCACAGATGATTGACAAACAGTACCTTGGAGTGAGGAAGTCACTGGGAGAAAGAAACGGTGACTAATCAATGAGACCACTTCAAGTAATAAGAGGGGCCTTCTTTCATAGGTGTCTTTAATGAGCACTTATCTGGATTTAGCAGCCACCACTCGTCTGTGCTGTAACTGTGTAATAAAGATGAATGCTGTGAATAGTGTTCTGCAGCATCACAGTCCTGTGGTAAATGCTGTGTGATTTGGGGAGCAATTTGTTTTCTACGTGTGTATTCTATTGTTTAATCATTTACAAGAGGCATCCATATCCATATAATCAAGTCACAATGCACTTATCCACCACCACAACACTCAGCCTACTGTAGACTAACTGTCACTGTCACTGTCTCTGGGTGTGTGTGTGTTTTGCCTTAATGTAACTATTATTGTGTGTTTTCTCCAGGCTACATCCAGGATTACATCACACCATCTGTATATCAGGGGGAGACGAAGATGGAGCTCAAGATGGCGTCGCCCGTCTCTGACCCTCTGTACACCCAGGTGAGCAGCAGGGGTGAGGAGTACTGTGACCCTGACCTGGAGCACCCCGACAGCCCCCAGTCCGGCATGACGGCCAGCGGATTCTACAGTGGCGAGGCGGAGGCCCTGACCGAGGGCTACACCATGGATGCCTTCTTCATCTCCGACGGGCGCTCGCGGCGGAAGGGAGATGGTGATGGCCGTAAGGGAGGTCGTTCTGGTGCTTCCAATGCTGACGCCACAGAGGAGAGTGAGGCAGGCGCCACCGGGACAGCCCGTCACACTTGCAACGAGTGCGGCAAGACGTACGCCACCTCGTCCAACCTCAGCAGGCACAAACAGACACACCGTAGCCTGGATAGCAAGATGGCGCGCCAGTGTCCCACCTGCGACAAAGTGTATGTGTCCATGCCGGCACTGGCCATGCACATCCTCACCCACAACCTAAAGCACAAGTGTGACGTGTGCAACAAGGCTTTCAGCCGGCCCTGGCTCCTGCAGGGCCACATGCGCTCGCACACCGGGGAGAAACCGTTCGCCTGCGCCCACTGCGGCAAAGCCTTTGCTGACCGCTCAAACCTCCGCGCCCACATGCAAACCCACTCTGCCTTCAAGCACTACCGATGCAAGCGCTGCAATAAGACCTTCGCCCTCAAGTCCTACCTGAACAAGCACTATGAATCAGCCTGCTTCAAGGGTTCCGGGGACGAAGATGATGACGAGTCCTGCTCTGAGAACTAATTGCCGGAACCAGAAGGACGGAAGCAGAATTTGGAATCCTATATTGTAGGTTCTACAACCAATAACCCCCTTCACTTTGCCCTCCATGCCTTTTTCTTCCTTTTTTTAGAAAGCAATATTTTCACTGAGATTACGTGAAGAAAACTGTTATGATTATGGCAAAGACAATTTCAAAAGATGCTGGATTCCCCCCCTCCCCCTGCACAGTAGCTAATCATCCACAGATACTTACAATCAAAACAACAATTCTCCAAATAAATACTCTAGTTTTTAGCTCACACACAAACACACACACATGCATATGCACACACGCTCACACACGCTCACACATGCACACACAATTATATATGAGGCCTGGCATGTGATTTTTTATCAATGACTATAATGATATTGATATCAATAGTAATACTATTTAGATTCCTGATATTTTATAGAAAATAGTACAGGGAAAATGAAGAAGAAAAAAAACATAAAAAAGGACTGTAACAGTTTTCTTTTGTTTTTTAGAGACAAAAATGACCTCTTGTATTTTTATGCTGCTTTTTATTTGCTAAGAATTTAATTCTTTTGCAACTGCCAACATTCACTTTTTATGAAAATGAGTACTATGACAGTATTTGCATAAAAGGGAAATCATTTTAAAGTTTAAAAAGTACCCTTTTTGTCACACATATGTTTTTAATTCAATGGGTGTTATTTTTCTATTGTCCGACTGAATTTGTTATACATTTTGGTGTCAATTCCTCCTTGATTTTTGAAAGCAAAGCATCTTTGTAACTGTGGGTATTCAGAAAACTTCCAGCAAAAGTCATTGAACAAACCTAAAGGCAAACTACATCAGCTGAGTACAATAGGATCATGAACCAGGGTCATTGTCAGTTCCATCAGAGCAGTTGTTTTGAGTTCTTATGGAGACCTGTTGATCAGGTTGTGGAATCACAAGATACCGGCGGCACTCAAAGTACACTCTCTTCATCATACTGGTAACTACAGTTTAACAACAACAACACTGGGAGCCAAACCAAATGTACCGATCGGTTGTTATAGGTGCCATGTGCATTGTGCAGTAACCTGTCTATAGCAATGGAAACCATCCCTGTTCTTCCTCCACCACGGTGGCTTGCATGAACTTTGCCACTCTGTGGTGTTTCCCTCAGTCGTAATAAGCAATGTTCATTACACTCTCTGAGGTGCTCTCCCTCTTCTTTTACTGGTATTACCTCAAAAAGGAAAATATATGATCTCACGACATGCACCCTCAGTTACAAAGGAATGTTTTATTTTATTTTATATATGTTGCTGAAAGCTCTTTCTACCATTAGATGTATAGCATCCTACTACCTTGTAAATTGTGTATTTATTGATCTATTCATGTAAGTATTTATTTGTCCATTTATTAATGTATTTGTTATTCATATGTTTCTAAATGTATTCATCTATTAATTTATTAATTTATGCCATTACAGTATTTGTCTATTCACGTGTTGAAATATGACTTTCCATTGACCTTGTAAGATGCTGCTGATCTTCAAAGAAAATGTTTATATGCATGAAACTGTAGAGAGTCCATGGGACTTAGTTTTTTAAAGAGGAACAATGTCTAGTATCAGCCATAACTTCAAACAAATGATGAATGCAGATTATATTTGTTTCACAGCAATAATAACTTCACTGGTACAGCAATTGACATGTATAATAATAATCAAAACTGTCCTGTTTGCAGTCGATTTAGGGCAATAAAAGGAAACAGATGAAGAAGAAATTTTAATAAATCCTCCATCTTGTTGTTTCCCAAAGGTAGAGTCCACCCAACTGCCTCCCTCCACATATTGGCTGAAGATTGACCCTTGAAGGGTTGATGATCATGTCATGCAATGCTGTCCAAAGATAGCAAACCTTACTGTTATGCTTTATTAGAAATCCCATGAAATCTAACATTTTCCACATAGAACATCAAACACTTCCTTATTCAACCCTATGAATAAGATAGAGGGAATCAGTTATTTTCAAACAGATACACATTCTATTCTACCAGCTGGCTTGTCTTCCACAACTCACAGAGCTGTATTCCAGAATCCTGACAGGTTGAGTTAGTTGGAAGGAGGACTGAGGAGCCCCAATCATCATGCCAGAGGAGATAATGGCAATGGGAAGGCTTTTTTCCCAGGTGGATTAACCAGGCGATAATAATAGCAATGCAGTAATTATAAAACAGTGTCGACAGCAATTGCTCTCCCGATTACCCTGCCAGAGCTTTGCTGCAAGCCATTAAAGCCCTGTAAAAGGGAAAAGTTGGGAATCAAGAGATTGGCAGATTTATCTGTAAGACAGTGTTTTCCTTATAACGTAGACTAAGAGAGCTTTGGAAAGGTTTATGTAGCCTGGTTTAACAGTGAAAGGGGAATATGCACTGAAAAGACCTTAGAAGTTAAATGAAAATGTGAATGTTTTCCAAAACCTCCCACAGTATATAGGAAACAGTAATTGCACAAGAAATTTAAAACAACACTTCCCATAACAGAAAATTGCCACTTGGTTGGAAGGCTGAAAACAACCGGTGTTAGTCAGTGTGATACAGAGTGCTTTCCATTTAGGACATCTGTCATGATAGGGATTTTTTTTACAATCACAGTTGCTTCCAAAATTAATCTGTTTGGCAGATTGCTCTATGTTGAATCCATGTGTTTTTTAGGATTAGAGGTTTGAAATGATGGGGTGTCTATCGGCAAGATAATGATATCTATGAAAAATATGTCATTATAATTAATGTGTCAATAAAATTGATGTTGTTCCATCAATTGACAAGAGAAGGCTTTATACAAAATCCTTTATTAATGTAAATCTCTTCATGACACAAAGACTGATATTATTGTTGTAAAATAATAATACACCATCCTTACCCCTCTCCCTCTCTAACTGGTTTTGATGAGATGTGTGGTTTAGTGGTGTGTGAGATGGTTAGACTGGGATTGGTAGAGGCTGTGGCGTGTGGGAGGATAACAGGTGTTTGCAGACAGACTGCAGATAGGGAGAGTAATTGAGTTGGTGAGCGACCTCCAAGGGGAAGGTCGAGCACCAGCAGACAAATGCACTGTCAGCTATTTGCATATTTTAAATGGATGACACAATCACAGTAATGGTGAGTTCTCCTTTAAAAACCTGTAGGGAATAAACTGATTCTGCCTTCTATCATTCCATCCTTCTCTTCTTTTTTACCACTACCACTCCCCCATACAATGACTCCAGCCTCTATATTAACCTCTTTCATTCTAAAGATGTAGTCTTGGTTCATGATAGGCTTGGTGAACATACTGGACTCATTGTGAAAAAAATCCCTGTCTCCAAAACAACTTGTGGAATATTTGTGTAGCCTATAGGTATTTTGAGTTCAGAAGGAACTGGGTGTTTTTTCCAAAAATTATTTTGTAGCTTATCCTCCTACTTGATGGAGGGATCCATGTTTCTTCTGAGCAATATGACAACCAAACTGTACTGTATGTCCAATACAGATATTGATTTGATTGCAAAATCAAATTTATAGGCTGAGTTTAAACAGGCAGCCCAATTCTGATCTTTTTTTCACTAGCTCTGAAAAAGATCTGATGTGAAAATATCTGATGTGATTGGTCAAAAGACCAATTATTGGAAGAAATATCAGAATTGTGCTGCCTGTGTAAACGCAGTGATATTGTCCCAAAATGAATAGAAACACTAAATGCAGAAAAGTAAGTGAAAATTTGTTCTGAAACGGTTGTTCTGAGTTTGAGAAGGGAAACATTGTTCCTCTTTGACGATTTTGTAAATATATTTGTATATACTGTATATCACAGCAATAAGATGACAATGCATGTGGACATTTACTTGTTTGCTCTCTTTGCTTATGTTGTCTTTTGTAAAGAAGACAAATACAGGTACCAACTGCAGTGTGAGTTGGAATGTGAATCAGGAAAAGTCCTAATTAAAAGCTATCTGTCATAGGTTACCAACAACACTCCACTGCTCTGTGCACACTGACTGGGAGAGGTGTCCATGTTCTTATTCTTTTATATTTATTTAAATTGTATTGATGTGCCCGGCTTGGCTGCGCAACGATGAAAAGTGCCAAAAAGTATGATTTCCATAACAAAAGCCTTCAACATACGATGGGTCGCTTGAAACCTTCCATATGTTCCTCAAAACAATGATTCAGTTTTACCACTTTATTTCAAACTCTATCTTTTTTTTGTCTTTACTATTTTCAACGAAGTGTGAAGAAATTTAAGCCATGATTTCTGAGGGGTGTTTTAGTTGATTTTATTCTGCTACAATTAATAATGATGATAACAATAATGGTGATAAAGATAATAAAAACAATAGCACAAGTCATCTACAGCTCTGTTTTTTATTTCCTTGATAAGGCCTCTGTGAGCAATCAGACAAACTATTAATTTCATACATTCTTTCAACAAGCTGTATATTGCTGCATCTTCTCTAATACTGACTAATTTGAATTACGCTATAATATCAATAACAGATATGGCAGATTATTTGTTTCAACAAATTATTTCAGACTGATCCACCATGTCCACATCAAATCACTGGTGTTAAACAGAATTTCTGTACAATTCATTTAGAGACCAATAGGCCTGCTGTCACGTTCCTGACCTGTTTTCTGTTGTTTGGTATGTGTTTATTGGTCAGGGCGTGAGTTTTGGGTGGGCAGTCTATGTTTTCTGTTTCTATGTTGGTTTTGGGTTGCCTGGTATGGCTCTCAATTAGAGGCAGGTGTTTGACGTTTCCTCTGATTGAGAGTCATATTAAGGTAGGTTGTTCTCACTGTTTGTTTGTGGGTGGTTGTCTCCTGTGTTAGTGTCTGTCTATGTTGCACCATACGGGACTGTTTCGGTTTGTTTGTTCATTTTGTTCGTTCGGTTTTTATGTAGTCATTTCCCTGTTCGTGCGTTCTTCGTGTTACATGTAAGTTCTTACGTCCAGGTTTGTCTACATCGTTTATTGTTTTGTTAGTTAGTCAAGTATAGTTTGTTTTCGTCTTGTTTAAATAAATATCATGTCATATCACAACGCTGCGCCTTGGTCGAATCACTACTCCTCCTCTTCGTATGAAGAGGAGGAGGAACACCGTTACACCTGCAATGCTACAAACATACAGTATCTATCAATCTGTTTAATTTTTATTATGAGAAATATGACCATTATTCTATTCTAGTGCCCATATCAACTGACAGAGAAAACAGGACCAATATAGAAGCCCTGGTGATAGCAATACATTTCTGTGTAAGAGTTTCCTGAAATATAGGGTAATATTAAAAGCAAAAGCATCTGTTCCAGAGCTATTAAGCCATTCTTGATCATAACATTTTAATGGAACATTGATTTTATGCCGGAGCTCCTCTTTCACCAGTGACTCAAAAGCCAGAGAGAAAAATATGGAACAAAATAAAAATGAATCATGGCAGAGAATGGGGATTATTTTTCTGGGTTTTTCTTGATTGGTTTCCAGGGAATATACACACTTGAATTGGTGGCGGTGGTGGTGTCCTTCAGTGTCCTACAGCAGCAATGAAACAGTATAATGAGACAGACAGAACAGTGGGCTGGGTAGGGAACGGGAGGTGGACAGTTGCTTTGTAGTACATTAATTCAGAGGAATCTTTCTCCACTCAAGGGACAACTGGGACGATGCATCATATGTAAAGGTGTATGCTGCGACAGCAGTAAACTGTAGCCCCTCATTAGCAATACTTCAGAAAGGAAATTATGTACTTATTTACATATTTATGTGCGTTTACGTGCTGTTCTCAGTAAAAAATCAAGCTCTAAGTGTTTCTAAATTCAACATTTATTTATCTAGTGGCGGCAGGTAGCCTTGGGCTGGTAACCGAAAGGTTGCTAGATCAAATCCCCGAGCTGACAAGGTAAAAATCTGTCGTTCTGCCCCTGAATAAGGCAGTTAGCCCACTGTTCCTAGGCCGTCATTGTGAATAAGAATTTGTTCTTAACTGAAAACATTGACACATCCAAAAAACTGACAGAAGCCCTGATTTCTAAAGTAATGAGAATCCCACAAACACATACAAAGATTGTTGTAGCAGATGTGTCACATCTGCTCCTGCCATGCCCTCTAGTGCTCATCCTGTGTCTCCTTGACCTGCCGCCACTTCCCCAGTGCTCTCTCCCTCTCTCTGTGTGTGTGATTGTGTGGGCGGAGACAGGTGTGCTGGAGTCAGAGCAGATCCCCACCAGCTGCAACCTGTTTCATAAACAAGACCTCTACAAATACTCAGTCCTGCCACTTCCACACTGCCAGATCGTAATCTCTGCTCAATCAGTCCATGTTTCTAGCCGGTTGTTCCTGTTGTGCCTGTTTTCCCTTGCCTGACACTGTTTTCCTCTCCCAACGCTCTCAATGGACAGCTTCTCGCCAGTGTCCGTGAGAGAACCGTGCCGGTCATCCTGCGTCTCTATGGGAATCACCAGGAAAGGATCAGTCTCCACATAATCGACTGCCCTCGCTCTCCCCTGATTCTTGGCCATATTTGGTTAAAGCTGCACAACCCACAGCTTTGGTTAAAGCTGCACAATCGACTGGACCGCTGGATGGGTAACCACTTGGAGTACATTTTGTCACACTAATTGTCTACATTCTGCCCTTCCCCCTGCCTTGTCTGTGCCCCAGTCCATTCCAGAATCCCCAGACCTGTCATCAGTTCGTCCAGAGTATCACGATCTAGCTCCTGTGCTCAGCAAGCAACACACCCTGTCTCTGCTACTTCATCGGCCGTACGACTGCGCTATTGACCCCCAGCCTGGAGCTGCTCTCCCCTGTAGCCGGTTGTAAAACCTCTCTCGCCCTGCGCAAGAGACTATGGAGGGGTACATCCAGGATTCCCTGGCTGCAGGACATGTCAGGCCTTCTTCCTCTCTGGGAAGGGGCTGGTTTTTCTTTGTCAAGAAAAAAGATGGGTCACTAAGGCCGTGCATAGACTTCAGTGGGCTGAATAGTATCGTGACATTACATTTTTTTCTAAGGACCTTGAGGCCTACCAACAACACGTTCACCAAGTTCTCCAATGGCTGTTGGAGAATAAGCTTTTTGTTAAGCTTTTTTTTGTTTTGTTAAGGCTGAGAAATGTGAGTTTCATGCTTCTTCTGTGTCCTTCCTGGGTTACATTATTGCACAAGGACAGTTACGGATGGACCCTGCCAAGGTCAGGGCAGTCACAGTGGTCTGTGCCCTCGAATCTGAAGCAGCTGCAGCGTTTCCTGGGGTTTGACCATTTTCACAGACGTTTCATCCGTAACTACAGCCGTTTGGCAGCCCTTGTCACCACCACCCCCACTCCGTTCCACTGGTCCCATGAGGCAGAGGCAGCGTTCCGGGAACTCAAGTGCCGCTTCACTTCCGCTCCGATCCTCACCCAGACAGACTCAGAACTCCAGTTCGTCGTCGAGGTGGATGCCTCCGACACCGGTGTAGGTGCTGTTCTGTCTCAATGTTCCCCCTCTGATCAGAAGGTCCACCCATGTGCTTTCTTGTCCCGCAAGCTCTCACCTGCAGAAAGAAATTTCGACATAGGTACCCGGGAACTTCTGGCTGTGAAGCTGGCACTTGAGGAGTGGTGTCACTGGTTGGAGGTCTCGGTTCTCCCCTTCATTGTGTGGACAGACCACAAATACCTGTCCTACATCCAGACCGCCAAACGTCTGAACTCACGGCAGGCCAGGTGGGCATTGTTGTTTGGAAGATTCAACTTCACACTCACTTATCGACCCGGATCT
This sequence comes from Salvelinus namaycush, assembly GCF_016432855.1. Lineage (NCBI taxonomy): Eukaryota > Metazoa > Chordata > Actinopteri > Salmoniformes > Salmonidae > Salvelinus > Salvelinus namaycush. The sequence continues at coordinate 19,474,003 of NC_052320.1, forward strand.
AAGAATACCAAGCCTGACGCCCACTCCCATCAGTTCACCGCCTACAACACAGGTTCCGAGCCAGAGACCATTATGCCATCCACCTGCATCCTTGCCGCTGTCTCCTGGGAGATCGAGTCCCACATTTGCCAGGCTCAACAGAACCAGCCTGACCCAGGTAACGGTCCTAGAAAGGCTCTGTTTGTTCCAGATTCAGTTTGCTCTGAAGTTCTTCAGTGGGCCCATTGTACTCACCTCACCTGTCACCCTGGCATGAACCAGACTGTCACCTTCCTGCGTCAGCGCTTTTGGTGGCCCACATGGGGAGAGACGCCCGGGAGTTCGTCTCAGCCTGCTCAGTCTGTGCCCAGAACAAAACCTCCACCAAACCCACTTCCGGTATACTTCGCCCTCTTCCTATACCCAGTCGCCCCTGGTCACACATAGCTCTGGACTTCGTCACTGGCCTTCCCCCATCTAACGGTAACTCAGTCATCCTCACCATTATTGACAGATTTTCCAAAGCAGCTCACTTCATTCCCCTCCAAGCTTCCATCCTCCAAGGAGACTTCGGACCTGCTGGTATCCCATGTGTTTCGGCTGCATGGCATTCCCACTGACATCGTTTCCGACAGGGAACCCCAGTTTACATCCCAGGTATGGAAAGGCTTCTGTTCAACACTTGGTATTAATGTTAGTCTTTCATCTGGATATCATCCCCAGACCGAACAGGCCAACCAGTAGATGGAGACTGCCCTACTCTGTGTGATTTCGGCTAACCCTTCCTCTTGGAGTGCTTAGCTACCCTGGGTGGAATATACCCACAACACCCTCATCAATGCCTCGTCAGGTATGAAACCCTTCGAGTGTGCTCTGGGCTATCCACCCCCCTTGTTCCCTGCCCAAGAAGTCGAGGTAGCGGTGTCCTTAGTCCATGACCACATGCGCCGTTGTCATCGCACCTGGAGGAGGACCCGGGCTGCGCTTCACCATGCCTCCGCCAGGACCCAATCCCAAGCTAACCATCACCGTGCCTCAGCTCCAGTCTACACTCCAGGCCAAAGGGTATGGCTCTTGTCGAAGGACTTGCCTTTGAAAGTGGTTTCCAGGAAATTTCCCCCCCGATTCATTGGTCCCTTTGAGATTGATCGTGTCATTAACCCCTCTGCTGTGCACCTGAAACTCCCAGACTCTTAAGACCCACCCAACCTTCCATGTGTCCCTGATTTAAACCTGTCTGCTCCAGTCCCCTGTCTCCTCCTGCAGCAGCTCCTTCACCCCCTCGGCTCATCGATGACCATCCTGCCTATACCGTGCGTTGGCGCCCGTAGAGGGAGGGGTACTGTCACATCTGCTCCTGTCACACCCTCTAGTGCTCATCGTGTGTCTCCTTGACCTGCCACCACTCCCCCAGTGCTCTGTGTGTGTGTAGAGACAGGTGTGCTGGAATCAGAACAGATCCCCACCAGCTGCAACCTGTTCCATAATCAAGACCTCTACAAATACTGAGGCCTGCCACTTCCACACTGCCAGATCGTAATCTATGCTCAGTCAGTCCATGTTTCTAGCCATTTCTTTCTGTTGTGCCTGTTTTCCCTTGCCTGAACCTGTTTTCCTCTCCGCTACAGTTCTGCCCGCTCTGACTCTGGTCCGACTTCTCGTCAGTCCTGCTACTCTGTCCTGGATTCCCCACTCTACGCTACCTTGGATTCCCCTCCGGACCTGCTTACCCTATCCCAACAGCTCTCGCTCCAGCCTCAGCCTCCGCGCCCGGTTTCCGGCAACCCGCCCGAGCTTCCCCTGGCCTGCACTCAATCTTCCCCCCGTGTTTCAATAAATACCTTGGTTACCTCATCCCAGTCTCCTCGTCTGAGTCTGCTCTTGGGTTCACCTGTTCCGCTCCGCGTGACAAGATGTTGTCCCAGGCCAGATTTAACAATGACAATAAACAGGTAATTTCATTATGTGGCAGTAAAGTGAGGACCCATGGAATCCAATTACATCACCATAACTTCCCCCTGGATGTGCAGCCTGGGCAGGGCCAGCCCTGGGAAGAAACAACATAAACGGTCGCTTAGGGCTTACTGTTGAGCATTAGGATAGTAGAATACACAGGGTCTAATTTTGAAATTTAGTTTTCCATCAACAGTTTCTCTCTTATGTCAGTCACTGACAGTCTCTCAATTAACCCATGTCAGCTAAAATGTTTTAGACTGGTAAGTTAATCTAGCCAGCTATCTAAACTTGTAGTAATCATGGTCGAATTACAGGGCAAGTGCACAGGGGCCCTGGCCCCCATAGATTTTGTCACTCTCACTCATAAGTCATGGAAAAATGTGTAGAATTGCGGGAAATTAGCTTTAAAACTGCAAAAATGTTTCTCCATCTGTCATCCCGTATATAGGTTGAAAATGGCAGATTTTGTCATTGATAAGCACCTAAATTGGAACCTCGTGGCCGTACAGTAACATGCTATACAGGACGTCAGAGCTCAGGTTCTCCGGTTTGCAGCGCTTTATGGGTTTTAACTGACAGACTTTATAAACTTGAGCACCACGCGTGACAAGAAGAGGCCCCCATCCTTCCCACTAATTGGGGTACTTTTGCACATTTGTTGTCCGAGTGAGGGAAATGCTGTAAATCGAGAGGAGTCGATGTGTAATGAAAGATGAGACATTGAGGATAATAAATACCACTTGATGTCATACAAGCAAACCACACACCCATGAGTCCAAGTTTTTCTCCCCAATTTTGTGATATCCAATTGGTAACGTAAACTAACTCACTTTTGTACATTGCGCTGGTCCGTACAATTGACCTTATTTTAGCGCCCAAAACACGGAATACTTCCAGATCAACTGTAATATCAATACCATTGTAAAGCACAATTTCTCCCCTTTCCAACAAAATCAATGACTAGCCCTTCATGATGCCCATCTCTGCATGATTGAAGAAGGCAATGAGCTCCGTCGGGTCTTTTTAAAAATGGCAGGTGGGGAAGCGAAACCTACTGCGTGATTGTGAGAAGGAGAGATGTCGTGTGGGGAAACGGCTTTTTTCACTCGATCTGTCCAACTTATCACCTTATAGCCTCTAAAATGTAAATAAAACACTATAAAGAGTTTATATAATGTGTCATTACATACCTATTTGAAGGTTTGTGTCGAATTTGAATCAGGTTTTTAGGGGGCGGTGCTAAAGTGATCTTCAGAAGTAAACAGAGGCTTTAGAGGGTCATGATAGCTTGCAGTGATGACGCAAAAAATGACTAGGTATCCCCCCCTTACCCTGTCCCTGTCCCTTGTTTTTAAACGGTGAGAGAAGTGCTACACCTGGTGGAGAGAGGCTGTAAGACAGAATTAGTTGCTTTATGCGTGCTGTACGTTACGCCATGACACGTCACGATGTAACATACAGCGTCGGAGGGGTCAGTTTTTTCAACTTTTCTTCAATACTATAGAGCCATTACCATGTCAATCAACGCTTGAATAGAAACGCAGTTCACACCCCAGATTTTGATGTCAACACAGTCGCTACAGTCCCAATAGTTTTCTTTGCAGCCTCGTTTGAATGTCGCAGTTGCGCACATTTGTACAGAATGGGGTTAGCGTACGTTAGTCTTGTCCCATCGCTGCAACTCTCATACGGACTCGGGAGAGGCATGTGTCTTCCCGAAACACGACTCGCCAAGCCACACTGCTTCTTGACACACTGCCCGCTTAACCCGGAAGCCAGCCAGAACCAATGTGTCGGAGGAAACAGTTGTACAGCTGGCGACCGAAGTCAGCTTTCATGCGCCCGGCCTCCACAAGGAGTCGCTAGAGTGTGATAGGACAAGGACATCCCAGCCGGCCAGACCCTCCCCTATCCCAGACGACGCTGGGCCAATTGTGCAGCGCCTCATGGGTTTCCCGGTCGCGGCTGGCTGCGACACAGCCCAGGATCGAACACAGATCTGTAGTGACGCCTTTAGCACTGCGATGCAGTGCCTTAGATCGCTGCGCCTCCCGGGAGGCCCATGAGTTCAAATGTGCACTCCACATTTCCATATTTGAAAACTCATGTCATTTACAGTATCAACGTTTATGATCACTATGTTTGAGCCACAGTTACAAGGATGATATGCTTTATAACCTGGGTTGTCCTGAACCAAATTAGCCTATGTTTGTCGTTTTGTGAACAAAACTTTGCTTAGGCCTCCAAAAGCCTAGGGCCAGCGCTGAGCCTGGGTGTAATAAGATGGGCTTTAAATGATCAGACTTTGAATGCTGAGAGAGATGATTGAGACGACAGTCATGGCTCTGTGGACGTCCTCCTCACATCATGGCACCGTCTGAAATGGACCCTGGTCAAAAGCAACGTACTATAGGGAACAGGGTGCCATTTGGGACACATCCTCATGTCTCTCTGGTGCCTGACAGGCTACTGCCATCTCCTTCCTCCACCAACAGATCCAGCCACCCGGCCATTAGGAGCGAATATGATGCGTTATTTGATTCATTATTTTATTAGACCCCAAAGAACAGTGGGTATCTTGCTCATTAAAGCCTCTCGATTCCTCCCTGTTTCATCAGCTGAGACTGCCAAGCTCTTTATCTCAGTGTTCTTGATGTTTGTGCTGTTTATGTAAAACCCATCTGTTTGCTCCTCTCTCTCTTGGCAGAGTGGCCACCTCTTCCTTATGCTTCTCTTTTGAAGTAATGTCAAAATAAGATTTTTGTGCATTTAAATCATCTGAGTTTCACTTTTTTTTATCAACGTTCAGGCCAAAATTTAAAAAAGCACTGCTTGAATTAGGCACAGCCCAACTCCTCGCCTTTATTTCCTGTTTTGGCTAAATGGTCCAAATATGTGTTTGTTTTTACATTTATGCATGTTCAACACAGTGTATAAACACAAACTGAACATCATTGTAAGAATAATTCTGAATTTAAAAGCATGTCACTGTGTAATAAATTAAATTAGCTCATAGCTCTGCTGTCGGAGAGTGGGCAGGTAATTTTCTTGAGGAGCTCCAGCGCGACAATCCCATGAGGGATGAAATCTAATATTAACTGCAAATCATTATGTGAGAACTGCTCTTCCGTGACCTGACGCTGTACCTGTATGACTAACTCAATCTAGGTTATTTAGATATGTTAGCTACTGTACTGGGAAGTAGTGCTGCTGTGACAGTTATGGGCTATAGAAATTGCAGTGTGACTTCTGGAAATACAGTACATACTGTAGGGGTAATTTACATGTTTGTTGGATGTGAGTGACAAGACTTCTCCCTCTCCTATAATGATCTGATGTGTGATTGATAGTAAATCAGATGATCTGATGTGTGATTCTCACAGTTTGTGCGATTGACAGCAAAGCAGTAGTGACTTGGATGTGGCATTGCATATATAAAGAAACTGATGTGCTGACAGTGGAGAGATGTGTTACTTAGATTTGTAACCTTAGATAATATTTATATTTGCAGCTCAGATATTGAAAACCAACACACATGCAAAAATGTATATAAAATAACTGCACTGTCTGTTGATAAGTGAGGATGGCAACATCTACGGGTCATGCTAGGGAGAGTACAGTGTTGTTTTAATTCAATAACTTATACATCTGATACATTAAATTCATCAGTATAGAAGGCTAATGCTTTGAGCACAGAACATATCCTGTATACTATATGCCATTTGGTTTGTCTGAGATTGTACACCCTACATTGCCAAACTCGTTATTCTATTCCATTGTTGACTTTTAGGACAGGTGTTTTTTCCCTCTTTAACAATGGGCTTTAGATTGCAGCTAATAACCCTTGTGACCAATTAATAATATTCAATCATATTGAAGTTCAAAGTATTTGTTAAGATTTAATGCAGTAACCTGCTTCTCCTGTCCAATAATTCATTTTTAATTGTCTCATTAGTGGGAGAGCTTGACTGTGGGTTGGAGAAACCATCAGTTGTTCTTCCTTACTTTGAAGCTTTCCAGTAATACCTGGGCAAAGCACCGAGCCCAGACGTCCTTTTAGTTACCACAGCAACCTGGCTCACTCTTTGAAATCCCTACAAAAATAGCATTTTTATCTGCACATAATCATCCAAGTGTTCTTTGAAGGAAAAAGCATAATATCATGTTCTAACACTTCAAAACGAAGTGCGAACCTCATTATAAAAAGTTTGTCACCTAAAGAGTCTGTTTGCTTATTTATTCTGTTTATTTATTATTTTCAACTGCATGACTAATTGCTAGGATACATGTTTATGAGATTCAGTTTGGCTGGGATGTTAGTAAATAGTATTTTGTCTCACATACAGTAGAGAAGACTGCAGGTTCTGATTAAAATGTCTTATCATCAGAAGCAGAATATTACAAAAGTTCCTGTCAACTTTAATCGTTTGCTGAACTACACTCCCTAGGATACATAGGGAGATATATCAGCGCTTTTAAATATTCCTTTGTAATTTCTCTCCATCATGATGGGATGCAACACAACTTTGGGGAAATAAGGTATTATTTTGATTCACATCAACTTCATGTTTTATGATTGTATAATAATAATGCATTAATGTATAATAATCCAACCCTATAGTTTTGGCTTTCCCATTTAACAAATCAGATAAATATGGTAGACCTACGGCACAATACATTGGCATGATCAGCAGGCTAGAATGGGTATTCAATGCAGGAGCTAAAAACACAAGCATTTCGCTGCACCTGCTTTAACATCTACTAATCTGTTTACGAGACAAATCAACTTTGATGTTATTTGATTTGGTATTCCATCAAACGAGGTGGGCAATGCACTGATAGGGTGGAATCCGGCTGCATGGTCAGGAAGATGGCAGAAGCAGATTTTTTGTTTGAAACTGATGGAACGTCGAGTGGAAATGAGAGTGAGAAGGAATGGATTACAGTGGCAAACAAATAAGGAAGTAAGAGTTGTAAAGTGGTCGTGGAATCTAGTGAATCCAAGGTGCTATCTAGAACCTAAAAGTAAAATGTTATTTGCCATATGCGCCGAATAGAACAGGTGTAGACTTTATCGTAAAACGCTTATTTACGAGCCCTTTCCCAACAATGCAGTTCCAAAGTAAGAACAATATAAATAGATAGCAAAAATACAAAAAAAATGAAATAGTAACGCAATAAAATAACAATACCGGTACACAGTTAATGTGCAGGGGTACGAGGTAGTTGAGGTAATTGGGGTAATATGTACATAGAGGTAGGGGTAAAGTGACTAGGCAATCAGGATAGATAATAAACAGAGTAGCAGCAGCGTATGCGAAGAGTGTGAAAGTGTGTCTATGTGTGAGTGTGTGTGTCTGGCGTCAATATGCATGTGTTTGTGTGTTTTGTGTGTGTGAGAGTGTATGCAGTGTGTGAGTATGTGTGTGTGTGTGTGTTGGATTGTCAGTAGTAGTAGCGTGTGTTAGTGTCTAGGTAGAGTTCAGTGACTGTGCATAGAGCCGGTGCAAGAATGTCAAATAAAAGAGGTCAATGTAAATAGTCCGGGTAGCCAATTGATTAACTGATTAATTAAGAGTGTGCAAAGCTGTCATCTAGGCAAAGGATGGCTATTGGAAGAATCTCAAATATAAATAAATGTTTGGTTTTGTTTAACACTTTTTTGGTTACTACATGACACCATATGTGTTATTTCATAGTTTTGATGTCTTGACTATTATCCTACAATGTAGAAAATAGTAAAAATAAAGAAAACCCCTTTATTAAGTATGTGTTCTTAAACTTTTGACCGGTAGCGTAGCTGTTAGTAGAGTCAGAGCTAGAAGATGGGGGGGAGATCTGCTTAAATTAACAATAATACATTTAGCAAGATTATTTAAGATACTGTTTGAAGAGGTAGGGTTTCAGTTTTCGGAAGATGGACAGGGAAGCGCTTGGACTGGGGTGAGCAGGAGCTGCACTCCCGTAGGGGTGGGAGGGCCAAGAGACCTAAGGTGGCAGAATGGCGTGCTCGGGTTAGGGTGTAGGGTTTGAGCATAGCCTGAAGGTAGGGAGGGGCAGTTCTTCTTGCTGTTCAGTAGGGAAGCACCTTAGTCTTGTATTGGAGATTCAACTGGAAGCCAGTGGAGTGTGCGGAGGCGCAGGGTGACATGAGAGAATATGGGAAGGTTGAAAACCAGGTGGGCTGCTGTGTTCTGGATAAGTTGCAGGGGGGAGGGGAGCCCAGCCAACCGCGAGTTGCAGTAGTCCAGATGGAAGAGGACAAGTGCCTGGATTAGAACCTGTACTGCTTCCTGTGTCAGGTAGGGTCATACTCTACGGATGTTGTAGAGCATGAACCTGCAGGAGCAGGTCACTGCTTTGATGTTTGCAGAGAACAAAATGGTGTTGTCCAGGGTCACGCCAAGGTTCTTTGCACTCTGGGGGGGGATGACATTCAAGCCAGGCACGCAGAGATGCGTGTCACCACCTGGGTGTCAGGAGGGGGGAAGGAGAAAAGTAGTTGAGTGTTATCCGCATAGCAATGATAGGAGAGACCATGTGAGGATATGACAGTGCCGAGTGACTTGGTGTACTCCTTATCCTTTGACTCTCTATGTCCCCTATCCTCCAGGCCGGCTCGGTCCTCCCCTCCTGCTCTGTGGCTCGACGACTCATTGCGAGCTCACAGAACAGGGCTCCGGGCAGCCGAGCGGAAATGGAGGAGAACTCGCCTCCCTGCGGACCTGGCATCCTTTCACTCCCTCCTCTATACATTTTCCTCTTTTGTCTCTGCTGCTAAAGCCACTTTCTACCACTCTAAATTCCAAGCATCTGCCTCTAACCCTAGGAAGCTCTTTGCCACCTTCTCCTCCCTCCTGAATCCTCCTCCCCCTCCCCCCCCCTCCTCCCTCTCTGCGGATGACTTCGTCAACCATTTTGAAAAGAAGGTTGACGACATCCGATCCTCGTTTGCTAAGTCAAACGACACCGCTGGTTCTGCTCACACTGCCCTACCCTGTGCTTTGACCTCTTTCTCCCCTCTCTCCCCAGATGAAATCTCGCGTCTTGTGACGGCCGGCCGCCCAACAACCTGCCCGCTTGACCCTATCCCCTCCTCTCTTCTCCAGACCATTTCCGGAGACCTTCTCCCTTACCTCACCTCGCTCATCAACTCATCCTTGACCGCTGGCTACGTCCCTTCCGTCTTCAAGAGAGCGAGAGTTGCACCCCTTCTGAAAAAACCTACACTCGATCCCTCCGATGTCAACAACTACAGACCAGTATCCCTTCTTTCTTTTCTCTCCAAAACTCTTGAACGTGCCGTCCTTGGCCAGCTCTCCTGCTATCTCTCTCAGAATGACCTTCTTGATCCAAATCAGTCAGGTTTCAAGACTAGTCATTTAACTGAGACTGCTCTTCTCTGTGTCACGGAGGCGCTCCGCACTGCTAAAGCTAACTCTCTCTCCTCTGCTCTCATCCTTCTAGACCTATCGGCTGCCTTTGATACTGTGAACCATCAGATCCTCCTCTCCACCCTCTCCGAGTTGGGCATCTCCGGCGCGGCCCACGCTTGGATTGCGTCCTACCTGATAGGTCGCTCCTACCAGGTGGCGTGGCGAGAATCTGTCTCCTCACCACGTGCTCTCACCACTGGTGTCCCCCAGGGCTCTGTTCTAGGCCCTCTCCTATTCTCGCTATACACCAAGTCACTTGGCTCTGTCATAACCTCACATGGTCTCTCCTATCATTGCTATGCAGACGACACACAATTAATCTTCTCCTTTCCCCCTTCTGATAACCAGGTGGCGAATCGCATCTCTGCATGTCTGGCAGACATATCAGTGTGGATGACGGATCACCACCTCAAGCTGAACCTCGGCAAGACGGAGCTGCTCTTCCTCCCGGGGAAGGACTGCCCGTTCCATGATCTCGCCATCACGGTTGACAACTCCATTGTGTCCTCCTCCCAGAGCGCTAAGAACCTTGGCGTGATCCTGGACAACACCCTGTCGTTCTCAACTAACATCAAGGTGGTGGCCTGTTCCTGTAGGTTCATGCTCTACAACATTCGCAGAGTACGACCCTGCCTCACACAGGAAGCGGCGCAGGTCCTAATCCAGGCACTTGTCATCTCCCGTCTGGATTACTGCAACTCGCTGTTGGCTGGGCTCCCTGCCTGTGCCATTAAACCCCTACAACTCATCCAGAACGCCGCAGCCCGTCTGGTGTTCAACCTTCCTAAGTTCTCTCACGTCACCCCGCTCCTCCGCTCTCTCCACTGGCTTCCAGTTGAAGCTCGCATCCGCTACAAGACCATGGTGCTTGCCTACGGAGCTGTGAGGGGAACGGCACCTCCATACCTTCAGGCTCTGATCAGGCCCTACACCCAAACAAGGGCACTGCGTTCATCCACCTCTGGCCTGCTCGCCTCCCTACCTCTGAGGAAGTACAGTTCCCGCTCAGCCCAGTCAAAACTGTTCGCTGCTCTGGCACCCCAATGGTGGAACAAACTCCCTCACGACGCCAGGTCAGCGGAGTCAATCACCACCTTCCGGAGACACCTGAAACCCCACCTCTTTAAGGAATACCTAGGATAGGATAAAGTAATCCTTCTAACCCCCCCCCCCCCCCCCCCCTTAAAAGATTTAGATGCACTATTGTAAAGTGGCTGTTCCACTGGATATCATAAGGTGAATGCACCAATTTGTAAGTCGCTCTGGATAAGAGCGTCTGCTAAATGACTTAAATGTAAATGTAAATGTAAATGTGTACAGACAGAAGAGGAGAAGACCTAGAACCGAGCCCTGGGGGACACCAGTAGTAAGAGTACATGGTGCAGACACAGATCCTCTCCACGTCACCCTGGTAGGAGTGGCCTGCCGGATAGGATGCAATCCAAGAGTGTGCATAGCCTGAGACGCCCAGCCCTGAAAGGGTGGAGAGGAGGATCTGATGGTTCACGGTGTCAAAGGCAGTGGATACAGAGGAGAGAGAGTCAGATTTGGCAGTGCAGAGAGCCTCCGTGACACAGAGAAGAGCAGTCTCAGTTGAGTGACCCGTCTTGAAGCCTGACTGGTTAGGGTCAAGAAGATCGTTCTGAGAGAGATAACGAGAAAGTTGATCAGAGACAGCAGACACAAGTGTTTTGGAAAGAAAAGAAAGAAGGGATACAAGTCTATAGTTTTTGACGTCAGAGGAGTCAATTGTTGGTTTCTTGAGGAGGGGAGCAACTCGGGCCATTTTGAAGTCAGAGGGGACGCAGCCAGTGGTCAGGGATGAGTTGATGAGGAATGGGAGAAGGTCTCCAGAGATGGCCTGGAGAAGGGAGGAGGGGATTGGGTCAAGCGGGCAGGTTGTCAGGCGGCCAGACCTTATTTAACCTGCTTTCATTTTTGCTTGTAAGCAGGAATCAGGTGGATAAAATTACAGTCAGAATTTCCAAATGGACGGCGAGGGAGAGCTTTGTACGTGTCTCTGTGTGTGGAGTAAAGGTGGTCTAGAATTATTTTCCTCTGGTTGCATGCTGGTAGAAATCAGGTAAAACAGATTTAAGTTTGCCTGCATTAAAGTCCCCGGCCACTAGGAGCGCTGCTTCTGGATGAGCATTTTCTTGTTTCTTGAAATGCATAGGGGATGTTGTTCCCACCAGGACAATTAAAACCTATCCAAATCAAAAAAGTGGATAGATGGCAGCATTCGCCCAAAACTGAAAGCACAAACCATTGCATTTAACCACGGCAAGGTGACTGGGAATATTCTAGTCAAGGCCTGTCCTATTTGACTATTGCTGTACATATTCTATTCAATCCTACGTGTTCTTCAGATATACTACATATTCTATCCATATACTGTCCAAAATGTACAATCGGAAAGTATTCAGACCTCTTCCCTATTTCCACATTTTGCTACCTGACAGCCTTATTAAAAAATGGATTAAATAAAAAAATGTCCTCGTATATCTACACACAATACCCCATAATGACAAAGTGAAAACAGGTTTTTTGAATTTTTAGCAAATTTATTACAATTTTTTTTTTAAGTATAAAAGTACTCAAACCCTTTGCTATGGGATGCGAAATTGAGCTCAGGTGCATCCTTTCCATTGATCATCCTTGACATGTTTCTACAAATTGATTGGAGTCCACCTGTGGTAAATTAAATTAATTTGACATGATTTGGAAAGGAACACATCTGTCTATACAAAGTCCCACAGTTGACAGTGCATGTCAGAGCAAAAACCAAGCAATGAAGTCGAAGGAATTGTCTGTAGAGCTTGGAAACATGATTGTGTCAAGGCACAGATCTGGGGAAGGGTACCAAAAAATGTCTGCAGCATTGAAGGTCCCCAAGAACACAGTGGCCTCCATCATTCTTAAATGAAAGAAGTTTGGCCGCACAGCCAAACTGAGCAATCAGGGAGAAGGGCCTTGGTCAGGGAGGTGACCAAGAACACATGGTCACTCTGACAGAGCTCCAGAGTTCCTCTGTGGAGATGGGAGAACCTTCCAGAAGGACAACCATCTCTGCAGCACTTTACTAATCAGGCCTTTATGGTAGAGTGGCCAGACGGAAGCCACCCCTCAGTAAAAGGCACGACAGCCCGCTTGGAGTTTGCCAAAAAGCACCTAAAGGACTCTCAGACCATGAGAAACAAGATTCTCTGGTCTAATGAAATGAAGATTGAACTCTTTCGCATGAATACCAAGCGTCACGTCTGGTGGAAACCTGGCACAATCCCTCTGGTGAAGCATGGTGGTGGCAGCATCATGCTGTGGGGATGTTTTTCAGCGGCAGGGACTGGAAGACTAGTTAGGATCGAGGGAAAGATGAACGGAGCAAAGTACAGAAAGATCCTTGATGAAAACTTGCTCCAGAGTGCTCAGGACCTCAGATTGGAGTGAAGGTTCACCTTCCAACAGAACAATGACCCTAAGCACACAGCCAAGACAATGCAGGAGTGGCTTCGGGACAAGTCTCTGAATGTTCTTGAGTTGCCCAGCCAGAGCCCGGACTTGAACCCGATCAAACATCTCTGGAGAGACCTAAAAATAGCTGCACAGTGACGCTCCTTATCCAATCTGACAGAGCTTGAGAGGATCTACAGAAAAGAATCGGAGAAACTCCCCAATACAGATGTGCCAAACTTGTAGCGCCATACCCAAGAAGACATGAGGCTGTAATCGCTGCCAAAGGTGCTTCAACAAAGTACTGAGTAAAGTGTCTGAATACTTATGTAAATGTGATATTTCAGTTTTTTTTTTTTTTAAATAAATTTGCAAAAGAATCTAAAAACCTGTTTTTGCTTTGACATTATGGGGTATCGTGTGTAGATTGATGAGGGGGAAAACTATTTCATCCATTTTAGAATAAGGCTGTAAGGTAAAACAACATGTGGAAAAGGTGAAGGGTGGTTCGAGCCCTGAACTGGGTGGTTCGAGCCCTGAATGCTGATTGGCTGACATTTATTTTTTATTGCTCTACTCTACTTATAATAGCAATAAGGCTCCTTGTGGGTTTGTGGTATATGGCCGATATACCACAGCTAAGGGCTGTATCCAGGCACTCTGCATTGCATTGTGCGTAAGAACAGCCCTTAGCTGTTAGCCATATACGAATCCCCGAGCTGACAAGGTAAAAATCTGTTGTTCTGCCCCTGAACAAGGCAGTTAACCCACTGTTCCCCGGTAGGCCATCATTGTAAATAAGAATTTGTTCTTAACTGACTTGCCTAATTAAATAAAGGTTAAATTATATATACACCGCACCTCCTCAGGCCTTATTACTTAAATATGTTTATACTCCGTACTCTGACATTGCTCATCCTGTTATTTCTGTATTTCTTAATTCCATTCTTTTACTTTTTAGATTTGTGTGTATTGTTGTGTATTGTTAGATATTACTGTACTGTTAGAGCTAAGAACACAAGCATTTTGCTACACCCGCAATAGCACCTGCTAATACTGTATGTGTCTGCGACCAATAACATTTGATTTGACCTGAATAGATATTTGAATCTGACTAAAGGAGTACAGTTTTAATTGTTTTGTTTACTTTTGAATATTATAAGTATTTATTTTTTCGCCCTTCCCTTATGACAATTATTTGTGTTAAAGTTTGTTTTCATCCCATTCAGTAGTGGGCGGCATGCACCTTTAATGTTGTTTGCAGATTGCCATAAACACCATAGAAGAAGAAAATGATATACGATACTTCTGCGCTTAAAGCCAGTAGGACTCCAATCAGAGTTACTTTCGAGTAGATGGGAAAGTCCATTGGACTCGTATTAGCGCATTATGTGCGTTGCCCATGTGTCGTCAATGGGCCTCGCAGTGCATTCTGGGTAATTCTGGGACAAGGCGCGCACTCTTTCAATGAGCATTAGCATGGATTTAGTCAACAAGAAGTACAACATTACAAATACTTTCCGAGATGTGAGATAATTCACTTGTTCTCTGTAATATAGTATAGCTTTGGAATCGTGACATTACGTACTTTCGAGGAAAATAGGCAGGTTTCTCGACTCATACCCTGACTTTGAGAAGGGACTGCGGGACGATTAGCTTAGCAACCGCATGACGCAGCATGACAACATGAACGCGATTTTTCGGCAGTCTGCTGGGTGAGGCGTTATACGTCCCTGCACGATGGGATTCCTATCTCCTTATTCTTCTAATATCTCTGCGCTAACTAAACGTTTCGATCTTTGAAGAATGGGAGCAATGGAAACCACACATTTTTACCTACCAGTTGAGCATCTCTCATAGTCTAATATAATGGACATTAATAAAAACAACGAAAATAGGTCTATTCATTCGGACAACGTCGAGGAAGTTTATAACGTGCCAATTGAAGTTATCATACGACCAATCCCTCCTGTACTAGACGAGAGCAAAGTTCAGAGCCTTATGGGTACAATACCGGTAAAAATGTGGCCTAGATCAAACCATAAGAGAGTTGATTGTTAAGTGGTGGTGGTATAAATACAGACGGCAGCAAGAAAATAGTGAAGATTATCTTCTTAATTGAGAAACTAGGCTACTGTATTAGACTGATAAACCTCTAGTGTGAATGACACATTTTTGCCATGTTTATTGAATGTATCAAACGTGTATTTCCTTGTTCTGTGTGATAAATGACCTCTGAAATAGAATAGGAAAATGTACCAAATACTGTATTTTTCCTCATAGGAATCTATAGACATCAGCACTGTTCCTCCCATTGATATACTCTGGATCAAGGGAAGGGAAGGAGGAAGTTACTACTACTTTGGAGGCTGTCACCGGTTTGAGGCAAACAAATGGTTGAAAATGAAAACCATTCCAGCAAAGATCTTCAAATCAAATGTTGCAGACCTGCACACTTACTTGGGTGCCTCAACCCCAGACCTACAGTGAAATTTGATTAATTGAGGACTATAGAGCCATGTTATACTCCATGTGAATCAGTGTTTTCAACTGTAAATGTGCAGTGCAAGTACTGACAAGCAGGTGGAGATGTAACTGGTTTATATTATGTTATATCATGTATTTCCCCTCCTGTATCACATTTGATGCTGAAAGGTGGAGCATTGTGTAATATTTCAAAATGCAAATAACCCCAATTGCATATCACAAATAGAAATAAAGAAGTAAGATTCCTTAAAGCTGCAATATGTAACTTTTTTGTGCAACCTGACAAAATGCATATAGAAATGTGTGTTAAAGGTCTGTCATTTTCATTGAAAGCAAGTCTAAGAAGCAGTAGATGTGCGTTATTTCTATGCTTCCTGTTCTTAAGTTTTATTTTTGCTTTTACTTTCGGTTTTGTACACCAGCTTCAAAAAGCTTAAAATGCAATATTTTTGGTTATGGAAAATATATTTCACAGCGATTTAGGTGGTACAATGATTCTCTACGCTATACTTGCTTGTTTTGTCACATAAACGGAATATTTTAATTTTAGCAACCAGGAAATGGCGGAGCGATTTCTGCATTGTGCATCTTAGATGTATACATTTTTTATTAACATAATTGGAAGCGCTAATAGTTATTTTAAGTTAAATGATTATGCTACAACGAAAGACAGTGTAAAAGTCAAAAGTAATTTATTGACGTCAGATTTGCACACAAACTTGAGTTAACCACACGGATCTAAAGTCAGAATACGGCCCTACGTCAAAGATCTTTAGAACTAACCCAAGTTAGACCAGAGCCGGATCATTGATGAAACACAGTCTGGCTTTATGAGGAACAGACATATGTCTAACAATGTCAGACTAGTATTAGACATACTTGACTACTCAGACCTAATAACTGAGGATAGCTTCATATTATTTTTAGATTTTTATAAAGCATTTGACACAGTAGAGCATCAGTTCCTCTTCCACTCCCTTGAGAGACTTGGCTTTGGGGATTTTTTCTGTAAAGCTATTAAGACTATCAAATTGAAATATGGCATCTCACCTAGATTTGAGTTAAAGAGAGGAATTAGGCAAGGTTGTCCTATCTCTCCGTACCTGTTTTTATTAATCACCCAACTTCTTACAAATTCTTTAAATAATAGTCCTGTACAAGGTATTTCCAAAGCTGGTAAAGAAATTATTATAAGCCAGCTGGCTGACGATACTACACTTTTTCTGAAAGATGCTAACCAAATTACCATATCGATCAATGTGATACAATCCTTTTCCAACGTGTCTGGTCTATATCTTAACATTAATAAATGTGAACTCATGGCTGTAAAAAAAATTAAAAGTTAGATCAGAGCCTGTCATTTCCAACGGGAGCAAATTACTCATAGTGGGCAGAACAAGCAAGGAGGTAGGCAGAGCCAAGCACGAGCTAGTGAGATCCTATTTGCGTGTTCTAGCATGTATTTGCATATTTCCGTTAGGGAATGCCTACTCTGTGAAGTGCATATGCATTAACTAAATTTGCCCTTGCATTCCTTATAAACAACACCATTTTTAGAAACTTTGGCAACTTTGGTTAAAGTCTCCAAAACGCAGTCCACTGTTTGTTACAGATTCTAGTTTTGGAAACACAAAACTGTATGGAGATCAAATGTTTAATCGATTAGAAAATTAGGAGAATGTTGGCCAAAATCCATCTCGCTCCATGTTCTTCCATTGCTGGCCACTGGGCTTCCACTCATCACCATATTTGGTAATGAGTGGAAACGCCAACCGAATGCTTCACATTTATACAACCAGTGAAATATCTGTCTCATTGTTATATCTGCGCCTACTTCTTCACTAGTCTGATATGACTTCTATAATATTATGGTGGTCCTCAAACAAACATTAGAAGTGAATGCCACCACCTACTGTACTGGAGTGTAGTCAATCACAGTTTATAGACTACATTAATAAAGAAACAAACATGAGAAACTAAACCCTCCTATCTAATCCTGTACTACTAATAAAATAAAAAAGAGCCCTACTAACTTCTAGCAAATCCTCCCCATCCCCCAAATCCCTTCCAACTATAAAAGCTTCTACCAATGTAATTGTCAACCAGTTCCCCTATATCACTCACTTTTGACCAATATTTTATTTTCTATTTTAAGGTTAGATCAACAACAGGATCTGTGAGTAACGACGGAGGAACATCCCCTATCACCACAGAAGAGCCAACCTCCAACTCCATCAGACCACTCTCATCAGCAAACGTTTTAACTGTCCATCCAAAGCCACTGCCTTGTCTACTAGTATATTCCTAAAGGTCATCTAGAACAGTAACATCTCAAGTTGGTACTTGAAAAGATAATAGATAATGTTCAAATATTTTAATGAAAAATGTTATTAAATGTATTGGTCTTGCAAATTAATTTCCAGGCTGAGTACCGAGTTTTATTTCCTCACGTTTCGCGCTGTGATTTCCAGGCGAGCTCGCTCATTCCACCAACACTGCCACTTAGCCAATCAGGTACAGAACTGACTGATTAGGCACCGCCTAATGTCACATTGATAGCTAAAATGACGGGAAAATTTAAATTCAAGTCTGCCTTTTGTGCTTATGGAACATTTCTGGGATATTTTATTTCAGCTCATAAAACATGGGACCAAGATGTTGCATGTTGTGTTTTATATTTTTGTTCAGTATAGTTTAACCAACTTTTTTAACCACTACATAACTGCACCTAACCAACCGGCATTGTGTAACGTGCCAAATAATGCGTCAAACTTTGCCAGCATGAATCGGCCCTGAAGACCCACATGAGGTTGTGGCGATGTACTGCCATCTCGTGGCAACTAGAAACAATTGCATTTAAGTCATTTGACTGCATAATATGAACTATTACAAATGGATGGTTCTTGAAAATAAATATTAGTGCTTGAAAAAGTACTTGAAAGTCCTTGAATTTGACTTGCCACTGCCTGTACGAACCCTGATACAAAAGCAACTGTTTATTATCAACAACTTTCTTCTTTGAGAAGAACATACAGTAAGACTTCAACACTGATAATTTTAATCTGCAGTCAATCGACCGTCTTTCAACAGCCGCTACAGTAGCTTGTTGAATTGATTTGATCTCATGAGAGACAAACCTTCCCCTCTTCTAAAAAGCTCCATCGTCAGCATATAAGGAAACCCCAATGCCTCACCCACATGGCTAAACACATTGTTAATCATAAGGTTGAACAGAATAGGACTGATAGCACTGCCTTGAGGAATACCATTATCAACTCCATAATCATCAGATAAATACCCACCAATACCCAGTCTTGCCATCTTAATCAGTAGGCCTTCTCTCCACATAGTGTCATGGGTTTTTTTTATGTAAAAAAAAGACAGTAGCCATTACTATTGTGTTTCAAGGTAAGACCCAGATCCAGACAACGTCAAATTAACAACTGTTTATTAATCCACAGGGGCAGGGAAAAGACAGGTCAAGAGCAGGCAGGGGTCAGTAATCCAGATAGGTGGGGCAAAGGTACAGGACGGCAGGCAGGCTCAGGGCAGGCGGAAAAGGTCAAAACTGGGAAACCAGGAACAATCGAGAGCCAGGAACAGAGGGAAAACCACTGGCAGGCTTGACGAAACAAAACGAACTGGCAACAGACAAACAGAGAACACAGGTATAAATACACAGGATAATGGGGAAGATGGGCGACACCTGGGGGGGTGGTGGAGACAATCACAAAGACAGGTGACACAGATCAGGGTGTGACAATTACTTCTTTCATGACCAGAGTTTATTCCACTTCATTCCTCACCTTTACTAATGCATGAACCAAGATTGATCTACCTTTAAGGAATCCACTTTGACGTTGACTCAAAGTGTTTGTTCCAGGAAATAGGACAGTCTGTTGACAATCATCTTTTCCATCAGTTTATATGGGTTAGAGGTCAGTGCCATCGGTCTATAACTACCAGCACATGAAGGATACTTCCCAGGCGTTACAAAAGTTAATAGAACTGCAAGTTTCCATCCAGAATGTATAAATAACCCTTTCACTCCAGATCTTATTAAATAATCCCAGGTGAATATTTATGACCTCATCAGGAGGATGCTTAACATTAGATAAGACAATTTATCATGACCCAGGGCTGTATATCCACAGCTAATTAGGGCTAATTGCATCTCAGGCAATGTAAAATCAGCATCCAAGGAAGAGTCAACAATATCAATTTTCTTATGCACGTTAGTATGAGCATTTAAAATCTCACGCTTGCATTTCTTGTACACTTCGTTCAATGTAACCCCACTATGTATACTGAACAAAAATATAAATGCAACATGCAACAATTTGATAGATTTTACTGAGCTACAGTTCATACCATCAACCAAAACCGGAAATAGAGTCCTGCTTCTTCCACTTGGACCAAACATCTCCCAGTCCAGTACCCCTGCCTATTGTAGAACAGAACTGTCTCCATGCATTTCTCTTGGCAGACTTAACGACCCTACACACCAAAGCTCTCTTCCTTTGGAAATTAAGTAGAATTTCAGGAGGCAAAGTCCCCAAGTATCCTGATATTTCATCAAACATCGCTACAGATGGTTGTCAACAAGGATTGTAGAAATGTAACAGCTTAATATTACTACCTGTACGGTAGATTTCAACCATCACACATTCATATTCAGGTGGAACAGATATTTTACGATATGAAAAACCTTCCTTTATGAACGTAGCGCATCCTCCACCCTGACCAGTTGTTTTATCAGATCTGCGTGAACAATAACCAGGAATAGTATAATCAAGATGTGATCTAAGCCACGTTTCTTGAACACATATCACATCAGGTTTCATCTCTAAATCAATTAAACATTTCTTAAACTCTTGACCATTGACAATAAGGCTTCAAGCATTCCATTGAAGGATGATAAAAACCATAATACAACTACACTGTAAGACTTTTCTGTAATTTCAACAGTAAAACACTGTAGAAGGCACAGTAAATACCTTAAATGTGTTAAACAGCATTAATGCTGTAGATTGCACTGCATTATGGGTAAAATGCTGAAAAATACTGTTATTAACTGTAATTGTAAGCCTCCTGTAAAAAGTACTCTAACTTACTGTATTTCTTTACAGTAGTACCCGAACAGTGCTGTAGTGGGCGGCGCCAAACGGTCTGTGGTGTGTGAGTGTGAGAGAGAAAGTGAGTTATATCTCATAGTTGAAACCAAGACTGTTCTCAGGGCAGGTCTGCCGGTTTTGACTAGCAGAAGTTACTTTTCTTAGCAGGTTACGATAATTAACGCAGCAGGTTAGGATAATTAGGTAAAGGTAAAATGCTAACAATGTTCCCGACGCGACTCGAATCTATGTACAACCATGCCTGCCCTGAGAAGAGACTTGATTTCCACTAATGCGATGCTCCGGGCCAAACGGTCTGTGAGGGAAGACTCATGAGGAAATTTGCTTTCTGTTCTACTCGAGCTATTTTATTTTGTATTTTCGTGGAAAAGTCGCCTAAATATTTTTTGGAGCAGCTGCTAGGTATGTACTAATTCCATATACTTCGATATACCTACTGCAGGTTTTCTTGACTAAGCTACTAACGTTATCTAGCTGGCTAACGTTAATTCGTTTGGATTGGGTTAGCTAACCGTATACTATAGCCAATTTGACATGTCGGTCTGTTGCGTTGATTTTTATTGTGGGTAAAATAATCAGTGATAATGTAGTTATAGAGCGAATCATTTCAGTATTAACAACGTGCAGAAATCCATATGTGTGTTTCTTTGGATAGGCTACATAACCTGTGGATGCATGACATGGGTGACATGGTGCTAACGCTATTGGTGGCAAAGTGGTCGTAGGCTTCACCTGACAAAAATACAGTTCGTCTAGGGTGGGAGCGAGAGTTTAGCTATGTCGAATACACCTTTAGTTTGTCAGCAGGCACGGACTGACATTTTGTCTTGGGATGTATACTTTTTGGGTGGTTCTGTAGTTGGAATGAGGGGAATGGAAGCTCTCAGATGAAAGGTGCTTGCTAACGTTAGTTATAGCTAAGAGATGGCGAACTCCATTGGACACCTTTCTCTAAATATCTCTGGTTAACGTTAGCTCTAGTCAGTCTATTCAATCACACGCACC
Source organism: Salvelinus namaycush (assembly GCF_016432855.1). Lineage (NCBI taxonomy): Eukaryota > Metazoa > Chordata > Actinopteri > Salmoniformes > Salmonidae > Salvelinus > Salvelinus namaycush. Next base: position 19,495,451 of record NC_052320.1, read on the forward strand.
GTGTGATTTAGCGAAAGTGTAGTGGAATATTCCCCCTATGCTTTTGTTATCCTTATTAGTCCATTAAATTAAGAAATTCAGCAACAGGCACAGACTGATATTTTACCCTGCAGGATATTAAAGTTATATTTTATTTTCGTTTTCTTCAGATTGTGTGGTTAGCTTGCTAGCAGCCATTATCCAGGGAGATGGTCGTGGCATTTCCCCGCGTGAGTTTAATTTTCCTCGAGCTTTTGCTAATCTTTCAGAAGTGATCCTTATCCAACCATTAATTAGACAAAGTAAAATTAATGATATCTGAAACATCAGGCACAGACTGATATTTTATTTAGCCTTGTAGTCTATAATTATTTTGTTTAGATTGTGTGGTTGGCATGAGTTGCATAGTAACATATAGCTTGATAGCTCTTTTGGTGTGTTCATGCAATTTGGTGGCTGGGGGTAGTTAATTTTCATATTGCAGGCTGACTGGTAGTTGGAAGTAACTTTATATTGGGAATGTACAGGTGTAAATCCTGCAATTTCTGTTTCCTAAATATTAAAGCATTCATTACTCGTTAAAAAAAAACATAGAAATGTTGCGAACTACAGTTTTGCTTGTGGGATAGAGTGCCCTTGCACCAAAGCATCACAACTTGTTATCCTACCCCGACCACATCCTGCAATTTGGGCGACTCATTCGTTTGTGGACACTGAGGTTTGATAGCAAGCACTCCTACTTCAAGGAGTGTGCCAGAAAACTTGTCTGAGAGCCACCAGTTACTCCAATCTTACTTATGCAGCGGCCAATTGTTTCCACATAGCATTGACGTTGTTGGTGTGGTGAATTAATTTGAGGAGCAGTTATATAACAACGCCATTCAGGGAGCTGAACAGTCAAAGGGGTTCACAAAGCAAAGTACTGCAGAGGTGTCTAAAATTGTATACAAAGTAACAACATACACTAAAGGCCTTATTGTAATGTTGGAAAATGATGACAGATACACATTTGGAAAGATCTCACTGATTCTGGTCACAGAATCACAGGTCCATTTAATTGTTGGGGTGTATCAGTCTGTGTCAGTGGTTGATCTCAGGTTCATTTTATACCAGATCCTCTGATTAATTATGTGTGTGTTAATGAAGATAATCTGAGTAATTATTACCCACTACCAATTTATAAAGTGTCAGGTTTCCCTGCATCACTCAGTGTGTTCTCCTTAAACCAGTGTAGGCATGGAGGGTCTTCAAGATGCAATTAAACATCAATTGCCCGAGTTGGAGACCGAGATGGTGAGATCTTTGTCGGAGCATCTGAGGGCAGATGTTGGAGTGGAGAATATTAACAACCTTGAATATGTTCAGCCGGAGGACATAAAATACCGTTTGATGCCAATATAGTGCCTGGAATTGCTTCAGTCCTTCAACCAAAGAGGTGAGACCATGATTGATAAATGTAACATATTTATGTGATTGTTATGAAAAAAGGTGCTATCTAGAACCTAAAATGGTTATTTGGCTGGCCTCATAAGAGAACCCTTTGAAGATCCCTTTTTGATTCCAGGTACATGTATAACCCTTTTGGTTCCAGGTAGAACTCTTATGGGTTCTATGTAGAACCCTTTCCACAGAGGGTTCTACATGGAACTCAAAACGGTTCTACCTGGAACCAAAAAGGGTTCTCCTATGGGGACAGCTAAAGAACCCTTTCGGAACCCTTTTTTCTAAGAGTGCAAATTCACACACAAGGTTAAAAGGTTCTGTAAATAGTTTGTTTGCCCTCAAAATAAATGGTTTATGCTATGATGGAGCGAGGCATATGCAATAAAAGGGACGGAAATTACAAAAATACATAAGTACAAAAATATACAAATGTTTCTGTAAATTGTTTGTTTGTCCTCTTGCGCTGGTATGGAGTGCAGCGCATAGCCTAACAGAGTTTTTTTCTTTGTATTTTTTTTTTTTAAGAAAATGAAGAATGGATAGGATCTGTAACAATGGATAGTACACTTGTCCTCCTCCAAGCATCAGTGACCTCCATGAACAGTGGCCTTTCCTTTTCACCAAGTTATGACTATGCGACCACTTCAATACCCTCACTGGCATCGTGATTGACAGTCGCCTGACTCAAGCTCTCCTGAACAAGGGTAAGAGAACTGTCAACTTTTTTAAACGCCAAAAGACCAAGTTGAGAAGAGGGATCCAGTGCCTGCTGAATGAAATCGAAGGTTACATCAAAGGCAATGACAATCTAACAGCCACTGCTGCCATTCTTTTGTTGATGAACGAGTCTCTGTTCCTCTTGGCAGATGTAAGGAATAGTGTTTTTATACTTATAAAGTTTATTTGATTAATTGTGTTTATACTGTACTGTTTTTACACATGATTTTAATATTTTTTATATGTTTTTTGATTTTAGGTCACTGCAACTCGGGTTGATGTCGAGGCGCAAATTCCTTTGCCAGACACACCAAGGCTATCATGCTTGGTAATACACTTATTTGATTTAAGGTGGAACAGAAATGTATTGTGGTAGCTATCTAGAGATGTCTAGTAAGTATACATTAACACCCTTACTTTTGTGTATTTCAGGAAATACTCTATTGGGTTCCTCAAAATGGATGGTGTCGATTGAGGGGAGAGTGGTCTGTGTTATGGACAGTGAGTCCAACTTTCCTGCTGCCCTCTGTGCTCTTCAGCACTTTCTATGAATTTAACATAGAATACCAGGAGTCGGCCTCTGCAACCTTGGAGCTGATACAGAGGTAAGCATTGAACATTCATTGATGTTACATTTAGCATTTGTTAGTTACATTGCAATGATATTCTTATTGTTATTTTTTTCAATGCCTCAAATGATTTTAATATATTCTATGTTGAAGGAACCAAATGCACAGCGAAAGCAGGAGTGAGCCACAAAACAGGAAAGGTCGTTCAGAGGAAGCCATTGCCAATTGACCCACATGTTACGCGCTTTCTCGCAGACCTGAAGGAGTTTGAGTGAGTTTGAGTTTGAGAGAACTCCAACATGGTAAGTACACAAACACACACAAACCTGATGAACACTAACTTTATTTGTCAGTTGTCATCTGCCTTTTTACCCAGTGAGTAATAGTAGTGATAGTAATAGCAATCACTCTTTCTATTCTTTCAATTTCCATGTTTCTCCTAGTTGACGTATCAGAGCTAAGAAGGATCAGAGTTTCAAAGGTTGGGGTGATAATCTGCACGCCACCGAGATTTATTCGAGACTTGTTTGCGTCTCTCATTCTCTCAGAAATCCTGCCATGCGGTTTGGGTCAGCAAATTATCTGCTTGCGCCTGCTTGAGCCTGTGTTGGCTTGCGGTAGCGTGCTTCTCTGGCTCCAGTCTAGCCCTGCTCGCTCCTCTCTATCATCCTTTTCTCTCAACCCCATTCTCTCTCGATCTCTCTCTCAAAGACAGGCAGGCAAGCAGTTCTTGTTATAGTTTTTTGTGAAAATGTCTCCCTTTTAAACTGTTTTCCTATTTTTCATTGATCTGTTTAGATTTTTTTTTATATATATATATTTTTTTACATAATCCTGTATTTTCAAGAATGACTTATTCTGATGTTTTGGTTTGTGTATGGTGAAGTACATTATTGGCCAGTATTTGTCAATGTTCTTATCACTGTGTCTCTTTCTCTCCCCTACTATCTGGAGTTGTAATGTTGCTCTTTTCAAATGTTGTTATTTTTGGTTAAAGTGCAATTCATGTTATGAATTTGAATAAATATATATATTTGTACACATATTGTTTTTCTTACAATATTACATTTCAGGGAGCTGTCTTAAGACAATCTGCAATGCTGCTTAGTACTGTAAAATAATTGTATATTACTGTAGATATTTCCCTGTAAATTTACAGCATTATACTGGCACCACAGTTGCCAGTTTAATACTGTAATTTTGCTTTGCAGCAGTGATGCTGTAATATAGTTTACAGTATGATTTTTCCTTACTGTAAAACATATTACAGCATCCTTACTGTACATTTACAGCATGGATGCTGTAATATGTTACATACTGTATTACAGCATCCTTGCTCTAAATTTACAGCAGGAATGCTGTAATATTTTTTACAGTAAGGAAAATAGTACTGTAAACAATATTACACCATCACTGCTGTAAAGCAAAATTACAGTATTAAACTGGCAACTGTGGTGCCTGTATAATGCTATACATTTACAGGGGAAAGTTTTACAGTGTTCTTATTCTGTTCCTGATGATCATTTGGATTATGATTCTACATCCAATTTATCAAGGGTACTAAAACTTCAGTAATGTTCTGTATTTCTTGGGCTGCATTCACTACTTCCATTATTTGTGTAGTCCTTTTTTTCATATGGCCCATATTGATTGCTCTATACAAGAAGGCTATGAAGTCTGTACAATTTACAACCATGGATTTCGCTGTAACCAAGCATTTACGCTCAAATGTCACATTGACACTAGGCTGAGGACAATATGTAAATGTTAGCGCATTTAGATCAAAAGGCTTGTTCATTGCCCAAACAGCCTCTGCATATGATACATTATTTGTTTGTACCTCTGCGCTTCCATTTTTTTTAAACGTATGCTGCACTATGCTCACCATCACAGTTGCAACATTTAACTTCAGGATTATATCCACATTTTCCATACTCATGATCCCCACCACACTTTGCACATCTAATTTTACCTTTGAACACATTAGCAACATGCCCCATCCTTTGGCACTTAAATCACAGAACTGGAGATCGTACATATTCTCTAACATGATAGCTTAGCATTCCTAGCTGTACTCTGGTTGGCAATATCTCTTCTAAGTTTAGCAGTACCGTTGTTGTGTCCACTCGACTGCCTCTCTTTTTGCTTTACATCCTTTTTTGTTCCGTTACTTTCCCAACATTCAAAGAAGTCATAACTTCTTCCATGGGTATTGACAGTGGTATCCCAGCCTCCTAAGTTTGGCCTTAGCACCAGGGATATGGCATTTCACCCGACCCTCATTAAGCGATTCTAACTTCAAATGTTCTCCTGCTGCATTTTACCGTTTGCATAAATCAATACTTTGCCAAATCCCAAAACTTTGGAAACCTTAAACATCCCTTTCTCTCGCTGAATTTCTTTTGTCAACTGAATAGGATGACGGTGCTTTTGTTTGATGGTTCAGGGAAAACAACCATACTTTGTAGCTCTCTTCTACTGTACATTCTCCTTTTCTAGAGTAGTCCTATGTTTTATAGCAGGCCTTTACTTTCAGCACCACTCAGTTCCCCAGCAGTATTCAGCCCTCATTACAATACTTTTTTTTCTTCTGTTCTTCCTACTTACAACAGATGTAACAGGTTGATCCTCACTGGAATTCTCATCATTATAACAATCAATTTCACTACCGCTAGCACCTGAAGCACCTGCCATGCTAACCACAGTCACAGTACAGTTGTGCTAGACCTCCAAACCAAAGAAAAGTTCTACTGTTTGTACCGTCTTCACAACCAGCGATATCAAAAAATTACTTGCTCTCAAAAAAGCCGTCACCGCACAAGTGGTACACAAACAAAGTATGTGATATGAGCTGATGGAAAGGATGTTGTACAGGTCAATGGTCAGGTGTAATGTGAACAGAGTGCCTCCACACTCCAGACCAGACTGACTGTAAAAGTAGTTAAACGGTTAATTCGCTCCACACTACAGGATGCTATTTTGAGACGAGGCTTTGAGGCATGCATGCCCCCTTTCATTTCTGTGTGCCATTGGTCTTACCCAGTCAGCCTCAGTTGGTAAAAAATATGCCTCTTAACTTCCTAACCTCTAGGTTGTGTTTGCCATAGAGGGTCAGGTATGAGGAGGTGCTATAGGCTTTCTCAGGGGATGCAGGTCCAAAGGTGAATTCATAAGGAAGAGAATTCTTCCTCCAGGCCTGTTTTCCATTTTCTCTTTGACCTTCAGATAAGTGTTTGACATGAAACCGCTTTGAGGTCATTTCTGGATATTATTTCTGTCCATTTAGGGGCAATAGTTCTGTATATCTCCAGGGGCAAAATGTCAGTATATTGTCTTCAAGGACAAAGAAGTGCATCGCATTGGTATGTAGCTTTATGTAAGTTCAACGGTGTATGTATTGATGGCACAAAAAAATGACCTTGCATTGAATGTGGCCTTGCTTGATAAGTGTTGCTGTTAGATCACTCAGGGTGACACAGACAAAATGCTCTGATTATTATGGCTCCCGTCTACAGTAGGTTCTCAAGTAAAGCCTCTGATCTAAAGGAAGGTATCCATAAAAAAAGGAGATGGTGATTAAAGATCAGTCCATTGTAGATCACTACAACAAGATAAGGGTCTCCGTCTTTCCATATCTCTAGTCTTTGTGAGCGCAGACCTGCCTCTTCCTCTCCCTCTGCGGCCATGGAGGAAGTGAAGGGAGACTGGTGGCAGCCTTTGCTGAGTAGCCCTAAAGGACTACATCTCTCCAAAGAATTGTTGCATGTGAAGCGATTTCCTGTTGCTCCCTCACTGTCTGGAAGTAACCATATTTTCACAGGGTTTTGACACACAAAATCCATATTCATTATTTTGTTTGATTTTTGTTTTGTTTTTTGGAGATGACACCTGTTACTTTAGGGGGTTCATGGAGGGGGTGGAGTGGTAGGACATGTTTTATTTGGAGACAAAGTTGCATAGTGATCACATTCTTGCTCTGTTGCTGCTACTGAATAGCTAACAGTTCATTTTGAATGAAAACATAGTATGCAGAGAGAGATCCAAAGAAATGTGTTCTATGTTTATGGCTGGCTCTTCTTCATCACTGGTGAGTCTGCAACATGATTCAGTCCAGTTGTGAAATAAAAATATAACCTCACAGCCACCTCAATTCTTATCTTTTGCCCAAAAGATTTGATCTGATTGGTCAGACCAGTTTGGGGCAAAATATCAGATTTGGGCTCCATGTGAAAACGCAGCCTAAGAACCCTATATAATTTATATTTTCCTCCCAGTACCCAACTCCACACAGGAGTCTTTAATTTAAAAATATTCTACTGATCTTTCAAGTGAAAGAAAAATTATTTTAAAAAATCCTAATTAATAACATTTTAATAAACAAAGATCTATTGATTGTGTATGTCTTCACACCCCAGAGTTAATACTTGGTGGAAGCACCTTTGGCAGCCGTTACAGCTGTGAATCGTTTTGAATAAGATTCTACTCTTAGGGAAACATACTGTAGATCCATTGTGTTTGTCAAAATTGCTCAAGCTCAGTAAATTTGGTTGGGAGTCATTGATGGACAGCAATATTCAAACCGTGTCTCTGATTTTCAAGCAAATGGACCAGTCAGGAACACTCAACACCTCTTGGAAAGCCATTCTGGTGTGTCTTTGGCATTACAATTTGTGTAATTCAAGTCTAATTTGTCACATGCACAAGTACAGTGAAATTCTTAACATGCAAGCCCCACCCAACAGTGCAGAATTCAAAATAGTATAACTAATACATTTAAAAAAAATAAACAACACGAGAAATAAGAGAGGAAGCAATATTCATTGTTAGTGCCAGTACCAAATGTACAATATGTAGTTATACTGGAGTATTTGAGGTAGAGATGTACATGTAGGCAGGGATTTAGGAGAAAGTGACTGGTAGCATGATAAATAATAATAATATATTTAACAGTATGACAGCAGAATAAGTGGTGGGTGTGTGTGTGCATGTGTGCTAGGGTTTTAGTTTAGAAGTGATAGGTGGATATACATGTAAACAGGGCTGAAAAGTAACTGGTAGCAGGAATATTTAAATATTTATGGTAATATACTAATGGTAATATATACATGTAAAAAAATAAAGGAGAGACGCACACTCTAGGAGCTCAGATACAAAAATATTTATGTCCAACGTTTCGACAGACAAGCTGTCTTCATCAGGGAATAATGACAGACACTGCGGAATTACTCATTTATACAGTGTCAAAAGACACACAGCTGTCTGTAATCATGGCTGGGTATGGCTTGATATCATTGGTTAATTCTCATATTAAAATAGCATACAAAAAACACAAATGGATAGCGTTCGATAACAATAGCAAAATCACTATGGCAAAATCACAAAGTCATTATATACATGTAATAGTGACCAGTAGCAGGATGAATAGTTAAATACTAATGGTAATGGCAATCAATAATCAATGAACAGCAGCATAGTGGTAGTAACAGCAACATAGTAGTACAATGTACTGTCCCGCTGGAAAATACAACTCTATCCCAGGGTTAGGTATTCGGAAGACTGAGGCAGGGTTTCCTCTCACTTTTTACCTGGGCTTTGCTCCTTTGGTATTTCTTTTGATGCCTACAAACTCCCCAGTCCCTGATGACAGCTTTGCACACGCTTGGCATTCTCTCAACCAGCTTCATGAGATAGTCACCTGGAATGCATTTCAATTAACAGGTGTGCCTTGTTAAAAGTTAATTTGTGGAATTTCTTTCCTTAATGCATTTTAGCCAATCAGTGGTGTTTTGACATGGTAGGGGTGGTATACAGAAGATAGCCCTATTTGGTAAAAGACTAAGTCCATATTATGGCAAGAACAGATCAAATAAGCAAAGAGAGATGACAGTCTATCATTACTTTAATACATGAAGGTAAGTCAATTCGGAAAATGTCAAGAACTTTGAACGTTTCTTCAAGTGTAGGTGGAAAAACCATCAGGCATTAAAATGAAACTGGCTCTCATGAGGACCGCCACAGGAAAGGAACACCCAGAGTTAAGTTAGAGTTAACTGCACCTCAGATTGCAACCCAAATAAATAATTCACAGAGTTCAGGTAACAGACACGTGTCAACATCAACTGTTCAGAGGAGATTGCGTAAATCAGGCCTTCATGGTCGAATTGCTGCAAAGAAACCAATAAGGACTCCAATAAGAAGAAGAGACTTGCTTAGGCCAAGAAACACAATCAATGGACATTAGACCAGTGGAAATCTGTCCTTTGGTCTGATGAGTCCAAATGTCAGATTTTTGGTTCCAACCGCTGTGTCTTTATGAGATGCAGAGTAGGTGAACGGATGATCTCCGCATGTGTGGTTCCCACCGTGAAGCATGGAGGAGATGGTGTGGAAGTGCTTTGCTGTTGACAGTCTCTGATTCATTTAGAATTTAAGGCACACTTAACCAGCATGGCTACCACAGCATTCTGCAGCGATACGCTATCCCATCTGGTTTGCGCTTAGTGGGACTGTCATTTGTTTTTCAACAGGACAATGACCCAAATCACACCTCCAGGCGGTGTATGGGCGCTTTGACCAAGAAGGAGAGTGACGAAGTGCTGCATCAGATGACCTGACCTCAACCCAATTGAGATGGTTTGGGATGAGTTGGACCGCAGAGTGAAGGAAAAGCAGCCAACAAGGGCTCAGCATATGTGGGAACTCCTTCAAGACTGTTGGAAAAGCATTCCTCGTGAAGCTGGCTGAGAGAATGCCAAGAGTGTTCGAAGCTGTCATCAAGGCAAAGGGTGAAGAATCTCAAATATAAAATATATTTTGATTTGTTTAACACTTTTTTGGTTACTACATTATTCCATATGTGTTATTTCATAGTTTTTCTGTATTCACTATTATTATACAATGTAGAAAATAGTAAACATAAAGAAAAATCCTTGAATGAGTAGGTGTGTCCAAACTTTTGACTGGTACTGTATTTCACTCATATTGTAATTATTACAGATCATGTTTCATACAACTCTGGAAACAATTGACAGTTACTTTAACACAAGCTTCCTTCTTTTCACTTTGTCATACAGGCCAGTCATGTGGAGTGAATGCAAAGTTGTTGATCCTCTGTATTTTCAAGTATTGTGATGGCAGCATCATGTTATGGGTATGCTTGTTACTGGAAGGGACTTGGGAGTTTGTCAGGATCAAAATAAATATGGAAGTGTCAAAGCCCAGATGAAAAGTTAGAGGAAAGCCTGCCTCAGTCTTCTGAATACCTAACCCTGGGATATAGTTAACATTTTCAGCAGGACAATTACACAAATGTAATACCAAAGGCACACCAGAATGGCTTTCCAATAGGTGTTGAGTGTTCCTGAATGGTCCAGTCTCAGTCCTGACTTACATTTGCTTGAAAATCATAGCCCAGATTTGAATATTGCTGTCCATCAATGATTCCCAACCAAATTTACTGAGCTTGAGCAATTTTGACAAACACAATGGATCTACAGTATGTTGCCCTAAGAGTAGACTCTTATTCAGAATCTGTCCATCAATCATGCCTAACCAACCTTTTATTTATTTAATTTTAAGCCAGAAAAATGTGCAAGATAAGTCACTTCTCTGTCTTGCATTTTCAAGGTGTTAGTCAATTAGCAGACGGTCTTATCCAGAGATTTTTACAGGAGCAATTAGGGTTAAGTCACTTGCTCAAGGGCACATCTACAGATTTTTCATCTAGTCGGCTTAAAACGTATACTAAGTAGTTGGTGTCTACTGTAGTTAAATACTTAAATTGCTATGCCCATGCCATATTATTTTGAGCAAGACATACGTGTCAAATAGTCTTGCCTTATCTGCAAGAACAACAACATAGTCATGGGAAAACATCCACACTACACATGAATATGCTTTTTGTCCATCTTTAGTATGTTCTTATGCCTGACCTTTTCTATAGGGTTCAGTGAGACTCAGTGAGGGATGCTCTCTAAAATATGTATGTTGGTCAGCATGGATAAAGACAGTTTGAAGTTCTCTCTTCTCTGACACTAAGCGTATTTTCAGTTCCAATGTTATCCGCAGGCTGAATAAGAGGCCTCTGCAGGGGATGAAACCAATGAGCTCACGACCATGGATAAATGTCAACACTTCCTCCGGGTGGACAATTAAGAGCCTTGAGAAATTAGTGTTGTTCATATGCATGGCTTAACATTTCATCAAAAATGATTGCTTATGGGTACCTTCATGTGTGTGTCAAATATTACTGTTCTGATATTTTTTATTAATAGATTTTAGATGTGTATGAAAATGTTTTTTTTTGCAACACTATATATCCATTTCATAGCTGGAAAGGGATGTTTGCATACAGTATATTTGTATATTTGTCTCACCTAGCTATCTTAAGATGAATGCACTTAAGGTAAGTCGATCTGGATAAGAACATCAGCTAAATGACTAAAATGTAAATATTTTATATACAGATCTCATTTTACTGAATTGCATTATTATTATTATTTTTAATAGTAATGTCACATGTATAATTTGTACTTTTCTTTATTAAAAATGTAGTTATTTTTTTACATTTGACTGTGTAAATCCTAGCAGTACTTCTTATTTCTCTGAGAGTGAGGTGGATATATAGCATTTTTTATTTGAAATTACCCTGAAAAAGGCACAGTGATGCTGAAACATTGGTGTTTTTTTATCCAATAAATTACTGGGAGGTTATACATATGGAGTGTGCAACTCTCTTTGTTTTTATCTCTCTGAAATGAAACCATCAAGTGGTTTTTCACCATATGGCTTTGTAAGATTGTAACGCTAGTGACACACTAGTTTGGATAGCACACACTGACAATTAGGCTTATTTAAAATATATTTATTTATTACCACAGATTTTTTTCACAGAGATTAAATTACTCCATTAATTAGTTCTCCCTGTACAGTTCCCTGCTTCAAATGTCCGTAGGGAGAAGAGTGTATTTACAGACTTGTATACAGCATATGACATTTATGGAGTAATTTACATCAACTTTAAACATAGAAAGTACTTATTGTGGGTCAACAGAGGGCACCACTTGGCGCGATAAGGCCTTACTAAAGTAAGAAAGTATTTTGGGTCATTGTCCTTGTCATGCCCTGTCCTCCTAATAACTCCTCAAAGGGCCTCAGTCAGTACTTCATTACACTCTCAGTTAAAAGGGTTCCAAAATGGTTCTTCGGCTTTCCCCATAAGATAACCATTTTTGGTTCCAGGTAGAACTCATTTTGGTTTTAGGTAAAAACCCTTTTTGGTTCAATATAGAAACCTCTGTGGAAAGGGTACTTCATGGAACCCAAAAGGTTCTATGGGGACAGCCGAAGAACCATTTTAGGTTCTAGATAGTACCTTTTTTTCCTAAGAGTTTATAAAGTGGGCTTGGATGTCTGGTCTGGTGGGTTAGCATTGTTGATGCAGCTGAGGCATATAGTGCTGGTTTGATGTGTTGGTTGGCAGGCAGGGGGTGGTGGACACATGTTTGTGAAAGCTGCCCTTAGGTGACTGTCAAAGCTGGACCCAGAAAGTGGACGAGTGTCCCTGGTTCACCCACGGACATCTGCTCAACGTTTATTTACTCAACACTTCACTTTCTCCCACCCTCCCAAGAAAACCCTCAGCATGGGGTGAGAGTAGGTTAGCTACTGAGGGTGATGTTGTTTATGAATAGGTGTAGACCCAGTCACATTGAGAATTTTCATTTGACCAAAAAAGTGTACATTTTTTATTTCTGTCCTTGATAAACTAGGGCATAGCTCATCTGACAATTTATACAGTACATATTTATGTTAATTATTCATTAATACATTGATGAATTGTTAATTATATATTATATTATTGCCTATAATATTTATAAGCCTATATTATTTTATGAAATGATATGCCTATTGTGTGTCAGCAATGTTAGCTAATTGTTTTACTCAAATTTGAAGGGTGGTTGCACATTGGCATTTAGGCAATGCAGTGTTTAGTAAAACCTCTCCACCTTATGGACTACAGCTCCAGTATCCAATGGGCTAACAGAAGCTGTTTGTGCCACTGAGAGAAACAGTAGGCCTACTTTCTCAAAATTCTAAGCCTCCAAAAATTCTGTTTGTAATAAATTCTGGAGATAAGCAATGAATCAATAAATATAAATAAACAATGATTTATCATGATATACATTCACTATTTGGCAAGCAACAACATGATCACACATTTAGCATATACATTACTGTCTATTAATCTTTCGTGGACAGACACACGTAACATAATTTAGTTCTTGGTTTCAGAGATTAACTGTCTAAACTACTTGTAAACCCTTCTCAAGCCCCATTAGTGATCATGTAAAGTAAACATTTAAAAAAAATAAACTAACTTTAAAATGTGATATGCATATGCAATAATAACATGTAATAGCTTAATAATAATTAACATGACGGTCTTATGATATAATAATATTAATACTTTATTTTTCATAAACAATAATAGCCTCTCGTTATTACCATTACTAGGCCAGTTATTTTTTATTTTAATATACAACTAAAATACTTTAAATACAATTAAATACTCAGAAAAAGTACAGGCAATTGAAAAATGTATTATGAAATATTCGCTTTTACTGTATAGCCTCCTAGGCTGCAGCCTACATCTCGATTGGAGGCTGAACATTGTATGGCTTGAACAACTCCTCCCATCCAGCTATAAGAGCTCGGTGGGCCAGTACACTATGGAGAGATGCTCAAGACATTGAACAAACACGTGGCCTGACGAAAACGAGACATTTCTAAATCAACAACTCCTTGAAACTATAATTAGGCCTACACATTAGAGACATAGGCCTCGTCTACATTAGGTCACCAAAATCCATGCATAAAACAGTCCCTCGTTTGGGGTTTCTCCTCTTTTTCTTGGGCCATCGTTTTAGAGGCCCAGAACCAAAACATTTCGATGATGACCTTTGCCATGCTGCGGCCAATGGCGACTCATATGATCAGCTACCCAGACCTGGGTATGATGTCCGAGGCCGAGGATAACCGCAGTGAGAGCGACCGTAGCTCGGATCAGAGCTATGGATGCTGCGTCTCCGCTGACAAACGTCGGAGGATTTCCAGAAAATCGGGAGGCAGCGGTGTTGTAATAGTGAAACAGCGGAACGCAGCCAATGCCAGGGAGCGCGACCGTACACAAAGCGTCAACATGGCATTTACTGCACTCCGGACTCTTATACCCACTGAGCCGGTGGACAGAAAGCTCTCCAAGATTGAGACGCTTCACTTGGCATCCAGCTATATCTCCCACCTCGCCAACACCCTGCTGCTCGGAGACGGGAATGGAGATGGACAACCTTGTCTTGGCGCGGTTTACGCGCAAGGAGAGAGCGGTCGAAAGCAGCCTCGCACCATCTGTACCTTCTGTTTGAGCAACCAAAGAAAGCGGGTAATTTTATGCGTTTCTTAAATACTATTCTGCACAAGTGAAAAAAGTTTAGGTCAGCGTAGAAAATAAAAGTTTGAAAACATGACCAAAAGTGAGCCAAATACGCTATCAATTAGTGACTCTAGGCACACGGCTATCGCGCTGTTGTTGTCTTATGTTGCAATTATTTGTTTTGAATGTTATATATTATGTGCTATATATTCTGTCTCGAGATGTGCTCGTAGCGCGCGCATAAAAGGAAACTTTTATGCAAATTTTCTCAGGGGCGCATTGATTCATTTCAAATTGAGTATAGTCATTTATTTTTTACAATGTATTTTAATGACATGTGTTATTCAGTGTGCTAAGATTACGCCTGTTTCTTCCACTGCTAATGTTTCAAGTAATATCATTTTTGAAGAACAAAATATTTAGAATATAGGATGGTCTATAATTTTGAAAAATAAAACATTCATTGTTTGCATGTTTTTAAGTGGATGTAAATGTATGTCTAATGCAATATTCAATACACCTTTATTACAGATTCTTATTACATTTATGTAATGTACTAGTTATAAACAAAGTTATTGTAGCTTGTACTATATCGTCGTCGTCATCATCATCATCATCATCATCATCATCATTATTATTATTATCATATACTTTATACATTATAATATTGTTGTTGCTGTTGTTGTTGCGGTTGTTGTTGCTGCTGCTGCTGCTTGGAGTTGTACTGATATACAGTGCCAAGTGGAAATTGTTCACTTATCCGTTGTCCCCTAAAATGGTTCTTTATTTTTTCCAGATTAATGATGGCAAAGAGATGCGGGGTATTGGTTCACTGAGGATGAGCCGCAGATAGAACACCAGACGATAAACCACAGCAACCAGAACCACAACTCCCCATCCACAACTCAGGGAACACTAAAAGACGGTCATAACAGAACCATATTCATCATCCTGGAGAATATGTTACCAGAGACTATTTATACTTGAGGGAAAGGCAATGGAACAAAACAAGGCCTAATATGTGAAGCCTTTAAAAAATGCAGTGCATTTATTGATAGAGAATTTATAGATTTTTATATCTGTGTGATATTTGTGTTGTACATGTATTACATTTTGAAATAAA